>NC_134325.1:20530971-20861928 GCF_964195595.1 Calonectris borealis
CAAGGTTGCTGTGGGAGTGACAGTGGTGGGACTCCCAAGCTGCTGGTCAGGGAGAGGAGCCAAGGTGTGTGGTGGACACTCCTGCCCACCCCGTGGGTCTCCTGCCTTGGGTCTACGCATGGGAAGAGGTCCAGCAAGGGGGACAGAGGGGTAGAGGGCACAACAGGGCACCCACAGAAGGGAAAGCTGTCATGGTCAACCCAAGTAGTGACTGAAGCAGTGCTGCTCTGACAGCCTTTTCCTTCTCTTCTGACTATATCCCAGCAAAAATGGTCTCTGACCGCTTCACCCCAAGAAAGCACAGTCCCCTGGTTGCTCCCAAACCATGGATTGTTTTCTACAAGATCTACTAAGCCTGTCCCTTCCATCTTCTCCAAAGCTACCAGGAATCACTGAGACTCCTGCAAATGAGCAACATCTCCAGCAGCTGCCTGCTGCTGCTGCCTGTGTTCCTGCTCCACACTAGTTCAGACCATGCATCCTGTCCGTCTCTTCCCCTGAGCTCACTTGAGTGAACTTGTCCCACAAACAGTTGCACAGCGGAGGGGTCAGTGGATTGCAGCAATGGGACGGAGAAATGAGGGTCGGGATTGGAAAGGATGGAAGCTCCTGAAGCTGGTGGTAGTGATGGAGAAGATGCGACACTGAATTACAGCCTGAGTGTTGGCTGGGGGGTAATTTGCCAACTCTGACGCATGTTCTCCTTTAAGCCTTGCATGCAGAAGGTGCTAGCAAGGAGTAAATGCAGTGAACAGAGCATCCTGCTGTGGCAAGAGCAGAAAACAAACCCCAAAGCACTGGTTGGGAGCTTTAGTTTAGTCCTGGGGGTGTCCTTGTATTCACTTCTCACCTGAATAGCTGTTACTTAAACCTCCTGCCAGTAGATCCTGTGCAAAGGAAGAAGCTGGCCTGAATCTGCTGTTTTCCCAGGGAGTTGACAGGAGTTAAAATATCTTATAGACACGTGCCTCCTCGGCACTGATTGCCAGGATTTCTACCAATGTCCTTCCTCATGAGTGTGCGTGCCCCTGCATGTAACATGTAGCTTCATGCCTAGATTTTTCCTGCCTAGAACAGGATAGCATTTCGAGCCAACCCATCCAGCCTCTGTGAATGCTCCTGTTTCAGGTTACATTGATTTAGCTCACACCTAGTGGGAATTTGGGGTTTCTTTGGCTGTCCTAAAATTGGAGAGCTGGCGCGGAGGGCAGTTAAAAACTGGTTATGGTTGAACAAGTTCAAACCTCTCAGGTATATTAGACTGGATCTTTCACACTGTTTTCTTGCTAAGTGTCTGTAAGGTGCTCTCGCTCCCATGACCTGCCCTGGTTTGGGGCTGCGAGATGCTGGTCAGGCACAAGGGGCGGTGGAGTTGGGATTGGGGCTTGGGTCATGTGCAGGTTTGCAGCATGCTTTTGCTTTCGGTTCCACCTTGGTAGTGTGAACCCTTTCCCCTAGATTCCCCTTGCATCTCCGTTACGCTTTTATTTCTATTTGGCTTCCATGGAAGGAGGATGAGCGTGTCCCTGAGCTCAGTCAGGCTCGGGGGGCATTACCAGCAGGTGTCTCTCCAGAACAAGCACTGGCCTGAAGGGCTGCTTTCCTTGGAATTTAGCTTGGGGTTTTCACCTTTCTTCTTGGCCAGCAGAGAAGAGCTTTTAAATTGAGCTCCTCTTGGTACTTCGACGACGCAGGGCTGAGCACTGGTAGCAAACCTGTCTGTGGTGCAGGAGCATGCTAAACATGCAAAGATAGCCCAGAGAAGACAGATATGAAAAGAGATGCCGCTGCTTTCGTTCGGAGCCTGGCAAGTGTTGATAGAAGCTGATTTCAAGCTGATTTCTAATGCTTTTTAACACTTTCCTAGCACTCTTTAGCCTGAGGTGTGCCGTCAGCTTGGCAGGACACCTGAGTACTTTGCACCTTGTATCTCTGTGCCTGTGACTGGAAACACAGCAGTGTGCTTTGCCTCTGCGGCTAATTCCTGGTAGCCCTGAAGTGGCTGCTGTTTGCAACTAGAAATGATTTATTGGTGGGCATGCTGGCAGAGGTGTTAACGGAGCCTGCAGGTCTCTGAGCTAGTGCCTTTTACACTGCCTGAATCAGAGGTGGAGCGAGGATAGTTTGGGGGGAGAAGACCTCAGACACCCAGCACAGTTCCCTGCTCAGCCATTAGCTTCCAGAGTGACCTTGAGTAAATTAATTAATATTTCAGCACAGCCACTTCCTACCTTAGGCTTGCATTGAAGGGTCAATGGCATTTTCTGTTTGCTGTGTGTTTTAATTGCAGTCTGCCCTACTTCAAATGTGGGGCAAGGTCTGGAAGAGGGCACACGGCAACACACACCACAGGGATTCGTGTCTGATGTGAGTAACTTTTTTTTCTTTCAGTAACCTCAATGTCCTCACCAAGCATTTCTCATGTAAATAGATGACACTAATGGAAATGAGAACACCGCGTCTGTGTGGGATGGAGACAAATTTGGATTTTAAGACGTCCTGTCCCCTCCTTTGTAGAAGGGAGTGGAAAAGGCTGAAGTGGTCGGTCTGGAAACAAAGGGTTTTTACATTAGGACAGGCAAATGTCTCCAGCGCTGAGAGGAAGGGTGCAGAGCCATGTCAAGAACTGGTAGTCCCCGAGGAAGGGAAGGTATACCAGGGGCATGGCGTTTCCAGAGGGAGGCTAGCATAGGACTGCATTTCTGGTAGAACAGCCTACCAGACTGTAGGCTGGCTTTCTGGTAGGAGAACCAGACTGGCTTTCTGGTAGGAGAACAGTCCGTGGAGCTGTGGCAAGGGTCAGGGCTGTGGCTGGTTGCCTACAGGCTTTCTGGGGTCCCCTCTGATGCCTTTGCCCCATCCTCCAAGCTCAAAGAAGCTGCATGTGTCATGGTCGGGGATATCTCAGCATGCACCTCTGAGAAATGTTTGGAGCAGCCCTTGGAAATCTTGGGAACCTGACAAAACCTCAGAACTCTGCATAGCCCCGCTTCCCATCACCTGCACTTGGGGTTAAGCTCACTTAAAGGGGCCAAAGGTCCCTTTAGCCATTTGTAGCCTTTTTTCAGACAGAGGCAAGCAAGGGAAAAAATGCAGATGTTCCCTCTCTCTCTGTTGATTCTCCCTGGGGGTATTTCTGCATTACCTTTAAAAGTCGCAGAACTAGAACATTGTGCCTCTATTTTGTCTCAGGATGCCATGCAAGTGACGTCCCAGAAGCTGCCCAGGGTGAGGAAGGGGGTGTTTCTGCATATTCTTTTTCCTGTCCCTTTCTTTGAGATGCCTGCTTGTTCCTTTTCCTGAAATCCCTTCTGTCTCATTGGCTTCTACCTGGTCCCCACACCCATGGAAACTTTTATTTTTGTGTTTCCTCCTGGCATCTGCAAATATAAATACGCAGCCTGAAAACAGCCAGACTTTCCGGGGACAGCAGGGTGCCAGAACACTGAAATGTCCTTTCCTAGCATTTAGTTTTGATTTAAACACAGGAAGAAGTAAAGATCCAGGCTGCAAATCACAAAATAGTCTTAGGCCACTATCCGAGAAGTGTGGGTGCCTTAAAAAAGAGAGGGTTTTTTTGTTTGTTTACTTCAAAGCAATACAGTGAAACATTGCAGACCTTTCTGTGGATGCATCATTATTTGTCCCAGCTTAAATCTGCCCCTGGTTGTGGTGGGCTGAACCGAATATGCCACGCACAGAACGATGCCTGCAGGGAGATCTGTGGCCGTTTGACTCTACGGATCAAGGGGGATCCTTTACATTGGGCAGGTGAACTCCCTTGGCCAGAAGAGACTTCTGAAGATAGGTTGCATGTCCTGGGCAGCTCCCACACTGCCCTCCTGCACAGCCCTGTCCTCTGTCTGCTTAACTTTTTATGAATGAACGCCGGCATGTTAGCAGCAGTAGCCAATTTCCTCCCAGTTTATCTGACATTTCTCCTACTAGGGCACTTTGCATTTCTACAGCGTCTTGCAGTGGAGAACACCCGACCACCATAACGTGTTATCCAACCCATACCCTGTCCCCAGGAGGCAGAGAATTTGCATAATCCCCATGGCAGCTGCTGCCAGCGCTTAGACACCAATCTGCATCTCTGTTTAAATGAATTGTCTTCTGCTGTGCCCTTTAGAGGCTGTGGTGGTGGAGGACTCTGGATATAACGTGGGATGGGCTGCAAAGGGCAAGGAGGGCTCCAGGGCTGTGGCACTAGTACAGCAAACATCTGAAGGTGATAAAAGCTGGCATGAGCCCACAGTGACCACCACTGTACTTTTTCCCTTCGGTCTGCCAAGAGAGCCAAAGAGATGGGAAAACAATACAGCTTTGTCCTTTGCTTTTGGTGTCTGGCAACAAAAAAACCCCTCATAGCATGGGGATCCTGTCTTGTCTGGAGGAAGGTGGCTGGTGCAGTCCACTCCTGTGGCCTAAGGAGCAATGATGGGTAGTCGCACCGTTGCTGACCCCAAACACTTATATGAATAGCATGGGTGATCCAGAAAGTTTTGAATGACGAGCGTAGATGCCATGTGGGACATGCACACACTCTGGTAAACTGTCTTATCTCTTGCCTCTAAGGATTTGGCCCAGTGAACCCTAAGACACGCCTTTCAGGGGAAAAAACCCTATAAATGGTTCTTTAACTGAATTCAGTTCAGTTGTTCAGTCCTTTCCTAACCAGCTAGCTTTAATTTTGCCTTGTACCCAGAGGTGCGGGGAAAACTGCAAAGCCGTTCTCTGAAGAATGTTATCTGTTGCCAATATCTTACGGATAAACAGTGCTGTGGGAATGATGTTTCCCTCTGGCACCAGTAGCCACATGAGGAAATGGAAAAAGCTCAGACCACTGCGGAGGTAGCAAGTTGGATTTCACCCAAGGGCTCAAAACTGAGTGCTGGGCTGAAATCCCAGTGACGAGGCTAAAATCTTGGCTGGAAGGGAGAGTGTCCTGTTTGGCTTTATGTTAAGGAGTGAAGGGGATGAAAGAGAGTAATAAATGAGGGGGAAAAAAAAAAGGCAGCAGGATCAATGCACATCCTGGAGGGATGGGGTTATCAGCTTGATCCAGGAAGCCAAACCACATCGTTCATGCCAAGTTCCCTCCCCATTTTCATGCAACACCCTTTTTTGCAGGGAGTTAGGTCGTGGCTGTGAACACTCCCTTCAGCCCAGCTGGTTGTGTGCACAAGAGATTGGCTAGCGGGATAAATTCTGCCCACTGGGACCAGCCTAGAGCTGAAATAACTTGGTTAAAGTCTCTAGGGATGTAGAGTAGTGTAGAGGGCAAAAGCGGGCTTGTCTCTCTTCGTGCATGGCCTCTGCCAAGCCAGCAGGGCAGAGCATCCCCAGTACAACGTACCAGTGGTACCAAGGGTGGGAGAAAGGGTGGTGGTAGGGGTGACACCCAACGGGGCGCCTGGGCTTGGGCCCTGCCTCTGCTGCCAGCTTCCGAAATGGCCCGTGAATACTCACGGGGGGGAACATCAGCCTAGAAAAGAGGGAAACGGGCTCCTCTGAGGTTCAGCTTACCTGGCCCTGAAGCAGATAGCCAAAAGGTGTTAGCTGAGAGGTATGACAGAGGCACCTATGGTTGCCGACTGTGCTGGGGTACAGCTGTATGATTGTACATCTCCACGCAGAAGACACTTGTGCCTCTGCATATGGGGTAAACGGGCCGAATGGGGTGTGCTCCCACCATGGTCTGCTTTCCCCAGGTTGTTAGTGGGTTGTAACGTTTTTTTTCTGCTCTTTTTGCATTTTCTTAAGTGTCTGCAAGAGTGCAGAACAGCCTCAGGACTGCTGTGACACTAAGTGTTGCCAGTGTTTCAGGGGAATTCAAGCCCTTCTTTCCTGCTGCTGGCAGGGGGAGCGCCTGTGGTGCGACGCTGAGCTGCATGGGGGTTACAGGCTGCTACAGGCAGGATCCCAAAGCTCAGTCCCAAGATACCATCTCTTTCCATCCATTTACATTCTAAACTGCTCTAAGCAAAAACTCGCCTGTGCTCTTGCTGTACGCTGGGGCCAAAGTCAGTTGTGGTGTAAACGGGTGCCTCTGTAACAGATGCAGCCAGTTGCACCAGAGCTGTGAAGGCCCCAGCCTCCCCTCCATGCACATCCTTCTCTGATTAATTAGCGAGTTTTATCACACAGGATCCTCCCTGATCCTCCCCATCCCTCCCTGTATTTGTTTTCAGCCTTTGCTGGGCAGAAGGCACAGCAGGGAATGTGGGGGATGGACAAATCATATGTGAAACTCTCTGTAAGGAACCAAAGACGTATTGGATTAGGTTTGTTTTCATTGGCAGTACCAGGCCAAGGGCCTCTCCTTGATTCCCTGCATCACACTAGAGACCTCCCTGGCCTCCATGTCCATTAGAACAGCCTAAGGAGAGCCCTGGCTGTTGCCTTCTGGAGCTTGCCAATTCTTTATATTATCTATACATTATCTAGCATGCACACACTGTTTATAGTAACTTGCCAGTGTAGCATGAGCTGGTCTTTGTGCCAAACCAACAGGTCAGGACACAACCTTCCAGAAGAGAAACAAAGCAGCAAATGTCTCTCTATGCTAATGGCAATGATGCAAATTTGCTGGGCCTGTGTTATAAAGCAGCCTTATGAAATAGCATCCATTCCCAGGATCTGAGCACGGGGCCAGATCTGATTTGGCAGTCTGGCTGCGCATCTGCGGTGGCGCAGCTCTGCCGATCCGACAGGTTCCCACTTCCTCACCAAGTGGGAGGATGCTCCAGGTTCTGCAGGGTTAGTCAAGGATCTGGTTTCAGGCACTGCACAGACCTGCTGCGTCTGAGCTTCCGATAGGGAGGCATCTGCAGGTCCGTACCTTGCTTCTGCTGTTGCAGAGGCTTCCTTGCTTGGGGTTCCCTATGGCTGGCTGGCCGGCGCGGGGAGAGCTCCATTTTGGAAGCATCTTTGCAGCTTCTTGTGGAGCGTCAAGCTCCCTGGTTCTCCTGTTAGCACCATGGTACTTTCTGAACTGCCAGGGCTTGTCTGTGTCGGTGGCTGTGACGCTGGGAATCTTTGCATGGGACAGCTATCACTCGTGTGTGGTGCGATAGTACATAGCCTGGAAGCTCTTGAAGTGAATGAAAAGGCTCTCATTGAGGTTGGGAGCAGCCAGAGGTATGAATGGTCTGTGGCAGCAGGGAGCCACTTTACTGATAGCGTGTCGGCAGCTGCTAGTAGGTATCGCAAGGCTGAATTCCTCCTCGGCACGCTTAATATTTGCCACTAGCTCAGACCCAAATGCTCACATTCCTCTTTTATTAGCTGAAGACACAACCCACTCTAGAAGAGCAAATAAAACCCTGACTCACGTCCCGGGTTGTGCAAGGACTGAGAACATCAAGAAACACTGCGTGTTTGTGTCCGGCATGCCAGGGAACGCAAGGCGGTATGTACAGTAGCATACTGTCTGCTGGGCAGGCACCCAGGGGCCTCTAGCAGAAGATAATCATGGTATTGAGAAGCTGCAGGGGAAGCTCATGGGTAGAGGTGTTCCTTTTTTCCTTTACAACCAGAGCTGGAAGAAATATGCTAAATTATTTTTCACCAAACAATCCAAAATGTTGTTTTCTGAACTTCTCATAGCTGGTAATGACATTTTTTGAATGTCAGAATACATTTAGTGAGATTGGGGGAACCCTGATTTAATTAAACAAACTGAAGAATTTGCTTTACTTGAGGACCAAAAAAACTTAAAATGAAAAGTTTCCCTTTTTTTTGTTGTTATTAACTAACACGGCTTTTGTTCCCAAGGTATGTGGGCATATCCAACAACCCATTTCCATTTAAGAAAATGTTCCTCTGAATAAGCTCTGAGCAGTTACTCCATGCAAGGAGAGAACTTGCGCTCAGCAGTCTTGAAGTGGCAAAGAAAAAGGGCCACTGGAGATGCCGAGCAGGCACTGCAGCCTCAGAGGTGGCAGATCCCTGTCTGCAGCCCCCCATCACTAACTGCCGTCCCACAGGCCCTGCGATGCAGACACGAGCTGCCTGCGGCAGGTCAGAGTGGTTGCAAGACGGCTCTGCAGCCAGGGCTGAGCCCAGCCAACTCGATGTCCAGCAGCACCCAGAGCAGAGCCTGCTCCTCCCAGTAGCTCCAGTCAGGGCTGAGCTGAGCCTACACGTCCCTCATCTTACTCACCGCTGGGTTTTGGTCTGCAGGAACCAACAGGAATTCTGGCTTCCTATTTTTCTTCCAGCCCTGTTTCCAGTTGGAGTATTAAATGTCCAAGGCTTTGAATAAAAGGGTCGGAGGGGAGCCAAGGTAATCTGAAGCTGGAATCTCGGGTGGGAAAGGGGATGTAGAAAGAAGCTGAAATGGCACTGAAGGAGCAGCGGAGGAGGACAAGGGAGTTATTCAAGGCTGGCAGCGGAGGAGGTGGGGAATTAGTGTCTCAGGCACTGCTCTGACTCGGACCTGTGATCAGCAGTGCCCAGGGCTTTCTTGCGGTGGGCTGGGTAAGCAAACAGCAACAGCACGTGGAAAAACTGCGCTGCCTTTCACCCCACCTACTGCAGGAGCACTTTGGCTCCCTGTTACTGTCCCATTGCACTGGGCAAATGCATCCAGGGACACTCCTTCCTCTGAGCAGCTTTCGGTCTGTCCTGGCAAAGGGCAGGAGCAGGGGAAAGCAATACCCAAGGGTGAAATGTGTTGGCCATGGTCATGCAGCTGGTTGGAGATAGACACAGCTGTGTGTCCATCTGCCCTGGAGGTCTTGGGCAAGCAGAGCAGGTCTTTCGGGGGAGTGGTATGTACAGGACACACTGGGAAATCCCTGTTAGGTTGGTACCACTGCGGTCAGCACCAGTTCCCTCAGTCACCCTGTCATTTCCCCAACGGGAATCTGCAGGGCAGTCTGAGGGAAGTGCTTCCTCCTCTCTACGGCAAGGAGTCTTGGTCTTTGCTGGATCTCAGACTTTACTCTCCTGTGGGATGATAGCTTTAAAGGAAATGGCCGTTCAGTCAGTCAGGTGTGAAGTTGTCTTATCCAGAACTGCAGCCTCACTGCTTTACTGATGGCAACGCAGGCCTGCTTCAGGGCACGGGCTGACATCTCATCTGAGTCAGACATGCCTAAAAGCAAACACCTGGCCTTCCCGCCGAGCTATCGAACCTCAGAAATTGTCTCAATGAATGCCAGCGCTTTCTATTTTTAGCTTTTGCTAAAAGACAGAGAGGATATATCTGCATCTGAAGGACACGACAGTGAGTGGCACCGTTCAGGTGCTGCCCAGATCCCCTTGGGTTTAGGAATGTGCATGGTCCTCTTGACCCAACTGTGTAGCTGAGCAAGCTCGGTTTCTAGCCACCACTCCTGCCAGGGTTGTATCTTGCAGGCAATACCAGTGAGTGTTAAATCCACGCACAAACCCTCTTCTAGGGGAAGGAACAGCACCTCAGTGCTCCCATTGATAACTGTGTGAGTGCCACGTGGCCTCCAGCTGAAATAATGAACAAGCTCATGGTTTGGGCAGGCAATAACTAATAGTAAATAACGACCCTTTTGTTGGTCATCATGCCGAGCCATCAATAGTAAATGCACATTTACAACGCAGCTTTAGGGAAAGCAAGGCTGTCTTGAGTCAATGTTTCTCTTTCTGCTCTTGGGATCATTCATGAGTTGGCACAACTCTTGTCTGTGATGGGTATCTCACAGCAGTGACCCCAAGGCCCTGCTTCACGCTGTGTTCACCCAGGGTGTGAGTGAGGGTGTGGGAGAGCCGGCAGCAAGGAATTACAGTCTGGGAACCATGCTGGGGGCTGGTGAGTCTTATCTTGGAGACGCCTCCATGTGGCTGGGGTCTGGAGGGCCTGTCAGGAGACAAGGGAGGTCTGTAGAGACCTCCAGGAGTTGGTTCGTGACTGGTAAACGTAATTTACTCCTTTGCCATCAGTGTATTCTGCCTAGCCAGGGCCAGCGTCCTCTGCCAAGCCTCTGCTGGCGGCTTCTGGGTGCAGCCGGCGCTGGTCGAGTCTCCTCTCCCCGTGGCTCCCCAGGCAGATGATACCTATCCAGGGCCACGCCGGGCAGGCGGGAATGGCTCGTCTCTTTGTGTTAGTGCCCGTGTCCTGTTGCAGTGCCGAAGCCTTTCTTGGGTTACGGGGGGGTGTGCAGTGTCAAGTGATCATGCCTCGCAGGCTGCTGCTGTTCAGCACCACGTTTCTCCAGCCTAACTCAGGCTACAGGCAGTTTCTCTTGCTCCAAAATCCCTTTTCCAGCCCTGTACCCTGACAAGTTTTGGTCTTTCCCAGAAATGAGTGTATCGGGGATGGGGTGGGCAGGTTGCAGCCAACTGGCGGGGCCTCACGGGTTTGGATGCGGGACAAGCGCTGCCCTCCCGCCAGGCTGGGGTCTCGCACCTCTGCCGTGCCCCTCCACGTCCCACCCCTCTGCTCTGCGGCCCTGCTGGAGGGCCAGCCTGGTTTTGGTTCTGCTGGGCACTTCTGTGTCCCAGCACTTGAGGTGAGAGGCAAAGACACCCACGAGTTGGCCAGGGGTGTTGGAGAGCGGATGAGCACCACAGGGACAGACACAGTAGCCAAACAGAGATGGGCTGCTCTGAACGCTGCTGCAGGGCCATTTCCTTCCTACAGCCTCATGAGAAATCCACTGTAATCATTAAGCTGCCCTCGACTTTATGCAGCTTCTGGTTACGCTGCCTAATCTGTCACAAGAGACAGCGCTGTCTGATCAACCATGAAAGCAGCTTAGATGAACACCTGCAGAAGTCCACCTGGGTGTCACCACAGAAAGGGGTGGCAGAAGCCTGCTGTGGGAAGCACTATGCAGAAACACTTTCTTCCAGCCCTTCCCTTGGCTTCTGTTTTTCCCCCCACAGGCTTTCATCTAGGTTCAGAACAGACGCCAGTAAGCGGAGAAGCAGCTTAATTTATTTATGGTATGCATTAACATTTATTCAGCTGGTTGCTGTGCATTGAGTAAAGTGGCAACTTGATAGGTGCCAGCCATTCCCCCTGCTGCCAGCGGAGCCGGGGCTCGCTCTGTGCAGGCAGCCACAGACTCTTCCAGAATGTGGAGCTGAGCAAATGTGATGCCGTTTTGCTAAGGGGGGAGGAAAGGAAGAGTATCCTGCTGCCATGACAGCTAGGAAACTCCACCGAGGACAGCTGAGCACCTAGGAAGTGTATCCAACTCTGATCAACTCTGGTAGGGGTAGCGCCAGGGGAAGATGCCTCAGGGCTTTAAGCCAATTTCTTTGCAGAATTCCCTGGTGACTTTGGTTATCTCTCTGCATCCCTCTGTGCTCACCACAGTGAAGAAGACATGGTGGTGTGCCGTGTACTTGATGATCAAGGCAATTACAGCAGGCCAAGGGTGACACCAGAGCAGCCACCTTCCCCACCCATCACCAGCCGCGAGGCTGTGTCTTGTGCGGACCTACGTGGCCCTGTGAGTTTCACACTATGTCCTTGAACCCCCAGAGCAGATCCCCCACCTCTGTCATCCAGTTGGCTTTCTGTGCACAGCCTGGAGCTGCTGCTCTACTTCAGCCTCAGCATGATGCTTTTAAATATCCCTCTCCAGAGTCTCACCAGTAGTCCGCCAGTAAGTCCCTGCTGGTACTGGGGACACATTCGCCCTGAGATAGCAGTCATGTCCCCGCAGTTGGGACCCCTGTCATTTTAGGCCAGTAATGAAGGCTCAGGCTGGGTTAGCATTTAGAGCCCAAGTACCTGAGCTAATGGTTCAGTACATGCCCTCCTTCGTCCCATACCTGCTTTGTGGTGAGAGGCACTCTATTGTAGAAAAAACATCTTAAGAAAGCTAAAACCAAGGCCTCGTTCACCTAGGAATAATATTTAGACATCTGTGTGCATTGGAGCATCTGTGTGCATTATCCAGGGAGCTTTAAATGCAGCAGATGTCTGTGGGCTGGGAATCTGGGAGTCGTTGCACTCATTTCTTTGGAGGCCTGGCAGCGTACACAGGCTGAGGGTCCAGCCTGATTACACTGGAGAAAAATGGAAATATGAAAAGGCTTGTAAGCTCCGAACATCCCTTAGCAGCATCGTAATCACATAATCAAGGCCAGCTCAGCTTGATGTGATTTGTTTCATTATGAAACATAATTCTCCCTGGAATTTTAGTTCTTGCCTGCCCTCCACCCCCAAATGTGCCAGCTCACAGCAGAAATTAATGTTGGGGGAGGGAGGATTCGAGTGCGAAGGGGACCCAGACATTTAAATATTGGTTTAACACATGCTGAGTGTCCTTTGATAAAGGCATGCTGAATTAGCAGGGTGGGTTTCAAGTTCTGCCAAGCAAAAACCCTGTGGATGTACTTGTGCTGTGCAGGGCTGAGCCAGCCAACAGCCACTGATTTATGCAGTAAATTCCTGCAGACCTCATACTGCGCTTCAAAGGTGGCAGGGAAATATTGGGCAGCTGATTTACTCTTCTTGAGGATTTGGCCCATGGAGTTATGGTCCTCATTTAAGGTTTGCTGGAATTTGGTCAGAGAGGTCCCATCCCTGGTGAAATTTGCTTTTGGGGTGTGTCCATGCAAAAAAATTTGAAAGATGTAACTCAGTGTTGAAATGACTTATTTGTGTTTGTTTTAGAGGCAGTTTGTCAGCCTTTCCCTTTGCTAGCTTTTGCGGTGGAGGCTTTGCGGGGTGGTCCCTGCTCGCTGTGCCGAGGCACCAAGTCAGCCTGGTGCTCGCAATTAGATCCCATCCTGAAACCCTGACAATTCAGAGCCCTGGGCCGCCTTGGCTCGTGGGTGCTAACCGCGCACGTGCCACACAGTTGTCAGCTCTCAGTTTCACTTTTACACGGCTCTGTACGGCTGTTTACCTTGCAACTATAATCCTTCTGCCCCGATCAGATCTGCAGGAGCTTTCAGTGCTCAGCAAAAGAAATGATGCCGTTAGAGGCAGGAGGAGCTCGTCTGAACTAGCAGTCCTGTGTGCAAAGTGGAGCAGCACCCAAATATTTCCACGCCTCATCCTCTTGCTTCTTTCTAGGCTTATCACGTGTCCTTTCATCTCCAGACAAGTGACTGACACAGTTCAAACCCCACTTGGCACCTGCCCATCATGCAGCATCCAGGCCACAAACAGCCCTGGCCCGTAACGCCAAATTTCTTTTCTACCTTTATTCCCGTGTTTCACTTCTTTGCAGCTAATTGAAGTTAACAATGACTGTTTAACCCTTCATCCGCTAAGTACAGCCCCCGCCTTCCCACCAGCGACCACTTCTCCCCTGGCAAGATAGGTCACTTGTGGGACACTGCTCCAGGCCACTCCACACTGACAAACCTCCAGCCAAAACTGTTCAGCAACCAAAGTCACTTGCCAGGGACAAAACACCACCCTCACCTTGTAGCTGCAAAGGGAGATTTCTGATCAAATATAAGCTCTCCCACAAGGGGCACACGCAGCCTGTTTGTACCCGATGAAAGCATCAACCAGGCCAATCAACAGCTCTCAGGTGGGAGAGTTTGCAGGCTCGGACTCCCCGAAAGCTGCTAGTGTTCCCCCAGACAAACTCCCATCTTCTTATCCAGGGAGTGACTGCGGGAGGTGACTTCTCACACGACTTTCTGCTTGTTCTGCCTACCCCGCAGGCCAAGTCTTCACCTGGGATACGTTAAGAGAGCTGCTAAGATCAGGAATAACTGTTATTGATACCTAAATGTTTTCTACAGCTCTTCACCCAGTGACTCCCTGGCTTCTCTGGAGCTGGGGTGGTTTATAAACAAGCTGCATATCAGGCTCTGCACAAGCACCCATCCTACCAATTCCCTCTACTTCCGAAGAGCCAAAGGGCACTGGAGTTTTCGTGGTTCACTGAGTAGTTAAAAGAGGATAATCATTAACCTGCTGAGGACAGTCTTTCTTTTGTTAGGCCCTTTATCAGGTTATCTTGCTAACATATCTGGAGAGGATCTGGCTGACGGGTGGGGGTGAGGGGACATGGCTTGTCTGTTCTCACAAAATCACAGCTGTCCCCAGCATGGGAGGCGGTGGCACAGAGGTAAGGTGCATTTTTGCTGCCATGTCAGGCCAGCCCATTGCGTATGAAGGTCTGGATTCACGTGGCTTTGATTGAGTCCCAGCCTAAAACTCCCCAACAGCCACGTCCAGATCTCCAGAGGTGCTTTTGCTATAGGAAACCTTAGATGTGTTTGTGGGCACGACTTACCGTACAGGTCCTTTGCGCTCAGCTTGGAGGCTCCGTCCGCTCTGCCCATGCTGCCACTGTAAAAGAAAGAAGGTACAAATAAACCATCAGCTCACGGATCTTTTTAACATCTGCTTTCACACTGCAGCTCACACGATAATCAGCACAGCAGCTTTGCAGCTGTCCCGAGAGGGACCAGCCCTGCCCTCCTCATCACGTCCATCAGACGTGGTACGACTCCGAATTACCAGGCAAAGCATTTGCTTGTCCGACCGCGCCGGCAGCTCCCTCTGCAACCCTAGCTGTTATCCACACCGCAGGCATGTGTCACTAAACCCAGCAGCTGGAAACAGGAGACAGAGGAGCCCATCTAGGCCCATCCCCACTAGAGTTACCTTCACACGCAGCGTCCTCTGGAAGGACATGGCTTCTGAGAGGGCTGTTTTAAGGACAGCGGCTCCCAGTGTGCGATGAGTGGGGTTGTTACAGGGAGCAGTGCAGGTAAACAGAGACCCCTCTACATTATACTGAGTCCACCTGAACCTGAGGCAGCGTAAGTGCCAAGATTAAGATCCCTTATTAATGGACCCTTTTGAGGTGTACTCCTTGAAGGCAGATGCTCAGATGTAGAACATGTCCCATGTAAAAATGTGGAAGGACGTGATTGTGTGTAAACACTTGAGTTTTGGGGTGTCAGGTCTCTAAGCATGGGTTACATCCCCTGTAGGACCACCCCCCGTGCCTGGGTTGTGCACAGGAGTGCTCAGCCAGGAGATAACAGTGGTTGCTCTGGCTCTGGCCTGGCAGGGGAGGATCAAAGCAGGACCTGAGGGTTTCAGGTGCTGTGGTCAGGCTGTCCTGCACAGTGCAGTGAGCCAGTGGGTGGCCAGTGGCTACTTTCTGCTCTGTCATCATGTCCCCCTGAGGGCAGGCAGTGGTTCATGGTGCTCATGCACCTACACCCTGCTCTCCAGAGGCCAGGAGCGTGCAGGAAGGAGGGCCTGAGCTGGTGGCTCTGGCTCCATCAGGAAGCTGCCATGGGCTGCCATAGCCCCCAAGCCCCAGGTGGGAGAGGCTCCTGGTGTTCCTCTCCTCTCTGCACCTAATGTGGCATTACCAAGCCACAGTGCGCAGGGCACGTGAGGTGTGAGGCAGTGATGCTGACTATGGCCACAGCTTGTGAGGTGCCCAGGAAGGGTGAAACAAACACCAGGGACTTGGGGGGCAAGTGGGACCGCTAGGAGCATCCCCCTGGGTGGTAGGAAGGAATGGTGGTGCCAGCCACGAGATGGAGGAAGCCCACCACGGAGATCCTTACTTTGATGAGCCAGGGTTGCTGCTGAGGGATCCCTTGAGACTCATGTCGCTTCACAGGACAGGCAACTGCAGCAGAAGCAGAAGAGACAGGGTTAGTGATTAGAAAACACGCTATCAGATGATTTATCTGTGTGTGTGCTGCCCTTCCCACCTCTGATTTGGGGTTTCCAAGCAGCAGCCTGGGCAGATGAGAGCAGTCAGGTGAGCACGATGGGGTTTTCTTGCCATTCTCTGCCCTGTGGCTCAGACACCTCTCACAGCTCTGACCTGGGCTGCAGATGACACATCCCAGGATGCCTTTCTGAAACCTATTTCCACCTCTCCCCTCTTGCCCGTCCCTTCCAGGCACACCCCGACTTTTTGGTATTTCAGCACGTCTTTTTCTAGCAAAGCAGCCCTGCCTACAGTTTAGCAGGGACTGATGTGGCCTTTGCCTTTATGGTCTGTCAGAGGCCATTAACAAACATATGGATCCCTGTGGCCATGTGCTCATGACTGTAAGTGTCCTGAGTAATTTTTCATGCCTATAGTGTCATTATCTTTTGTTATGTGGCAACTGTAAGCTCTACACCAACTGTTAAAGTATCCTTACCAGGGTATTGCCCGCATAGAGAAAAGTGAGATAATTGTGAATGCTGCTCCACTGGCAGCATAAGGATGGAGAAGAATTTACTGTGATGGCTGAGTGCTTGGTGAGAGGCAGACAGGCTCAGTTCACAGATTTTTTCCCTCCTCGTTCAGATGAGGATTATAAATAATGTGAGAGAAGATGTGAGAGAGACCCAGGCACTCTGAGAGCAGAACTGCAAGTGGAAAAAAAAAAGAAGGGAAGACAAGGTATAATAAAACCTCAGGGGACACTTTGTGTTGGCATCCAAGATATTCACCTCTGCTCTAGTGCATGAGTTGAAGGAAAGCCAAGACAAAGTCTTCAAGTTTTTTTTATTCACTTTTGAAAATCTCAGGGGGCGCCTGCCTGTGGGCTGGGCACTCAGCGCCTCTTTTTTGCTTCACCTGGGTCAGATCCTGGTCACCTCATTATAAGGTTGTCAGAATTCAAAGGTATGGCTTTAAAATACTCGTTGTTGTCCTGAAGGAAGAACTTAGTCGGTGTCTTCAGTGGGATTTCCTGCGAAGGAACCTTTGAACGTACTTGGTGTGTGCCGTGGGGCTGCTGTGACAGCCATCCCTGGCAGGCAGCGGAGCTCCCTTGCAAGGGTTTTTCTTAACTGAGCTTAGGCTAAATTGTGTGTAATCCCTGGGGAATACTTTGGAGTCATCCCTGGCACCTGGGATTTCCCCTCTGGAGGCTGACTATCTCTGCTGCAGGGCTTGTTGTATCATCAGCAGAGCTGCCCTAGATTCCTTACGTATCCGTTTGTATTCTTCGTGTTGGAAACACTCATTTGTGCTATCTTGCTCCATGTGTTTCACCCTGAGATGAGGGCAGATACAGAGTTTTCTCACTGATCTTAACAAAACTGCATGCCTGTCAGAGGGATGTATTTTGTGGAGATCCAGCTCTCCAGCCGAAGCACACGGGTTGTGTGCGTGCTGCGCAGTGGCACACCGCTAACACTATTGCACAGCCACACGCACGTGTACACACAGACTGTATGGAGGACCCCGGCATGTTTTGGGCTCAGCCTTATGGCTTTCAGCCTGCTTTGTGTCACAGTAATACTCCTCAGCACTGAGACACTGTTAGAAATTACTTTGAAGTGCATTTTGTAGCTGGTATATTAAATTCTCCCTTTTTCATTTCTCTTGTGGTTGATACTAGAGTCCATGCACGCGCGCACACACAGATATAAATTCATACACGTTAGAATAGAAACTTGGTGTTCTGCCAACCCCTCTGAGTGTAATAAAACCCGCCCCTGTGTCCAGGCTTCGGTACCTGTGAATTTTTCCTCTGTTAATAGCTGTCTGCTGGTTTCCTTTTACAGTCCTCAAACTTCCTATCTCCCAGATCTGTGTGTGCATTAGCATAAGATACCTAGAAAAGGGAACGTGCTCTAATAAACCCAGCTCTGCTCTGTTTACTTTACACTGTCTGATCACTTTAGTCCTATGGCTGATGATCATAGCTGGGAATGTTTTTGCATATTAATGTAATATTTCTGGCTCCCTTTCACTTACTGCCTCAGGGCCGTGTCCTTAATGGACTGAAATCCAGGTTACTCCAGCGGGTAAGTGGCGTCGAGTTTGGTCCGTGGAGTTCAGAGCTTGCTTCCAGGCCCCAGCCGTGAAACAGCAGGAGGAAGCAGGGATGCAGCCAAGGTCACCCTAGTTTTTGTTTCTCCTTTACAAGCTCTGTCTGAAAGACAAACTCTGGGGGATCTACTCCTGCTTTTAGAGGAACCCATCTGGTCAAACCCTATGTGGCTGCCAGACCCCGTGGCAATGGCAGAGGTCACTGCTCAGCTTCGTGGGTGAAGCGGGACTAGCCATAAAATGAGCCAATTCTTTATCTCATGGTAGTTAATAAGAAAGTACTAATGGGATAAGGTGGGCTCCCTAGAGCGAGGCAGGATAAGCTACCATGTACCTTGGCTAGTGGAAACGCCACTGGACCCCGCAGGTGTCACAATGACTTGCCGACGTGCTGCTTGAAATGTGCAGTGGCAGCACCCACCACCCACAAACAGCAGAAAGGTTTTGTGCCGCTTGCAGTCCCATTTATACCGTGACGCTCCAGAAGTCTTCCACCTGGCCAAGCAGAAGCTGTAATGCACCGCTGACATTTCAGCGAGGGGTTGATTATAAATTGTTCCTTCTGACATGTCCGATTGAGTGATCCCTGGTCCGTCTCGGTGTTTGTAAGGCAGTAAAGCCCAGCGTCCCCCCTCCCTTCGCCCAGCGCCGTTGGAAGGTTGTCCTCCCTTCCAGGGTGCCTGCATCTGAAAGAGGGCATGAAAGTGGAAGCAATGCGCACGCCTGCCAAGTCAGCAGTCCTTATCCTGCTGGGCTCCCTTCTTTTTATTTATTCATGCTATTTTCATTATTTAACCTTTGCCTAGCTCTTACTGCTGCATTAAGGGCCATGTCCGTGTTCAAACTTGTGTTAATCGAAATAAGGGTGTGGTGTGATGCTGGCCAAGTTAAACCAGGACAGAGCCTCGCGCCAGAGCTTTTAATTCAGTTTAAATTGGCTGATATTAATTGAATCCTAGCTGGCAGACTGGGGGGGGGCATGTTTCTGAGGGACTGGAGACTTTATCATGATTTTGCTAAATCGAGAGACAACTGGACTTGAATAAGATGAAGAAAGGGCTGAGAGTACTTCACCTCTAAATGTGGATGGAGCCAAAGATAAGACGCGAGAGACGAGACGAGGCTGTGGCCAAGTGGCTGGCTTTCCCCAGGCTTCCCCCTTCCCCAGGGGGACATCCCTAAGAGCTCCGACAGTCTGCAACCTCTGACACACACCTTGTCTTCTCCCTGCTGTCATTTCAGCTGTAGCTCACGCTTCCCTGATTAGAGGGTTCCTGATCTCCCTCTTATCTCCCTGCAGGGTGCGGCTGCTTTCTCCTCCTCCCCCGGCGGGGCGAGCGTGCATAGGAAGGGAAGTGGGAGGCAAATTTAGCTGTGCGATGTGCGGCTGTGCAGGGGTTGCCTTTGACTCAGCCTTATCAAATGCAGTTTTGAGACCATCACCCACTCTTTTGATGGAGCAGGGCAGTGTTTCTCCGTGGGTCACCAAGCAAGCCAGCTAAGCCTTGCACGTGAGCATGGTGTTTAATGGGATAGGGGCTCCGGCAGCTAAGCCCAGCTCAAATTCTGGCCGCGGGGACAGACGGCAGCACTATGCTTCTGCTGGGGGGACTTAGAGGGGAAGCTTAACTGCCTGGCTAAAGCCTGGCACTGTGACCCGTCCCAGGCCAGGAGATCTCATGTGCTGAAACGGAGGGCCTTAGGGAGGCCAGCACAAGTCAGTGCTGAAGGACATCAAGATGGGTGAAGTCCTATTGTACTTTAAAGCAAAGGAAATCTCACTCCCTGACTTTCCGGACAGTCTTATCCTTGGAGGTCAAATATCCTCCCAAAGACACACAGAGTCGTGATAGGAGCCTGGCATTGTTGTCTGTGCTACATTTCTGTACTTTTATAGCAAATGGAAGCGGGCCATACATTGTTTTGACTTTCTTTGAGTCTCTTTGAAGAGGGAGCTACAACATTGCAAGGGTGGAGAAGCTCTGTGGGAGGGGAAAGAATAGCTCTCTTCTCTGTGGGCTGATCACTACTATTGTGCATTGTTTTTAACAGGAATACTTCTCCCTTGTCTGCTGTGGTCATACATTTTTGTTCTTACAGCAAATGAAAGCGATTGTGAAAACTTCTGGACTTTGGGTGAAGATTGGACAACTTGAAAATCATAGAATCATAGAATAGTTTGGATTGGAAGGGACCCTTAAAGATCATCTAGTCCAACCCCCCTGCCATGGGCAGGGAATATGTGAAATACTAGTGGACAGGAAAATGTGAAATACTAATGTCTTTTTTAGGGCTATTATTATTACAATCACTGTTAATAACAATAGCAGCATCTAGTGTTTGTGGGTGTTTTTCATCATGGGTCTAAGAGTACCTTTAAGAGTGCGATCAGGTAGAGTGAGCTGGAGAAGGTTTGTTGGTATCAGAGGCCGTTAGAATATATGGTTGTAATGGCGGAGAAATGCTGGGGAAAATGCAACAGCTTTTGCTGCAACAACAGTAGAAAAATATGGCAAGACCCCCCAAAACCTTAAAAACTGATAAGCTACCTAGGAGTAACAGTAAGTTTTTTCCTAGCATGATCTAACCCATTTCTAATAGACCTTGTCTTTGTTTCCATCAGTCATCCCATTGAAATCTGCCCGGTGTGACAGGACTTCTGAAATGCCCTCAAGCTAGTATTGAAACATGTTTTCCTACCTGGAGCCATGGTACTGATACTGATAGTTTAATCAATGTGTCACAAAAAGGGGTCAAATAAGGTTTGATGTCTGTAGCCTAAAGTGTTTCTTGACCAGGTTGGACTGCCTGGAATGATGCCGACATGCAAAGTGGTCCCTTATGCCCCGTCAAGTCACCCCCAACCATGGTGGGGAATGGCTTCATTCTGCAGCGCGTGTGAAGCGCTCGAGGACGTGGCGAGGGAAGTCTCTGCACCAAGTAGATTATGGGGCTTGGGCACTGGTGAAATGTATGTGATGGAAACGCTGCGGGGGGTCCTGCCTGGGGCAGGAGGGGGCAGATATAATGAGGGTGCTGCTGTCTGTGCGTGTAGCCCGTGCCAACTGGATGGGTCAGGCAGAAATGCTAGATTAGCAAAAGCCTCGGCAAGTAACATAAAGCGTCGGTTAGAAACATTAGCTGGCGACCACATGATGTTATCTTTTCAACTTCCCAGGACAACAAAGCGCCGTCTATTAGGGTTGCTGAGTGTTTTCATAAGGGAATGTCACTCAGGGGAAAGCTGTTTGACGGACTGTCCCGCAAAGCTAAGTCTGCTTGTACCCAGACAGGAGCAAAGGGAGCACAGGCACCGTGATATGTGTGTCCTGCACTGTCCATGCTCCAGGCAGCCCTCCCCGGCCCCTGAGGGTATCCTGCCAACTCCCATGATTTGTCCTGCCCACTGTGATCGTATTGAAGGACCTGGCAGATAGGCAAGGCTACAATCCCACATCAATCCACTAACAAAACAGCTTTCGGGTGTTTGTGAGGCACTGGGATCTGTGTCCTCAGTGCTCCTCATGTGGCACCAAGAGATCTAAACTCACACGATCTGGTTTAGATCTCTAAAAGTGCTTGTGAGATGGACCCTGGGAGCCTGCGGCAGACCTGAAAACTTAACCTGGGTCTCTTGTGTCCTGGTCCAGCCTCCTAATGATGAAACCACACTTCTCCTGCTTTTAGTTGCTTTTCTGAACCTGCCAGTAAGGGTGTCTGTCAGGGCTCACCAAAAGACATTCAGACCTGCTTGGCAGGGTCTCTACCAAAAACATGCACTCATAAAGAAAATTGCCTTTGGGTTAGTCAGAAAGCATCAGGGGAAACCCAAATCCAGAGCAAAGAGGCTGACAGCTGAATGAACGAACATGATGATGTTGCTGCTGCTGCTGCTCCTTTGTAAAAGCAAGCAAGCAAGGATCTTGTCCCGTCTGAAATTTCCAAACCCCGTCTTTGCACATCAGGCCTTGCAAATCATGGTGATTCAGTGGGACCAAGTTGGAACTTCATGGTTCTATTTTAACCTGTTGCTGGTGATTCCTGCTTTGAAAAGGGGAACACATCCAACCGATATTTCTCAGAGAGTCTGGTGACCCTAGGAGTCCCCATTCTTATCTGCATTGTTTGAGATGTCTTTACAGTGCCCCACGTTTTGGAAAGTGGCGAGTCCACTTGTTCTTTCCTTCCTCCCTCCCACCCATGGCACCCTTTCAAGTTATCTTTACAGTGACGGAGCCACTCAAGATCACAGGTCACTTTGGGAAGACGCTAGCCCCTATTAGAGGTGAACATGAATGCGTGTGTAGTTTCAGGGTGTGCATGGCACATACCATGTTACAGTAGTTAGAGTCACAGGCGGTGGGTACAACCTGCTAAGTGTCTGGAAGAAATACTCCCTGCTCTGTACATGGGATTTTTCACATTGTGGAGATTCTCCAGAAGACAAGCACCTGGATAAATATAACCCAGCCCAACAGGTCAGTGTAGGTCCAAGCAGAGAAGAACCAAGCGTTCTTCAGCCTCCATGGGAGAAGCGACAGCAGCTCTTTTAGACTGAGGCAGCTCAGATCTACAGCCACCCATCTACCAGCTTTGGTGGACCTGATTGCCGCTTTTTCTTTAAGAGCCCCTCCCTCATTATGTGCTGTGCCCTTCCATGCTGTGTCCTGCAGTGCACCAGGATGAGATTTATACCCATTGCTGAGGATCACATCCAAATAGGCTGTGCCTTGTTCACTCATCTCCTCAGAAACAGTAATTTGTGCTTAAAAAGTATTTCCTGGGAAAATGTTTAGGCAGACTTCCCAGCGTTGAGAGGGGAACACCCACACGCTTGTCCGGCAATTGGGCTTGGCATGAGCGGGTCCCTGGGAGACCACACAGCCCTGCTGGATTGCACTAGAGATTTGGAGGCAATGCATCTGCTGGCTTTACTATTGATCCCCCAAGGGGCTGAAATGGAGGCTTGGGAGTTAATGCTCAGAAACACCAACTGATACCACGGAGCAAAAGTGCCAATATTTACAAATTCCTGATGCCAGATTCACAAACTGCCTAGAGAGAGCATGAGAAGTTACCCCCCGTGTCCTCCCAGACACACACATACGCACACGCTTGTGCGTGGCTCTTTCCAGTCCATAGATGGTACGCAAACAGACCTTAATTTAGGTCCAGGTCAGGAGTCCAGGCAGCGCTGGAGGCTCTCGGTGCCCACAGAGGTTGGTGCGGGAGAGGAAGGCTCTGCAGGCTAGTTGAACCAAACTAGGAGTTTTTATATTCCTGCCAGAAGGTAAAACCTTCCTTCAAGAAACACAACCAAAAGCAAGTCTAGACAGTGCTCTAAGTACCCAGGGAAAACACACAAATAGCCACAATCTCCATGATCTTGGGAAAAAACTGAAAGCTGACTCCACTACACCTCTAAAAGATGTGTTTGCAGAGTCCCTGTGCTGAGTCACAGCTCCTGAATTTACACTTTTCCTCTCTGTTAGAGGAATCCCGCAGAAGCTGGGTGGAGGAAAAACACGAAGCAGGTTGGGGCTTGCTGTGTGTCTGCTGAGCCCATCTCTTGCCAGGGGTACCAAGCTGAGCATTATCTACAGTTGGGCTGCAGTTTAGCAAGCTCGAGAACCAGGCCCAGAAATAGCATGCCAAATATTAATAGATGCTTTTGGAAAGACGGAAGGAGACGGATGAGCGCACCTTGTATAAAAGCTCATTAAGTGGTTTCAACTAAAAGACCCTAGTTCAAAACTTCCGGAATGAGAGAAAGTGTAATGTGAGTCACTTGCATTCCCCAGGAAGAAAAAGCAACGTGACGTGTTCCCTAGGCTTCCCGGCAAGAAAGGAGTGTTGTGGGGAATTTTGTAGCTTTTTCCTCTGTCCTGTTTTCATTTGTGCTCACATCTCCTGAGAGCAAAGCCTGTCCCCTCGCCCTGCGACCGGCACCCCCAGCTGCTGGCAGATGGGAGCCACGGGAGGCTGGTGCTAGCCATGGGACTGTCTGGGCAGGACGCGAGGGGAAGGCTGGAGGGCTCCAGCCATCGTGCGCCGGCAGGACCCGTGGGCATAGCACGCCTGGTACCCAGAAAGTTTGCTGAAGAAATGCACTGGTAGTTGTCATGCTGAGGTTTCTCTGCCCTGCGTCCTTATTCAGTCCCCCCCAAAATGATCCCTTTTTCTTAGCCTGGTGCTAGACTCTGGGAGCTGGATTACCGGCAGCAAAGGGGTTATAGCTGTGATGTTTAGAAGGGGGGAAGCATTTGACACTGTGACTGTTGATGAAAGGGATCCTTTTTATTTTCTCTGTGTAGAAATCGTGACTCGGACATCAGGCCAGTAAAAATAGGGAGTGACTCTGCATGTGTGTGTCGTATTCCAGAGCAGGATGGGTAACAGCCCAAGGCGCTGCCCTGTTCTGCTCCAGCCCAGCCTGAAGGAGGGCACTGAATCACCTCCGTGTTCAGGCAAAACACCAAAACCCTGTGCATAACTGGCAGCGCGCTCGTGTCTCCTGGCTGCAAGCGCCGACTCCCAGAGCTGTTCCTCACGTGCACCTCGCTGTATAGTGAGAATATCTCTCATTTCTCTTATGGCTTTTCCAGGCTCGAAGGCATTTGTCACACAGCTGGGAGACTCAGCAAAAGGCTGGCACCAGTGGGGCTAGTGGCCGGGGATGGAGAAGGTGTAAGGGTTGTGTCCCTGCTGCTTCACGCAGTGAAGGCTCTGGTTGAGGGCACAGCAAAGTATTCTTCTTTATGGTCGGACTTCAAGAAAAAAAAGCTGATTTGCTCAGGGCTGTCACATCCATGCTTGAAAGGTGGTGGTGGTGTGTTTATGCATAGCACCAGTAGCAAAACTGCTTCTTCCAGAAGCTTTAAAGCTATCTGGTCCAACCATCAGCTGCCACAGCTACACTGACAACACAGTAATAATACCTGGGTGGTCCTTGTTAGTCCCTGATCGGTATCAGTCATTTCTTGCCATCTGTCACGACTGCTTTGAGCTAATCACTCAGGTGCATTAATTGTTTGTTAAATGATTGCTTTAATGTGATTGCTTACATTGTGTGACCCCACCTCACATTAATACCGTGCAATCCTTACAAGCTAGCCTCAGCAGTCCTAGTTTGTTCCTGCTTTTACAGGAGACCTGTAAGCCTAACAGATAAATTTGGCAGGCCGATTAATTTTCCACATTACTTCCCAGCAAAGGTCTTTAGCCCCCGGAGGACGGTGATACTTAAACCTGAACATCACTTGCCTGGCTAGTGCCAGCCCAAACAGCTGAAGCTGAAATGCTTCAAGACAAGATGACTGGCTGGTATGGCTGGTCCCTCACCAACCCTCAGGAGGGGCAGAAGGAGTTTTGTTTGTGAATGGACTCCTCCATGCCGACTGGTTCATGAGCAAGACAGAGGTGTTGAGATCGATGGAACGTTTCCACCACCTCCTTCTAAAGGAAGGGCATTTTTGGTCACTCCCTGAAATGCTGATTCACTTGCCTGGCAGAAATTCAAGCATGTCGCAGGACAGTCAGTGTGCCAAGAGCTTTTTCTCCATCAGAGAAAAACTTGTTATTAGGCTGAGAGCCACTTTGGGGGCCATGTTTAGCTTCAGTTTGTCTCCAGCATGGTCATCTTGAAGTCTCTGGGGTTGCAGTGAGATGTAGAATATGATTGGTAAATCTGAACCAAGAAAGATTTATCTCCCTGCGTAGGAAGGTCACACCATGGTATCTTTCCCCAAAGAAAGGGAGAGGGTGCAGCCTGTCTCCCTCTGCCTATACCAGTGAGTAGCTATTTCACTTTGCTCCCTACTCCCTTTCCAAATGTCTGCCTACAGCAGTTGGGGCTTGGGGAAGCTAATGCATCAATAATTTTCATTTCCTGCTGTAAAACTCGCCCTGGGGTTTTTGCTGGGAGGGTGCGGCAGAAGATTTGAGAGAGGAGATCTGTGTCTTGAAAATCACATTTGATGTTTAAGGCTTTTCCAGCCTTCTTAGGCTAATCACGACAACATTCGTTGCCATCTCTTCCCACCCCATTTTGTGCTTCCTACTCATATCCTGTCTGTGTATTTTTGGCCACTTGCTAACAATTCATTTGAGCTCAAACTTGGCACATGGGAGCTCGGCTCCGAGTGTCACTGCAGGAAAACAAGTTGACATCAGTTTAACCAGCTCAGTGACCTGGCAGGGTTCAGGTCAGCTTTTGGTGCGGCAGAGGATAGGGTTGTTTCTCACAGGGTATATTCAGCCCCTCAAAATGCACCTGGGGCTCTGACCAGGTACCTGTCCTTTGGCGCAGGCGACAGCCACATCTCCCAAGCGCTGCGAGCGCAGAGGTGAGCGGGGTCTTGCTCGGGGGCTGCTGCTGGTTTCCTCAACCCTCTCACCCCCCGTTGCCCTGGGGTGCCAGCTCGCCTGGTGGGAGCCAGAGTAGGAGCACAGGCAGCCAGAACTGGGCCCAGCCCATGTAACAGAAATAAATGTCCACGCTGGCAGACCTTGGCTCGCCACTGGGGAGACTTTGCTGACGTATCGCTGAGCTCCTGCCTCAGGGCATTGGCACCGGCTGTGGGTGCAGCTTGGATCAGCAAGGGTATATCGCCCACCTGGCTCCGGGGAGCGGGCTGTGCTGCTGAGGGTGGGAATAAGGAAAAAATGTCCATGCAGCTGCACTTGGGCATTTTTTAGCAGTAGTCTAATCTAGCTTTTTTCTTTCTGTTGTTGGTATTTTCATATATATGTCATGGTAGATAGAATTCTATATGGAAATTTGTGATTTATCACTTCCCAGTCATCTCTGAAAGGCAGAAATGGGAGTTCATCAAAATGTGCTTTTGCTGTCAGTCATTTATTTGTTTTACCTGCAAAATGCTGAGATTTTTGGATTCCCACAGAGACTCCCCATAGGTACCATGATGTTGACTGCAAACATGTAATGTTGATGCAAAACATGTTCTGTAGCAAAATATTTAATCAAACTTTCATGCCCAGCTGAGGATAGCCCTGCTCTGTCTTTGGATTCAGAAGGCACGATACACAGTCACAGAAAATAGTGAGGGGAAAAGAACCAGGCATTATTCTCAAAAACCCTATGCAGGAAACTCGCTGCTTTCTTAAGATACAAACTGCACATCAGAGACGAGATTTCAGCTCACTGGTCTGACAGAGGTCTCCTGTGTCTCCTTCAACCCATCCTTTAGACACCCATCAGTGAAAGGGCACTAGAAAAATTTACAACCTCACAAAGAAGAATACACAAATGATTACAAGGGGATGAGCTACCGTGGCTTGGAGGAGAGGTGCAATGCAGGTGCCTAAGCTGGAAGGAGCAGCGGACGGTCTGTCAGGGGAAGAGCTGCAGCATTCCCACCGGGGATGGACACAAGTGCAGCTGATCCAAATGGGCTCATTCATTGCCTACTCGCTTTAACCTCTTTTTAAGCAACTCGTCTTGCTGTCCTGTGTGTGACTCTTGACCGAGCTGTAGCATTTGGAGCCTTATGTGAGCAAAGTCTGCTAGAGAGATTCCTTGTATTAACCCTTGGGGATGCTGTTAGATACAGCAATCTTATTCTGGTCGTTCCTCTGTCCTGCTTTTAAACTCCTGCTTGATTTTCACTCTGAAACTTGGGCTGAAGACAAGCGAATGGTCTTGATTCTCTCCTAGCAACTTGCACCGTACCGTGACAAGTTACAGTCTTGGTTCCAGGAGCAGCTTCAGCACTTCCCACTCTCCTGCCGTCCCTGGCCACCACTCGTCCCCGGCAACTGTGTGTGGGACCGCTCCAACCCAGAGCAGGAACCGATGGAACGCCATTCCCCCCACATGTACATTTTTTAAACTTGCTAGTTTATTTTCCAGCCAGATCAGCTCCAGAATCTGACTTGCAGCTCAGCCCACAAACCCTTGTGCTGGCACAACGAAGGAGCGTCACAGGAGTGCAAGCATCTGGGAATGGCTCAAGCCGGCATCGCTGCCAACTGTGGAGCCTCCCCCCTGCATGCGTGCAGGTAAACCCTGGGCTTTTACAGGGTGATCAACTGTCATCTGGGTTGATTTCCAATGTTTGGGCTTTCAGTAAAGCTACCAAGCTCTGTGGATGAGGCCGGCGGGAGGGGTTTTTGCAGCATGAACAGCCAGTTACACAGTAACCAGAACAGTCCCATGAGGGATCGTTCCAAAAACAAAAAAATATGTTCCCTTTGCCCTTTGTTTCATTTAGAATAGAAGGATGTGTGAGGCTGGGTTTATCAAAAGAATTTAAATGGCAGTTTCTAATCTTACGGTGCAGAAACATTTTAACAATCTTTCCGCAAAAAAATTAATCTCCTGCAAGGGCAAGGAGGAAAAAGCACAATTGGTCCCTGCAGCAGAGGCCTGGGATGAGAGTCTGTGAGGGCAGTCTGTTAGCTGGGCTAGGAAAAACTGGGAGTGATTACAGGGAGAGAAGGGTTTCCTGCAATGTCTTAAAGAGGAAAGGTTTCACTAGCCACTCCTGCATGCCCACAGGGCCTTGGCACCGGGATTTCCAGACCCGAAAAGCTAAAGCTCTGCAGGGGGACACGAAGCAGATGTTTTCTGCTGTGGGAACCTCAGCACTGTGGAGCAGGTTGCCTGGAGAGGTTGTGCTGTCTCCGTTCTTGGAGATTTTCAAGAACAGACTGAGTAAAGCCCTGTGCAACCTGTTCTGATTTCAGAGCTGACCCTCCTTTGGGTTGGACTAGAGACCTCCTGAGGTCCCTTCTGGCCTGAATGACCCTGTGATCCTCAAAGAGGAGAGGGAGAAGGAGCAAGAAAGCGCTTTTATGCCAGCTGGGGCTGTTGGAGGATGGCACACAGTCATGCCAACACAAGCCACGTGGATTCTCCTGCAGCCAAAGGAAGAGGCAGGGGTGGTGTTTACCACAACCTGTGGTTTAAAACCAGTGAGCTCTCCTCCCTGGACTGACTGTCTTTAGAGTATGCTGATCCTCAAATGAGCCACAGGTTTATGGGTCACCTCTGGAGCAAGGAAAGGTTTGCAGAAGCAGGGTTGTGTCTAAACATGCAATTGAAGAACCTGGCATATTCTGGGAAGGTCATTTTGAAGGAAGGGGCAGGTGGCCCCGAGAGCACAGGAATACACATGGTTTTGAGAGGGACAGGGAGCCTCTAACTGAACGGAGAAACCAAAGTCATTTATCCTCCACCTCAGCAAATACTAGCTTTCCTGACAGCAGAGATGCAACCCTCCTGCGCAGTTCTCCTTCAACTGTAGATAAATATATGTACATGTCATTTTTAGCCCTTTCAGTAATTCCCCGTCCTGGCCTGGCTTTGGCGGGGACGCAGCCCTTCTGCCCACAGCTGTCTGCACGAGGAGGTTGCCAACCTTTCATGAAGATGCTCTTTCAGCGTATGCAGCCCTGGTGCAGCTCGGCTGGTGGGACTCACTTGGGCTACAACAAAGCACTATTCCTGGTGCTCCCCAGCCAGGCACCCCTCAATCCTGCCCTGTGGGACTAACTGTTGGCAAGAGATTAGCGTGGGCCTACTGCTAAGCTGGATGTCATGAGCTAACCAAGTCCTCTTTTAGCTGGAGTTGTCGGAGAACAGGATTCTGAGACAAGAGGACCTGAGTGCCAGCCACCCATGTGGCGCTGGAGCAGAGCATGGCCTCTGCGAGCAGCATCTTGGCAGCTACACGCACTTGTCTTGGCAAGGACCGATCATGTTGGAGTCAGCGTCACACACTGCGCTCTAGGGAAAATACCAGGGACTGCTGAGGGTGGTGACAGCCCAGATCTCTCCCGCAGTCTTCTCCACTGCTTTAGATCGTTCTTCTAACCTTTGACCGTTTGCTCACAGGGTCTTGGCAGGCAGGGAGCAGAGAGCAGGAGTGTCTCTGGGTTTGTGCCAGGTGTGGAGCAGATGTTCTGGGGACCTGTCTGGTCTAGTTTGCATGTGACTGTGGCAGGCGGGCTTTGACCGCTCAGCTTGTTTCTTCCAGCCACCCTCAGTCCTCACTTCCTAGGCTGAGATTAAACTTGCACGACATTTCCTTCCACTGAGCAGTCACTGGGGCTGGAGCTCCTCTCCTCCCTCCCATCCTTCCTTTTGGCGCAGAGGAGCCAGAGACAGCTGCCTGGACATGGGGTAGTCCATCAAATCTCCCATCACCCGTGCTCAGTTCCTGCTCGGGTGGCAGGTTGGGAGCACGCACACGGCTATAGCACATGTGGATGTCCAGAGGGGAGGACAAGAACAGGACAGGCGCACAGGGAGCCTCTCTGCAAAGTTTCCCAGCCTCCAGCAGTGGGATTTAAGAGCTCTCGGTACCCTTTTTCATCCCTGAATTTGTCGAACTGCATTTGGCCAACGTGTGTAAACTTTTGACATGCTGAATGGCCTGTGGCAATATGCTCCACAGCTCAGCTCTGCACAGTGTGCTCAGCCATCTCCTTTTGTTTACGGCGCACTTGCCAGCTGCCGGTTTCATGGGATGCCCCCCAGCTCTGTTATCAGTAAACAACTGTTCCCTTATCCACTGTCTCCACGCCACGGGCAGTATCGCAGATCTTGAGGAGAGCAGCACCTCAGCTGTCTCTCTTCCAAGCTGAAGAGTATTGGAAGTTTCGTAACTTAAGTCACGTATACGGGGGCCCTTCCTTCCTTATTTTTAAGCTCGGAGCAGACGCAGCAGCGCAGAAAAGCAGTGGGAAAAGGGTGCTTCCATGTCAAGAGGATTGCTCAGGCATCTGATGGCTCAACCACACCTAGGGTGTTACCTGCTCATACTGGCAAAGACCAGCAATGAGCACAGCTCTGGTACATTTACTCTCAATTTATCCTGTTGAACCTGCTCCTGCCTAGTTTAGTGCAGCAGCTCATCTGACTGAGCTGCAGCTTTTCTGGCATTTTTTTTTTCAGCTGGTGAAACTTTATCAACTTTTTTTTCAAGCAGTAGCAACTCACAGCAACAAACCTGACAGTCCTACAAATCTACAGTTAATTCTGAGGTGTGTGACATTTACTCTCCCGCCCTGCCCCTTCTATTGCAAAAAAGCGGGGGAAAAATCCAACCCAACATTTTCCCCATGTTATTCACATGCAGCCTACTCCGGCTTCATTTGAGTGCCTGGTTGGAGTGAGCATGTACCTGGATGCTGGACTGGACCCTCCCTTCAACCTTCTCTGCTATTGAAACTCTGCAGGGCCAGCTGGAGAATGCTGATTTACGCTGTTTGGGAATCAGCCCTTTGACTTCAGCGGGGCAAATTGCTGTTTCCGTAGCTCAGATGTACTACTCTCCTCCTGCAATTTAGAAGGGTTTATGTTGTCAGGTGTCGGAAAAATAGAGATGAATCTGCAGTGTACCTGCCTGCGTGGTCAGGTACCAAGCCCATCTGGAGATCATCTAGAGATGCTGGTGTGCAAGTGCCTGGTGGTACAAGACTCCTTCCCCTGCCAGCCCAGGGGACCTGACTCTCTTCTCATGTGGATCTAAGCATGGATCAAGCCTGTTGAAGTCCATCTAATTCCAATCAAAGGGTTTGCTTGGGTGTAGTCTGGGACACACTCTCCATCACAGAAGTCCTGCCTGTGTCAGATATTAAGGGCTGGAGTCTCAGCAAGGGACAATTTGCAAAACTCTGTTGTGGTCAGTGTACATCGTCTGAGGACCATCCCCTACTACCTAACCTTACACCAGGCATGCAACATCCACACCTGCATAGGCTAGCTGGGTATGTGTTACTCCTCTTCCTTCTTCAAGGAGTTTTGAAAGTCCCATATCTCAACCTAGAAGCAATGCCAAGAGCATCAGGTACTGAAAACAAGATGAACTGCCTTGCTGTGTGAAAGTCAGTGTTACAGATTAACCTGCGGGAATGGCCAGAGACAAGTCCATTCACTTCTTCCCCAGAGGAAAGCATGAATATCCTTCTAGGGAACAGAGAGGTTTTAATTAGCGCTCCTTTCTGCATAACGCCTGGCTCTCCTACTCTGTCTCCTCAGATGAACACAGCTATAATTAAGAGGCAGCCGTGTCAGGAATGAGAGCAGGCTCCAGCCTGTGATTTATTAAGGGATGTCGTGGGTGCAATTACCTTTCTCTCTTCTCCTCTCCCCAGTGTTTTTATAAAGTGAATTTACTGATGAAAGGAGTGTCTCAGGCTCAGGCAAATGGACGCCTCTGTGTTTACGTACAGCACAGAGCACAGGCAGAGTCACTGCTTTTTCCTCCATACAGTTACCACTGAAAGCCTCAAACCTGACTTGGACGATTTTGTTTCCACAAGTCACAGTTCTGGCCTAAGCCCCAACCCTCTGCGCCCGCCTGTGAGCCACACCTGGACCAGGGCAGCACCCACCAGCGCCTTCCTTATTGCCAACCATCTCCTGCCAGCAGCGGTAGGATGAGGAGTGACCCCAAGGGAGTCCTGCTGGCGGTAATGAGGAGTGAGCGGCAGGACAAGCCCCTTGCGTTGTCCACAGCAATGAGGTGGGTCAGGGTTTGGGTTTTGCTTTGTATTTGCTGGTGCGGGAATCTGGGGGAGCCCACAGCTTTGGGTGGCAGCTCTAGTTCTCCTGGCAGCCAACACCTCTAACGCAAGAAGAGGTTAGAACTGTCTTTGGTCTCAGATAGTTCCCGCTTCTGGTCATCTTCAGTAAGAGGAAAGTTACGTGTAAACAGTCTGGGGGAGGGTGATGTTAACTCAGACTGTGCGTGTTCGCTTGATCTTAATCGCCGTCAGGCCAGTGGCAGTATTTCACTTTCTGAATTACTCAGCAATGGTGAGCATTACTGCTGGGTGGCTGAACTTTGGTTTATTGCCATTCCGTAGTCTGCACTTTACCTTTGTAGGATATAAATCTGGACAGGTTGAGACTGATAAGACAGAGGGGAAAAAAAAAAGAAAAAGGAAGCAGGAAGAACAAAATTCAAGCAAGTTCAAATTATGAAAAGCTTTTGGGGGCCAGTACCCCAACTGGAAACCAAAAAAAGGAAAGCCTTCGCTGGCCCTTTCCAAGGTGGTTTTGAAAGACCTCAGCCCACCAAACGTGGAATGTTACTCCTCCACCAGCCATCGAAAGAGCTGCCCTCACCGAGGGTGAGGCTGGGTTGGAGGCCTGTGAGCCACGAGGGCTCATTTGTGCCACACCTGCCCATCACGACAGCCAGGGCTGTTGCAAAATCCTGTCCGCTGCCCCTTCCTGCCCTGGGTTTTGGTGCCCGCTGCCCTGGCGGTGCTCAGATCCTCCATCCCAGCTGAAATGCCTGAGAGAAGCCGTGGCAGCGTATCGGGGAGTGGGAAAGGAGGGGTAAATAGGTGGGCTAACGCTTCAGCAGGTGAAGACCCAACCGTGGTCTGGATGTGGGAATGTGCCCCTGGCACCTGAGATGAGGATTTCTGGCACATGAGATGTGTTTGCCCATCTCAACAGGGTAAAGAAAACCTTTGTGGGAGATGCTTGTGAGCGAGGTTGATTTGTGACCCTCCTCTGTAGGCAGCGGTGGACTGAAAGGGCATGGAGTACCCTGAGCAGGCCCTAGCTGCCATGCCAGCGGGGGCTGCACCTTGCCCCCTGATCTGACATGGAGCAGCCCAGCCTCTGCCATCAGCCTCCTGCCTTGTGCAGATGTAAGGGTCCCCCTGATTTAACCGTGCCTGCAGGAACAGTCACCTCCAGGCTTCGCTTGGTGCTTCAAACCAAATCAGGGCCAAAGTAGCTTGTCTGGCCACTTCAGTCACTGTTCCAGGGCAGCGGAGCAGGCAGAGCCTGTGACTCCCCACCTTTGGCTTCCTCTTCCCATGGGTTGGGAAGCTTTTGGTCTTCTCCCTCCGCGGAACCTCAGTGGCAGTGAGCACGTTGCAGTAATGCCCTTGGGAGCGTTTGGGGAATGGGAACAAGGGCTGGGCTCTCCTGGGGAACTGCAGTGCAGGTGAATGGAGATGATCTCCAAACCGGTCTAGCGCTCAGCTACACACCCTTCCCTCCCTTCTTAATTGCAATTCCTCCTGATTTATCTGGATCACCAGGAAATAAAATACCAGGGCTTTTTTGGTTAAACCCCCCAGCATTGTGTGTTTCAAGTTTGGAGGCAGCACTGTCCCCAGCCCAGGAGAAAGAAATTCTATCGCTGCCTTGGGAAAGGACGAGCTCTCGCCTTGTGCGCAGAGGTGGCCTTGCTCATGTGGAAGCAGTGCAATGACACCAATGCGTGGGATCGGTTCTCTCCGGGATCCCCTTCAACTCCCTCTTGACAGTGCTTTGATGCAGGGGAACTAAATATTTTAGGGATGGGTGACAGCATACTTTTCCCCTGAGCTTGCCATTTCCAACCCGCTGCAAGCAGATAGAGTTGCTGTTTGCAGCCTCCCCTCTACATGAAAATCCTTAACACTCCTCTCTGCTGTAACCCTGACAGATGAAAAGCTGTGTGGTCTCGTGGGCAGGTGGAGATGTGGGAGCCAAATTGTGATCTAGGGCCTCCTGGGCCTCCTTGGATTTTGTCTCCTGCGTCACTCAGGCGGGGTACAGTGCCTGGCACCATTTCTGATGGTGCTTGGACTCTTCCGTAACACAGCTGGATGAGCAGGGGGGGGCTTCTGAAGGTACCACCTTTCGCCTCCCTTCGAGTGGGAGGCTTGAACACCTCCTGGGCAGGCAGGTGGGTATTTTTCTGGGCACCTGCTGAACCTTGGCCAAAGCAGGTGGTTCAGGAGGCTGTGCTGGCAGAGTCACGTGCTGCTAGTTCTGCCCGGTGCTGCATGCGTGCTGCTATTCTAGGCGGACACCCTGCTGATGATAAACCTTTACCGCAGGTAAAGTGCAGGAAACCATCTCTGTCACCCTGGGAAATCTGTGGACTTTCCCTGGCACTTCTGCTTGGGGAACACTTCTGCTTAGGGAAGGCTTGTAAGGCTTGAGTATTTTTAGAGGGTGATTATTTTATTGCCAGTCACATCAAACTCATAGGCTAAGGGTCGTGCACTAACACCTGCCCTGGAGTTAAGAGCAGTACTGCTGACTGCTGTTACGTGAAGTAGATGTGAAACCAGACTTCAGCCCCGCACAAGGAGAAAAACGCTGAGTCTTCATCAAAACCACAAACCTGCCCTGACCTAGCACTTCGAGAGAGACCATGGCATGGGAGAGAGAAAGAAGCAGAGAGTGTGATGGAGACACGGCTCCAAAGCAGCACCCTGGGATCCAGCCCTCTGGGAATAATACTCCAAGGCTCCCCCACGCACTCAGGCTTTGCACCCGGACTTATTTTATATGGATGTTTCTCAAGCCCACACAAGCCAACGCGTATATTCTCCCTGTTTCACTCCTTTCTTTGTCTAAACAAGGACTGAAACCTCCTGAGTCCTTTAGCACATTAGGTTCTCTTCTGAATCTCTTTTACTTCCAGCCTGAATTATCCCGTGACCCTACGAAAAGCACTGTTTTCCAGCACATTCAAAGCCATCTCGACAAGGGTCAGATGCTAACAAACATCTGGCAGATTTGGCCCCAAGGTCAACCCTCAGCAGGGTCTCCTCCCCTGGACGTACAGCCCAGCTACCCTGCCGGAGCGGAGCTAGCTGGCCTGGGTTCCTCCTGCGCAACCCCTCCCTGGCTCTTGATGCCCTTGGCTGAAGCCGGGCAGGCAGCCACAGCGGGACAGCCCGACAAAATGGTGGCTGCTGTTAATGTTACCGCAGACAGCGTCTTTGCGATGCAGCTGCATGCACCCAAGCGAGCTGCCACCCGACTTGGCAAGCTGGTCCGTACAGACCGGGTGCCTGCATCCATGGGAGTCAGGCAGACGGAACCCCAGAAGCAACGATCTGCAGGACCTATTTCAACAGGCTCAGGGCCAAGTTTTGTCACTCCGACTGATGGTGAGTTGTTTGCGGTCAATGAAGGTGGGCACTGAAGGAGAGAGTCTGCCTGCCTCCACGATTCTGAGCCCGTGGCCCAGAAGACATTTCCTCCTCGTGTCGTGCAGCGGCCGGGCTGCTCGCCTCCGTCTTGGTGTCTTTGCCCACCCTCATGTTGGGTGGTGACTGGCAGAGGGGCAGAAAGCCAAGGACTGAAAGCTTGTCTTGGCAAACTGCTTTATCACACCAAGCAAACGGGTGTGCGTGCACGCGTGTGCGCACACAGCAGCCACGCTTCACCGTCTTTCACAGCTGTTCCCTTCCCTGGGACTTCAGTTCAATGATGCCAGTGCTCAACTTTTTCTCAGGTGCCCAAAACCACCCCCAGTCCCTCTAAGCTCTATCATTATATGACAAACCCCCCCTGCCCTGCAGAGTACAGCGAGCGAGTCCTGCATTGGACCACCTGCAGATGCCTGCGCATGCCAGCGGGCTGGGAGCCAGCCGAAAGAGCACCAGGTCCTCAGCCAGCCTGACTTCCTTACGCTTCAGCGGCGGAAACCAGCAGCAGGTACGACCCAGGCCTGACCACAGCGGGGATCGAGCTGTTAGTGTTATCCCAAACACTAATTTAAGCCTTGGTTTTAAACAGGGCGAAGCAATGACCTTTGCCACTCACAGTCACGTTCCCACATTGGATCCCAAGTACCTCTTCGCAGTCCTGTTTTAAAGGGCTCCTTGATTCAATACCGCTGCCTGCCCTTTCTGTGTGTTGAAGGACTAATTTTTCTCCCTGATCAACTGAAAACTCGATCACGTAACTAAACGGAGCCAGGAATGGGCTGCTGCGTGCAGCAGTTGTGGGTGAAACCCTGCATGGGTCTCTGCTTCAGCCAGCCAGGCTGTTGTGTGTCAGCTGGGGGCTGAGCCTGTTGCCGTCATTTCTTTAACTCAGAAAAAGTCCTTTTTAGGAGCAGGTCCCACCAAAGCAGCCCAGCACTGGAGCTCTCAGATGAGCCACCACGGACGAATCTGATCCCTGTTACAGCACTCGCTTCGTGCAGCGTTTCAGAGCAGCCCAGCAACGCAAGTGTTACTCCCCACTGCCCTAATTACAGCCGGGCAATCATCGTATTTTACTACTGTGTTGTCTCACAATTACTTCCAGTATTTAAAAATAACGTCAGTCAAATTGTTCGTCCCTGAGCCTTGTCCTCGGTAGAGTTTGCACTGGCATTTTCCAGGCAAATAAGTGAAAGGGGACAGGAGAGCTGCGCTCCAACTCGTTAATGCAGACGAAAGCTCACGGGGAGCCAGAGCTGTCGCATGAGGGAACAGGGCAGCTCTGAGCGAGCCTTCCCTCTGTTTTGAAATAGGGTGACGAATCTTGCCAAGGTCACAGGCAGGGAGAGCTCACCCACCGAGAGCAGCAGCTCGCCGAGGTGCCCGGTGGGGAACAGCAAAAATTCTCTCCACACGCGTCCCGAACGGAGGAAACCCCGAGGTTTACGAACAAACAGCTGCTCAAAACTATCGTCTCCAGACTTCACGAAGAACAAAAAAAAAAGCCCCGTTCTGTGCCAGACAGACATTTTGCTGCCAAGAAAGTGCCACCTACTGGATTTGGCCCGGCGGGGAAATGCAAGAACGGGAAACAAACTCAGAAAACATAACGCTGGAAAAATTACCTTTTTTCAGCCTTTTAAAAAAAACCCATAAAACTATGCACTGACAGTTATCCCAGCCGCAGCCCCCTCTCCAGTCACGCTCCCTCCACAGCTGAATCACCCAGACTTTTGAAGTAGACAAATGTTGGGGGGGTGTGAAGTTTTAGGGTTTGCAAGGAGGTACTTACCGGTGCTGAGAAGCCGCTCTTGTCTCCCGCAGTTCCCTCGGCTCCCGTGCGTCCTCTCCCAGTTAGCCGTGCCCTCCTAGTTAAATCCTGCTGCCATTCTCCGGCAGCCAAGCTCCCTCTGCCTCCCTGCGCAGCGCTTTGCCTGCGAGACCACTGCCCCAGCCCAAAAACGATGGAGGAGGGAGTGAGGCAGAGCCCACCCGGCGCCCCAGCCTGGGGGTCCCTGTGCCGCTGGCTTCTCTCTGCCCTTTCGTCCCGGTGCTGCTCGCCCCGGTTGTCTGAGAGCAGGTGACAGAGGTTTCTTGGCAGAGGAGAGAGGAGGGAGGGATGTGGAGGCAGCAAGAGGTGGAGCTGGGACCCGGAGCAACAGGTTACTGTATAACTAGGAGCCGGTGGCCCCGGCGAGCCTGCTGCATCCCCGCAAGGCGCCACGGGCAGCTGGGGCCTTCGCCCGCTCCCGGTGCAAGGGGACCAAAAGCCGAGCTGGGAGAGATGTGTTAAATTTCAGGTTTCTTTCACCTGAGAACATTTCGTACCCAAGGAGGAGGTTGAAGGCGGCGAGGGGTGGCAGAGGAGTGCTTGGAGCTGGGTTTTCCATCACTGGTGAGGGAGGGGACGCGCTGCCCGACCGCCTCGTGGGGGGAACAAGGCACCTTTTGTGCAGCCCGGTGCTCTCCTCCACAGCTCCGCACTGGCTTGCGGGTTGTTTTCCTCCAGCTTCGCTCCTGCCTGCTCTCTCTGCCCTGACGTCTGCAGTGGGGAAGGGTGCCGTGAGATGGAGGGAGAGGATAAAACTCCTCTCTCTCCAGGTCCCCGAAGCAGTTGGGGGTGAGGAGCAGAGCCCCCTTCGGGGCACCCCACACCATGGCACTGTGCTCCTTAGTGTTACATGGCCATAAAGACCCTCGTCTTGCCCCAGCTCTACCATGAGGTGGCAGGAGGTAGCGGGGCCTGGCCGTGCCGCACGTCTCGGCCCCATGCTTCAGCCCCTGGCAGTGGGCAAAGGTAAAACACAGCTTTGGCAGAGCTGTGCCGGGGTTACGGCGGGAAGGGGGGAGTGATTGCTAAACCCACCTCTGGGAGGAACTGAGGAGAAGCAGTTGCCGTGGCATGGGAGGCGAGTAAAAGGCTCACTGGTTTTGGGCATCAGGCAAAGGTTTTGGCATCAGTAGGGCTTGCTCCTCGGCAGGAGATGCTCGTTGTCGGCTCTGCTCAGGTGACCACCGTATGCAGGACCCCGTCGTTATTCAGGCATGTGTGCCCGTGCGCCTGTGTGCCAGAGAGAAACTGTACACAACCCTTTTGGCCGTCGCAGGGAGCATTCCCGTGCCGCTGCAGTACTGTGTCGGTCCTCCCCTGCGGATGTCCAAGCTCTACGATCAGTGTTGTCAGGAGGGAGACCACCGTCTCCTTTTCACCAGGGCCCCAGGTAGGGCACAGAGAAAGCAAGAGCCGCTTCTTGCTGGAGTAGCAGAGGTAGGACTTGAGCTTCAGCCCTCGCCTTGTGGCCGGTGTTGTTCCCATCCTCTCTGGGAAGGATTTCTTTAGAAGCCCCAATCTCATCACTTAATCTCTTGTTGCTCCTCTCTTGCTCTTCAAAAGCCAGAAGGAAATTTTAAAAGATGGCAAGGCCACTCCTGAGTTTCTGTTGCCGGACTGCGGAGAGGATGTTTTGAATTCTGCTTGCGGTCTGCCGTGCTGCCAGCTCAGCCCTGCAGACCGTGTGTTTGGGGGCCTAGAGGGACCCTGAACTCTGGGAAATGGTCTCTTGTGTGGGCAGACTTACTACTTTCAAAGAACACCTAGTTTCATTTGTCTCAAGATTTAACATTTTTTAAAATGATGGGATCAGCTTATGAGCTGATCATTAAGCTGGAAAATATCAGCTGAATGCATGGATCTTATAGACGTGTCCGTGGCAGCATGGGATCCATCTGGTTAGCTAGTCCTCTCGAAAAAATGAGGCTTTTGAGAGTATTTTATTAAAGTGCATGTGTATCACTGGCCTCCTCACCATCCCCACGATGAATGTTGAACCCATGGCATGTGCGTGCTAGAGAGACCCCTTGTCACCAGCCCTGGGGAAGAAATAGCTGCAACTCTGACACTACAGAAAGAAATAAGAAAACGCTTCCACCACGGGACACAGGTCTGGAGGAAGCCCAGCTTCCTTAACTCAGCGCTTGTCGAGTTCCCTGCCACCATTGTTTTCTTCGGTGCCTGCCGTGCTATGGGGGCTAGTGCTCAGCTTGCTGCCTGGCCCGCGTCCAGACGCTGGGCAGGGGAACCGCCCCGGGTGAGTTATCGCAGGAGGAATGCCGCTGGGTGAGCTGGACGGGCAGGGGGAGAGCCAGCTCCCCGTGCGACAGTTACGATTTTGGCAGCTCAGTTTTGACATGAGAACGACCTCTTCTGCCGCGGGAGAATGTGAACCGATACTCGGTGTGACGCACCCGCCCGGCGCCCCGTCATCCTCCTTGCCGCGATGTCGGTAGGATCCCAGGGGGATCTCGGTGCAGGATGCACCATGAAAACACGGCCAGCCCTGGGAGAAGCAGCATTTAGAGAATGCCAGCCACACTGCCGGGCAGGGGAAGGGATATCGGTTCAACAGAAGGGACACGCAGTGGGAACGTCAGCCTGGCGAGCCTTGCCAGCTGAAAGGCTTTGTGCAGGAGATCCCTACCCCCTGAAATGCGTCATCTGCCACTGCAGCATTTCAGTGGGACTGCTGGGCTGGGCTGGCTTTCCCGGGATGCAAACTGGGATTTGGAAGGATTCTGTTGGAGAAGCCATTTAATGTTTAAGGCACTGACTGCTCGCTGTCTGGCAGACTCGGCTCCACATTCATGATGAAGATAGGCACAGAGGGCTACTGTGAGGTGCTGTGCCCTGTAGGAAATCTCGTAACTGCTGAGCAGAGGAGGGAGCTTTTCCTCTGGGCAGGGAAGAAAACCGCAACGGAGCTTATTACACCTTCCCTGCAACAGCTGATGCTGGTCGAAGTGGGGCAGAGGCGATCAGCCAGACAGGAATTACCCTGCTGCGCGGTGGCAGTTCCTGTACACCAGCTCCGCTGATTTGGCTCCCAGATGTGGAACCAAACGAGCGCGCGTCCTCAGCCTTGCTCCTTCGGCCACGGCTCGAAGCCCTTCAGCGCTGTGACAAAGACGGCGGTCACTGGGGGACTGTAGCACTTCAGCTGGGCTTTGGTCTGTGCATTGTTTCTGCCTGCTGAGGAACACAAAAAAGGCATGGACCAATGAAGCCCCATGTCTCAGAGTACCTCCGAGTTTGAAATTCCAGGCGGCTAACTTGCCTCTCGGGATCAGCCTTTTAAATCAGGTTGGCGGCAGACACCTCTATGATGGCTTGAGAACAAAGACTTCTTCCTTGCAGAGTAAACAACACCCAAACCGAGCTCCTCAAAATATGTGTTCCTCTAAATTTTTAATGCCGTTTTCATCCAACTTGCTCATCCTGTTTCAGAAGGGCTGGGCCTCATAATTAAAAGCTCCAGCAATCTTATGTCTGGTGAATGTCATCAATGGCTTCACTATGCCGTGCCCTGCTTCTCTGAACAGTGGGAACGGTTTGGAAAGGAGCTCCTGATTAGAGAAACTCTCTGAGGTCAGGTCTCGATTCACTTTGGGTCTTCGTACCAGCTCGGCATGGAGAGAAGCTGTCACGAAATCAGGGTCACCAGCATAAATGACAATTCCCATTCAAAGCCTGGAAATACCCGAGATGAAGGGGCTGTCTGAAGCTTACAGACTTCTTCATCCTTCTACATTCATCACAGCGTGAAAGGCTGTCAGCAGCAGAAGTACCCCAGTATCTGCTCATCTAATCAGAAAAAAGTTGATGGACAATTTTATCTTAAGCTGGAAAACTGAAACAGAGCTGTCCTGCCCTTTTGAGGCTGCTGCCAGCTGACACCCAGCAAGCACTGAGAGCCGTGCAGGACTCTGTGACCAGTCCGCAAGCCATCAGGCGGTGCTCTGAATTGAGCTCAAAAATTTATGTTTATTATCATGTGTGTATATTTACCCCATTGCTCACTATCAGCAAGCATTGTCACTCTCTGCTGATCCTTGGTTTTCATCTAGGTGATGGTTAGGGAGCAAAGGATTCACCATGTTTTGTAACGTATACATATATATATATAAAAAAACGTACTGTTTTATAAAGCTTGAGGAGGAGGCTGCTTTACTCTGTGTGGCCCAGCAGACTGTCCCAAACTCGTACTGTGCTGTGGGGATAGGCAGAAACGTGGCAGCCGTCACCTAATTAACAGCTTCATCAGAATTTTTGAGGGCTATTTTCTCATGCATCAGGCCAGGGATCCAGTTTTATGGCGCAGCATCACAAATGGTTGTTGGGCCGTAGCTGAGGGGGCGGTGATCTGTGGTGGGGTCAAACACCTCAGGGTAGGGACACCTTCCGCTAGCTTTACTAGTGTCTCCTGAATCTACACCCTGGGTCTCTGCTACCTCCAGTTGTGCTAATATTTTGTATTTATTTTGTCTGTAGTGAGCACCACGAGAAGGAAGGAAGGTAAAGCGCAGAGGCTGCAACTTGAAGTTAACATGTGTCACCCCGCCTGCCGTACCACCTACGTTCAGGTAAAAAAAAAATTCCACTTTGCAATATTTCCTTTAAAACCTGTCAGATGTTCTGTCACCCGACCCTTGTATAAGGCAGGTGTAAGTACCAGGAAAAAATGGTGCTTTTATTTGTACGCATACAGAAAGGGGTTTTGCTCGGTATGCATTCATCATTAATGAGGTAGATACAGCTCGGTATGTTTGTCACTCCTCGTAACAAGTATGTGATGAGTACATTCCATTATGCCAAGCAAATCTGGAAGGACAAATAGGTGGGTGTTTGATTCACGCAGATTAAGCACAGAAACATTCGGTCATTCAATTTCCTGGCTGCTCCTTAGCACCCAGTTCTGCTGCTTCACGTTGTCTTCACGGGTGCAGCCTTGCTCCTGCTGATCAACACAGGGTTGGTTGTGCCACTGACTTAACAGGATCTGGCCCAAGGGGATTCGTGCCAATGTGCATGTTTTGATTCTGACTGCTGGGCGGTGTAACGCGGACAGAAGCTGGTGTTCCCTGGCCTTGGAAGGGGCTCCGCTGGGTATGACCGAGGGATGAAACTGGGCCCTTCCACAGGAACTTCTGCCTCTTTTGTTCCCTTCTACCACCGCTGGAAAGAAAGCAGCAGCGTGGCTGAGGCGATACCTGTATTTTCACCACTGCATTTTCAGCCCCTGGCTAGTGCAAATTAGCACAGACCTCAGGTGCTTTTTCCCAGTGCAGAATGGCCTACCTATAGCAGCAGCAGCAGGGTCAGAAGAGTCTTGCACACATCCAGTCTCGCCCAAGTCTTCCTTTGCGTAGCTTAGCTGTAGCCTAGGATCTGAACAAGATGCTCTGCACTTCAAACACTTCTTAGATCTAAAACATTATTTATTTGAATAAATAAATACAAAAATAGGAAATTCTGAATATAAAACCTGCTTGTACAAAAACCCCACAAACTCCCCAAGCTTTACATTAATACATACATATTTTTGATACAGTAAAAAAATCTGAAATTGCATACAGTTCTTCATTTAAAAGACAAGGCTTGAATGTATTTTTGCAGAATCATGGAAATAAACACATTTAACACCAAATGGAAATACACCTGACAACATTCTGTTGGACTTTTAAATAGGACAGAAGGGTGAGTGATGGTGAATGTTTATGCTCATCTTAAGGCCATCCTACTTAAACAAACATACCCTCACACTACTGCCTTTGGCCTCTGCGTCAGTAAGAACCAGCTGCCCAAACCCTCTAGCTCGGCTCTCCGGGTGTGCGCAAAACTCAGTTCAACTCTCTCCCACTGGGATAAATCAGGTACTGCCCTACTAATGTCAGGGAAATTACCACTGGGGTCTGAAAACACAAATGAGAGCAGAAGAGAAACTGTGCCCTCAAACACAAAAGTGTATGTGGTAAGGCAGAAATGAGTCCGTGCTATATTGGCCTGATTCATTTCTGTGTCACTTTGGTTGTACGTCGCTGCTATGCCATGAAAACTCACATCATCTCAACAGCACGTAGTAGCTGATGCACTGGCTACTATTCTGTGTTGGGAATGAATATTTAGCATTGATCCCTGATGAATACAGAGCATTAAGTGTTTTTGCTGAATCACCTCTTGCCTTTGCCCATAAATAAGCTAACTGATGAGATAGTGTAACACAGCTTCTAGACAGGATATTTTACCTACCATTCAGGGAGATCTCTGCCCCTCAAAAATTTGTACTTTAAACAGAGGAAAGTTTTACAGGATTTTTATATGCAAAAGAATTAAATATTTGAAATATAAAACCACTCTTTTATAGAAGAAATGTGTTGAAAACATGTTGAAAACTGCTAGGGTTTAGCTGACAAAAGCAGCAATGGCTATGACCTGTAGTACTGACTCAAGCCCGTATGTGAAGAGAAGAACAGCATTTATAATGACGTCTGCTTTCAGCACGTAAGTTTGCCACACCAGGAAATACACAGACAGAATCACACTTCCGACCGTGATCACAAGACTGAGCCCTAGTGGAGCCTCTTCTTCTGTCAGGTTACCCTTTGAACCTCAAAGGAAACAAAAAGCTGACATGAGTCTTTGATTTCTTCTGACAATATCACAAGCCACAAGTATTCCTGTTCAAAAAAGGCTCCAGTTCTCAAAGCTCAGAGTATATTGAAATATTGGCCTGAATCAAGGCTCTGACAGTAAATGTAAGAACAAACCCAAACACCAATGGATGACCCATTTCTTGCTGACTGGAGTTAATCTAAATAGCGAGCCATCAGTTGATGGTCAAAGTCATGACACCTACCTTTTCTTACCAGAGATAATCAGTTCTGAAACTGCAATCATTCTGATCAGTCAGCCTGACCCTCTTCTTAGTCAACCATCAAACTTTCCCCAAATCCCCCCCCAGCCCCGCATTAAGCATGACAACTCGATGACTGCGATGCACATCTAAGGGCATCCAATGCTGATTTTAAAATCTTACGCAATACAGAATCTTCTATATTCCCTGCTAATCTATTCCTATTTCAAATTACTATCATTGTAGAGAAGCTGCACTTATCTCTTCCTTGCATCTTATTTCCAAGCTAGTCTCAGTAGATTTTGCTGTTTAACTACATTAGACTTGAAACTCACTTCTTTATTCATCCACCAGGCTCCAAGCAAACATATGCAGAAAGCTTTAAGGCAGCAGGCTAAATTCACCCCTACAGCAAGTCAGCTGAATTCAACAGACACCCGCCTTGCATAAATGTCTTAGGAATATCGAGCATAGATTTTAATAGTAACTTGTTTTTTTAAAAAAAGGACTTTATGAAGTTTTAGCAAGCTCTGGACAGGGGTCAGGAGGCTCTTTACGCTGTTCTGGCTTAGTGAGATGAAGATGTTGGAACTGGTATGTGTCTTCAGCAGGAGTGAAAGGAAAAGGTGTAGTCGCGATGGCAGCCGTACGCTGCTCAGGGACATCCTTAGCATTACCTGTTCCACAAGGCGCCGGCCATTCGGTTACTTGTGTATGTTGCTGGGGCAGTTGAAAGGAGCCGTATCGCCTCAGTGAATGGAAATCTCTGTGTTTCAGCATGTTCATTCTCACAAGTCATGCTCAATTATAAACAGCGTAACAGCATTCTAGCTGTCCCGGTTATATTGCTTTCTGACAACCCAGCTATTGTTTTTTAATGGCATTATAGATTATATTTCATATGAGAGCAAATTCTGTTTGACCCTCTGGCCAAATATATTGATCAGTCAGATAAAGTTTAATGACGTAAATGAACAACAGTCTCCAAATATCTGCTAGTCTGCTAAACTGGTATGTTTTGACACACACTCGATTTCAGAATGATTAATGTTTAAAGATTATATTCCACTGAAAAGGCACAGTGATAACATGACATACCCAAGTATAATCGGAGCACTTCAAGAATGGCCATAATGAAAAGCAAGGTGAGATCAGGAGCCAAAAAATCATCTGGATAACTGAAAACTTGACCTGTAGAATAACACAGTGTAAATAAGCCAGGAAAATACAGTAGGCATACTGACAAACCATAACGGTGTCATGAGCACACAGCCTAATTCTGTGTTAGAGTACGTGCAACTTACTTTTATAAACAATCATTGCAAGAGTTGCCAAGAAGTAAAAGATGTAATAAATGCCATTTACGTAAAATAGAATCTGTAAAGGAACAGATGACAGCTGATAATTGTTGTTAAGGATTTCTCATAGCAATGAGGTGGGATCCATTTCATAAAATCCCCATTTCCCAGTAACCTCAAAATATACTGCTGTGCCTTTTTATACTAAATCGTTCTGCTATGACTGGCTTACTGGGTAGGGTTCAGAAAGTAACTTGGGATTGCAAATACCAAGAGTTAGGATAAAAGCTTGCTGTTTCAGCTTTGGCTTTAGTTCCTTTTTTAAAAATTATTTGGTATGTAGTGGGGTGTTCGTTAGCCTAAGGAAATGGTGGTGTGTGCGCATGTGTACATTTCCCCAAACAACTTCTATATCTGTTAGTCAGCCTTATGCAAGTTGACAGAGGGTTGGCAGACTCCAATACATCAAATTCCTGTAAGTTTTTGAAAATAGGTGGCTCTGTGAAGCAGACAGGCCCTATTACTGCCCACATGATGGAAAGTCTGAAAGCTGTGCTCTGTCTTTTTTACGTGCCTGAGAAAGGCCACGAGCTCAACTTTAAGATGTAAATTCTGAAGAAACACACTTCCTTAATTCACTGCTCACAAAACTAACTGTTGCATACTATGAGATAATATTTAGCTCTAGTTATTTGTCTGCTATGTGGATCCACTGCCAAGATATTGCAGAGCTTCACCATCCTCAATACACCCTCAAAACGCCCCTGAAGTTTATATATAGCACACAGTCACGCAATTAGGGAGAAATTACTTGCAGGCTCAGGACAGATTCCTCTCACCTGTAGCCATCCCAAGATGACAGCCATCCTAAAGTTACACATCGAGTCTGAATTAGTCGTCCGTGCTCCCCCTCGAGTCAGCGGAGATGGGAACCTGCCTAGCCAAGCAGCTCCCGAGCAGGGTGGGATGAACTACTGTCTGGTGTTAAACCTGCCAGCTCCCTCTCTGACTGCAACAGGAGTTGAAATGTCTAGTTTATAGGAGGTACCTAACAGTTGGAGGTCTTCAAGAGCCCACCCACCCCCACGGACAGGTACGATCCCTATATAGCAGGTACGTACTGAAGGAATAATTTTCTCTTGAGGGACAGCAGCATGTCATTAATGCAATATAGGAGACACGTGTAGGACATCCTGGGGCTCACCACCACGTGGAGAAGCTGGAATGTGGCTCCAAGAATCCAAAAAGTTTGGCCATTCATATGTATTTTTGATAGCCAAATTATGCAAAATGCCTTTCTTAGCCTTAAATACAATGTAGTTTATATAAGGAAGTTATCAGTGCAGATTTCATTATTTCCACATCTGTCTTTCTATACTCAAAGTATTCTTTATCCTCCCCCCTCTCTCCCCCAGCCCTTCTCAAATCCTCTGAGTATCTCCAAGCAGAGACTTCATCCCAGGCATCTTTTGCAGGAACTGCCCATCCAGTTTCCGAATGGAGCACCCACCCACACGCGGTGGATGTATTCCAGTTCCCAGAGCAGCTCATTTTATTAAAACAGAACCAGGTTTTTGTGTTTTTCCAGTTGAAGGAAGGTGGAGCAAAAAATTACTAGATGGGTTCTAAGCATGGAAATCTCTGAAGCCAAGGGTGTCTCCTCTTAGGAGGTTACTTAGATCTTGGCAGGAGTAAAGGTAGGGTGAATTAACATTAACATGAGAGAAGAGGAAGTACTACTGGAAGCTGCTTTTACTACCTTGTCGGCTGTGTCAGCTGTCTGTGAGTGTGCTGCATGGCGTTTGTGTCCCATCAGTCCACACATCCCATTTTTAGCCTTGCTTCCTAAGGAAATGAGAGTGATGTGATCATAAAATGAGGCTGCCAGCCCTCTGCCAAGACTGCAGGGGTTTCTGCGTGAGTGGGAGCCCATCAGGGCAAAATCTCAGCAAAACCCCAGCTAATGCTGTGGAAAATATCTTCCTTGGAAGAAACGTTTTACCGGTTTTGCTTCCTATGGATGGTGCTGATGATGGAAAACACAAAGAATTACACAAAAATAGCATTGTGTAGATTTATTAGGTAGAAAGATGTGAATGCATTTCAGTCAGTCTTCCTGAAGATTCCCGCATGTGAGGGATGAAAGGTACAAAAAGGATACAACTGATGAAGTTCTTCCTTTCCGTTGAGAAGGGAAAAATAAAGAGAAGAAAATAAGTCTAAATATTTACTGAAAGTGCTGCAGAAACATTCAAACAACTGATGTAACTAGAGAGGTCAAGCATGCTTGCAGAAATTTTTTTTTCAGTTCGGTGGAAGACTTACTATTTTCTCAGATCATGCAGTTCAGGTTCCAAAAATAACTTTTTCAAATACATGAATTCTAAAATAATTCGGGGGAAATCCCTGTTGTGAAAAGTCACTTTCACCGAGGAACCCATCTCTTTCAAAACATGAAGAAGTACACAGGCATTACCTAGAACTTGTTTATCCTGTCCTTTCAGAGCAGATGACACTTCATCCCCTCTAACTATGCAGGAACAAGGGAAACATGCAAGGGAACCAGAATGTAGCACTTGTTTTTAAATTGTGAGAAGGTATTCATGTAGAACACAGGGCTCCCCGGTTCCTCTAACATCCTTCCAAACCGGTTCCCTTCAAAACCAAAGTCATTCTATGTAAAACCTTAATATGTTCTGATCACCCACAGAAATTTTCTATAAGCTAACCAATACTTTTTTTTTTCTGCAAAAACACAGATAAAATCCCCTTGTAACATGATGGTACTGACCTACTAAAGTACCTCTTAAGTAACTCATTAATATCCTTAGCCTCTTTCAGACACATGAGGAATTGAAAAGTTACGATCTCTGTTTCACAGAGAGTAAAACTGCCTGAGAAAGGCCATTTCATCCATCTCCTCGGAGACAACTCATTATCAGTGGGACATACGCACCTCACCATCTTCATCCCTGGGCTTCTTGAGGTTAATGTCCTCATCACCTAATGGTTTTACGCAGTTGGGCCCAAATTAATCCCCACTAACTTTAGGCACCTAATTAAGGTATTCGATTTGGGAACGCTGTGGAAATAGGCAAGCAATTTTAGAAGGCGATTCTTACTGTCTATGATCTGAAATGCCTCCTGGACGTGCTCCTCTCCACTTTCTGTAAAGGGACTATAGGCTCCTAACAGACTCGTCCCTTCACTTAGCCAAAATGCGTTTTGATGGATGCTTTATTTCTTTTTGCAGAATTAAAGGTTTCATTACACATCTTGTTCTGCAGTGACTAATGGTTAAAGATGTGTTTGTATTCATACCCCGGTATAAATCCTCATGCAAAAGTAACACCTTGTGTCAAGATGATGTGCTTCCTTTCTTGCAGAGCAACAAGATGTCTCCATTTTAAGGTTACTTTAGATGGTGAAGTAGGATGTTAATTTGAAATACCACAACTGCATGTGCAAACATGTTATTATTCCACAAGAAGTGTCCGGATATGGAACTTTTTCTGTATAACCAAACACTAAGCTATACCGGCGTAGCCTCATCCACGCTGGGCAGCTACGCTGCCGTGATGCCAGTGGTATAATTAGTGGTACGATTTTACCATACAGGCAACCCCTATTGAATTCCCTAATGGCAGTTCCCCAACTCTGTTTTTAAACTTTTATTTTTTAAAATCATTTTCCACAAGAGGGCACTGAACACATTCCTGCATCTCTTCCAGGGAGGGGTTTGATAGCCACTATTATTTAGAACATGCTGCCTCCCCCTGAGCAACAGGGGACATTTCACATGGGTTAAACATTTAAACCCCACAACACACCTGTGAAAGAGGTACTGCAGTTAAGTAGTAATTATTATGCCAGTTGAATATATAATTTCAGGTATAACAGCAGGCTGCTAATCCCAACACCCCGAGATCGTCCCACTGCTAGGATTAATGAAGTCTGCATTGCTGCTGTGGCGTTTTAAATTGAAAGTGAGCATTCTGGCACGGGGAAAAAAAAAGCACACAATTTTAAAGCATTTATATGAAGCGCACAACTCGCAGCAGCAAGAACAGCATTCTGCTAAGGGGGTCATTTGCATTCGTGAGACCTGGCGCAGTGACTTTCCACGCTGGCACCCGATTTCTGCGGATTGGAAAGCTTGTATGGTCCAGAAGAAAACAAAGTGTAACACCGCTTGTTTCCAGTTGTATAAATTCTTTAATGCAGGAGGGTGACTACCAGGCAGCAATGTATTTGCACTTGGGATAAGTATGGATTGTGAGCATGCATGCTTACTTGAGGGAGAACATGGCCCATTTTCTAAAAAACTGGTTTAATTTTTTTTTAATGCCAAAACTATATTAAAAGCATGCAGCAGCTATACTTAATGTTACCCAGTGCACCTTATTACACAAGCTTGTTCTTAGGACTTCGGCAAACGCTAATTGTTCATGCCAAAGTTTTCAAAACCAGCTTGTGTACCTAGGGCTGAAATTTACATTTCGGGGGGAAACCTCTGACCTCTTTGAAAGAAGTGGTAATTAATCATTTTGACCACACTGATGAAGAACTTTTTTTTCCTCTGAATCCCAGTGGTTCATAATTTGAAGCAAAGACTTGCATTTTCAAGGGGCATCACTCGGCCTCAGGAAAGCGATTTGCCTGTGGACAAAGGTGCTCCTCAGCCCGCACGAGTGCCAAGCCCCTGCTCACACTAACACAGGGCCCGCAGCTGCCGGGATTTACCTCAGCGTGTCGGGGCGGTCGCGATAAGGCTATCGGGCTGGGCTCGGCGCCGAGGCCTAGCTCGACCTCGGCCCCGGCCTCTCTCTCGTCGTGTCCCCCCGCCCGGGGCGGCGAGAGGTACCCTCTAACACGGTGGGACACAGCCCCCCCCGCCCCGTCACCCTCCGCCCCGCCGGGACACGGGGGGAAAGGGCTGTCGGTGTCGATGGCAACGCGGCGCTCACCTCGCCTCACAACGGCCATTTTGGCGCCCCGCCCCCGCCGCCTGCCAGTCCTCCAGCGTCCCGGCAGCCTGTGCGCCGCGACCGTTCGTCCGCGCGCGCCTGGGAGGAGCTCGCTGCCCTCCCCCCGCCCCCCCGCCTTCGGGTGCGATCGGAGCGCTCGGCCCGGTTCGGTCGCTTTCGGGCGGATTCGGGCACTGCCCGTTCGGGCGTCTCCGTTCGGGCCGGCGAAGGGGAATTCGGGCGCGATCGGAGAGGACTCGGCACAGCTCGGCTTTCCTCGCGCCCGCCTCACCCGCCTTCGGGCGGGATCGGAAAAGACTCGAGCGAGCTCGGGATTCTTCGACCCTCTGGGCCGGACCGCTCGGGGACTCGGCCCTGTTCGGGCGGGCTCGGCTTCCCCCACCCGATCTGTCAGGTATCGCTTCGGGCCGGGCTTCTACGGACTCGGCCGGGCTCGGCTGCGTCCTGCCTTGGGATTGGCCAGCCGGCAGGAAACGCGGGCCCCGCTCGGGAGCCATCGATCGCCATCGGACGAGGCCTGGAAAGACTCGGCACACTTCGGGCACCATCGGAAGCAGTTCGGAAGCGCTCGATTCCGCCCGGGGAACACGTTCGGAACCGCTCGGGCGAGCTCGGCACCGCTCGGCCGCCCGCCGAAGAGCGCTCGAGTGACCTCGGAAGACCGGGCCCCCCCACCTCGCGGCCCCCTCCCCCCCGCGGGACCCTCCTCAGCGGCCTTCGGGGGGGGAGCGGCGGGCGTTGGGGCCCGCTCGGGCGGGCTCGGCTCCCCCCGCCCGCCGGCCGCCTCGGATGGAGGACGCCGACTCGGCGGCGAAGCAGCTGGGCTTAGCGGAGGCGGCGGCAGTGGCGGCGGCGGCCGCGGTGGCGGCGGCGGCGGCTGCGGCGGCCACGGAAGGACCCGAGCAGCAGCAGCAGCAGCCGCCGCAAGCGGCGGCCTCGGAGTCGGAGGCGGAGCCCGAGGAGGAGGAGGAGGAGGAGGAGGAGGCGGCGGCGCAGGTGACGGCGGTGACGGTGATGGCGGCAGATGCCGAGCACATCGAGATGGGAGCCGAGCCCCTGCCGAGCGCCGACGAGGCCGCCGCCGCCTTCGCAGGTCAGGGCGGGCGGAGTGCGCATGCGCAGCTCCCCTCAGCCCCGTCGCCTCAGCCCCGGCAGCGGCGCGGTCCCGCCCCGGCCGCTCTGCCCGTAGTGCCTGCCGCCTGCCCCCTCGGCCCCCGCAGCCGCCTCTGCCGCTCGGGTTTGCCGGGCTGGAGCCGGCAGCCCCGGCCCTTGGCCCCCGGGCCCTCTCCCTGCAGCGCTCCCGCCTGTCCGGCGTACAAATGCAGTCGTTTACCTCAGAGGGTGCCGTGGAGAAAGGGCAGGTCCGAGCTGACGCTTGGGTCACTCCCACACTCCTACAAAATGACACGCTCCTCACTTTCACACTACATAACGTAAAGTAAAATGAGCAAGAGCTGCCTTTGTGCATCGAAAATTACTGTGACCCTGTGTCCCGTTAACAAAGTGCCCTGAAACGTGCAGAGTTTTGAAGGCAAGCTGATACGCAGAAAATTTCAGAGCCCGTCATACCTAGATGGGTATCTCCATGTGAGCTTCAGTGTTGTTTTTTCACCATGTGTCGTACTGAAAAACTGCTTTAAGCTAGGCAGTCAAATACGCTATACATCATAGAAACATTTGGCTGTAAGTTTGGACACTTTTTAACTGGACCAAGCGTACAGGTAATGGCACCCTAGAAATTAATATATGGCAGAGGGAGAGTCAGTTTATCTTGATGTTTGCCAGTGACCCCTCTTTCAATAAAAAGCATCACAGTTTGTTTTTTTTTTAGTACGGATGCAATATTCATTTTTCCCTTAGTTCATCACATGCTGATAACTACTGTTATGGTCTCAAAGAGATTTGAGTATGTTCAGCCCAAAGCTTAATAAAAACCAGAATTATTGTGTTTATAACAACTTAAAGGTGTCATGAAAAATAAAATTAGTTTTGAATAGGAAGGAAGGAGGCGATGCAATTATATTTTTTGATGTTTAGCTGTTTATCAGGCTCTCTGGATGCAGCAGAATATTAACTTCATGTCTGTTTTACATTTCAGAAGTCACCACAGTGACAGTAGCCAACGTTGGTGCCTCTGCAGACAATGTTTTCACTACATCTGTGGCAAATGCAGCTTCAATTTCAGGACATGTGTTGGTAAGTCCATCCTTTTGTTTGGGGGCCTTAGCAAAGTCCCATGTACTTTCTTAGTGTAGATGAAGAGCTTGCTTTGTGTTCGAGCTGTAGTAAGGTCAAAGATACGTTTTCAGTGCAGTATACAGGCTTTAAGCCACAAAACCATTAGCTGGGGGACATACAGTTTTTTCTTTATCACTTGGAGAGGTTTTTTTACCTTTCCACCCCCATATACTCATTCTGTAATGGAACTGATGACCTGGAAGATGTAACCTTTGAATTTGGTTGGCTGAAATCTCAAAAACTAACCTAATAACTGCCATACTGATTGGTGTTTTAGGGTACCTTTGAGAAGATTTGAGGGAATACTGAAATACATCGGTATTTTAACTCTATCAATTTAAACTCTTTATTTCTTCTATAGTCTGGGAGAACGGCCCTCCAAATTGGGGACAGCTTGAATACTGAAAAAGCCACTCTCATAGTGGTTCACACAGACGGCAGCATTGTAGAAACCACAGGGTTGAAGGGGCCATCAGCACCTCTCACACCAGGTATAAGGCAATCTGTTTTTGAAGTGTCATTCTCCCGGAGGGGTTGCTTTTTCTCCACTTGAATTGTGTTGCTAGGATTAAAAAACATTATGTGCATAATATTATGCAGTTGCCTTATAAGGATCATTTGTCCCCTCTTCACGTGGTACTTGTATTTCTTGGGAGTAGAAGAATACTTACTTTTTTTGGTTTTTTTTCCCTGTCAGAAATATATTTCATTTTCTTATTCTTTGCCCTAACCCTTGCAAATAAGCTTCTTGAAAAATCTTGCCTTGCTGCTGGGCTGTGTCATGCCTTTCTACACCCATCCCACCCCCAAAAGCAGATGGATCATTCTAATATCGATATTAAAAATATGAGTCTCCTAGTTCTGCACGTTTTTAAAGGGACTTGAATACAGTTTTGTCTCCATTCAGGCCTCTTGCTGATTTTAAGTGTTGCAATACCTGATGTCTTTATTGCTAAGGTTTTTGTTGACGGCTGCTTGGCAGTTTCCTTTCTGCCCACAAGATGGCAAGGCAAACCTTCAGCGCTCTGAAACGCGTCACAGGATCGGCCTCTGGGAAGGGGAAGATCCAGCCAGCTGCTTACACCACTCCAGGTTACAACTTCAGCGTTTAATGCGCTGTTAGAGCGTCTTTCCTAAGATGCAGTTTGGTTTATTTTCAGTCATTTTCAGAACGTTCAAGCTGAATTTTTTGTGGTGCACCGTGTAACTCACGTTGCTGTGGAGAGGTGTCAGCTGCTTCAGTTAACTGCTTGCCACTGTTGCCCCAGCCAAGCTGAGAGTGTGAAGGTATAGCCAGTGTGCTTTTTGGTTGCTGTCACCTTTCTTTTCTTTTTTCCAAAGGACCACAATCTCCTCCTACCCCTTTAACATCTGTCCAAGAGAAAACTGGAACCAAGTATAACTGGGACCCGTCTGTGTATGAGAACGAGCTCCCGGTGAGGTGCCGGAATATCAGTGGCATTCTGTATAAAAACAGACTCGGCTCAGGTAACAATGACCTTCTTGGGTGAGGAAGTGTGATGGCTCCTTCCTCATTCGGTGCACTCTTCTTTTAATCAGGCTACTTTTAAGGGCCGATCGTGAGGAAAAAAAAAGACAGTTTCCTAGCCAGCCTAGTCCCTTTCGATATTATTGATCTCTTCTATTTTGCTTTTTCTTCAGAGGCTTTTAAACTTCTTTCTTAAATCTGTGAAGATACAGGCTGCTGTGCAGTGAGTCTCTCTGGTAATAGGTTGACTCCTCTAACGTTCTTTTTGTCTCAGAAGTAGACCCATGTTTCTACAAAGCTCTAAGAATCCCTGCTGGAACAGAAAATAGAGAGCTTGTCTCCTAATGGGACTCTTAGCTGCCTTAGCCCCTCCTCTTCTCTTTTATCTCTGTGGGAAAGCTGAAGAACCAGCAGCAGAAACTGTTGGCAAGCCTGACTGCACAGCACAGCGCTTGCTTCATGGATAGTTTTCTTCACGACCAGAAGGATTAGAAATTTAAGTGCAAATCAAGGAAGGGCTTAAATTCATGGTGTTTATTCAAGAAAGACTTATCCTTCTTGTGGATGAGTAATTTTTTCTAGCCTTTTGATGCATTAGTGAGGCCCAAAGTTGGAGCTCTCTAAACATGCACAGTCCCTGTCACAGCCAAAATAATAAATGAGCATGGTTATCCTGGAGTGATGAGAAGTAGCAGATGGGCATATTTGGTGATTGCTATAGATTAACTGCTATTTTGCCCAGCGATTTCAGTATTTACTTCTTTAGGAAAGTGGCAAAATGATTCTTAACCTTTACTAACAATTTCTTTCTTCTGTTTTATTTCAGGAGGCCGTGGGAGGTGCATTAAGCAAGGGGACAACTGGTACAGCCCCACTGAATTTGAAGCTATGGCAGGACGAGCCAGCAGCAAAGACTGGAAGAGGAGCATCCGCTATGCTGGGAGGCCACTGCAGTGCCTTATTCACGTAAGGTTAAGTTTGCTTCCTCCTCTCGGCTGGAAGGGGCAGGTGGAGCCTGGGCAGAGTCTGTCCAGCGCTGCAGTCCAAGCTGTGTGCTGCCTCTGCAGAGTTATGTGTGATGGTGCCGTGGGGCACCTCGGAAGCAACATTTTGATTTGGTTGAGAATCAGTGATGTGAGAGGAATTTTTCTAGATGTGTTTTCAAAGAGCACAATACAAATCTTGCTTGTACTTGAAAAGGGGTTACAGTTTATGCAGGGTGAAGTCCAGCCTTGAGCTGTATTGCAGAAATTGAGAAGTCAGCTCTCACCCATGATACTGTAATTCAGTAACCTGATCTGCTTAATTCTGTTCGCCTGACAAACATGTTCTTCACTTGCACCATTTATTATTACCTTGGTCCTTTATTTCCTGCAGTGTCCAGGAGTCTCATGGAGAATTTGTCATTGCCATTAGGTTGACAGTTGATTTCTGCTTGGGCAGAAACAAATTCACATATCCTTGCCTTTTGATTTGAAAATTGTTTGTTCTTCCTTCACTCTCCTCCTATCCACTCACCCCATCGCTATGATGTAGAGGAGCTGGCCTCTCTGTTACGGTGTAGGGTCCCTAGGAGGGAATGGGTGCGTCTCTCTGGGAGCTGTCTGGATCTTTTAGCAGAATACGGTCATGCTCTCGGTGGTTTTGGTGATGCTAATGCTGAACTAGTAATCTTCTAATTTCAGGATGGGATTTTGAATCCTCACGCTGCCTCTTGTACTTGTGCTGCTTGCTGCGACGACATGACTCTGGTGAGTTGTAGGTTTTACATCCATTAGTTTAAAAACAATTAATCAGTCAAGCTGCTACAGCAAGCAGGTCATGAGCATCCTAGAAATGTTCACAAGTACTGTGGTTGCAGCGTGCTTTGTCCATGCTTCATAAAGAAAGGAGATAAGGAGATAGGAACTGCTAGCGCTGTTGCGTAGCAGCCTCAGTAAAACTGGATAATAGTTATTGCTTTTTTCTTCTTTTTTTTTTTTCTTTTCTAAATAATGTATTTATGTAAAATAAATACATCCCCCCTTTTAGGGATGTCAAAACTATTTTGGGAATCACAAAACTATTTGTGATTTTTGACTCAAATTTCACAATTTTTTGAGTTGGAAAAATGTTTTTATAAGGAATTAATGTAATGTTGGATCTATATTTTCATATTAAACTGGGTTTTTTGGTTGATTAGTTGGTTGGGTTTGGGTTTGTTTTGGATTTGTTTCGGGTTTGGTTTTTTGTTTGTTTGTTTGTTTGTTTCAAAAATTAGGTTAAAGTCCTGAAAGCAGAAGTCTTTAGCTTGACTTGAAGTAGTGTTCTGCATTTCTTTTCTGCTATGAACTGGATGATTTGCTTATTTCCTAGACCTGAAACTAACTGCTTCCTGGCTTATCCTCACACTTGTTCTCTTTTCTTCCACCACCTCGGCCAGCAGGCAATTATTTGCCCAGTTCTGCTCCTTAAATAATAGCGGGAAGAGGCTGAATCTGTGCCTCTTCAGCTAGAGGGAGCTTGGTGTAGCTTGTTTTTCACAGAGTTCTTTTGGCTTGGAGAAGTAGGAGTTTTTTGATCATTTGTTGCAAGCCACGCATCTTCCATGGGAATACGTGCTGCTTGACCTTAGCTGCATCTAGAAAGATGAGAAGTAAACCCAAAGTCCCCAAAGAAGTGCCTCAGCTAATGCCTTTTCCTTTTTTCTTTTTCTTTTTTTTTTTTTTTGTGTTTTGCCTAGAGTGGCCCCGTACGACTCTTTGTACCATATAAAAGGCGGAAAAAAGAAAATGAAATGCCTGCAACTCCAGCGAAGAAGGATTGCCCCAAAAACATCACTCTGCTTCCTGCCACAGCTGCTACTACATGTAGGTTCTTTGGTAAAAATTGCTTCCCTTTTTTGATGAAGAATTGCCACGCTAGATATTTTATGTCTATCAGTGGCCCCTTGGAACTAGCCAACTGAGAAAAATGTCTTATTTTTTGCCACTTCTTTTTCATTGGATAGTTTTATTGGCTTGGTGTCTTTAGCTAATTTCACTTCCTATTTTGTAGAAACTAGCACAGTGTTGCCCCATTGGGACTGCAAGTCAAATAGGAAAAAGTGCAACTCTAGACCTCCAGGAGACTCGGTTTTAAGCATCTTAACATCCTTTTGCAGTGAGCAGTAGGTTTCACATTTTGTTGTGAGAGAGGTCTGGATTGTATTTCCCTCCTCTACCTGCTCTGTCAGCGCAGGGGGAGTTGTGGAGTCCTGGCCTTGATCCGTAGTGGGTTTCAGGTAGGTTTTTCGCAAGTGGCAAGTGAGAAATTTCCTCTTGTTGAGGAAAATTAGGTTGAGGGGAAGGCTGGCCCTCTCTGCTCTGCCGGAAATCCCCATTCCATCCCCTGAGCTTCGTTTTTGTCCTTTAGAATCTGGTGGGGGCTATGGAGTAAGATTTGTGCTATTTCTTGAAATACGTAGAAAAATAGGCTCCAAGCAGCTGGAATGAATTCCATAGCCTGAAAGTCATTAACGGAAGAGGCAGAAGGTGACGCTTTCATCTGCAAATTCCTCTCTAACATTCAGGACACGCTTTGTTACTTACTGTTTTTGATTGTCAAGCCATCTGTGTGGGAACAGAAATTAATTTGCAGGCTCATACAGCTCACACGTTCCCAGTCACATTCATGTGTCCTCCTGCTCTCATCACACTAGCATCATCTGGATGGTAACATTACAGAGTGAATTGAGGAGGAAGCAACAGAAATCCAAAAAAGAACAGCCAAAAGTAAGGTTAGATTACCAGCAGCAGCAGGAAGAGAAATACGCAAGGATTCTACAGAGTTTTGGGGTTTTTTTAATCGCCCAAAGAGGTTTAATCTGTATTGGTTCATTAATGTGAGGTGCTGTGAGGTTGCACGTTTGCTCATGCTGGCATTTGGAGAGAGGGGGACTGCTTGTTTTGGTAGTAGCCACATATTTCACCAGGCATGAATCTGTAGCCTCAATGTCTTAAATTTGAATTATTGTTTGTGAAAAGATGCTTCTGGCTGAGCAGTGTGCCACAGAATCAGCCCATTACTAAGTAATGGTGCCAGATTAATTAATCCTGTTTAAAAAGGGTTTTAAACATTTTGGAGCCACTCAGCTATATTCATCCAAAAGGATTCTTTGACTTGTTCCTTGCATTGGCCAAGCATATTATATCACTCTGTGTAGATAGACAGCTAAAATTGTCCAGCTAACCGAACTGTCATAGAATTAGTTGTAATCCACAGGTTTTTTATGTCACTTTAAGTGGTAAGATCCACTCTTGCTAAAGTTGTAACGAATCAGAATCAGCCAGAAGCTGATGGGTTTTGTGGCCCCACTGGATCTTTCCGGTAGGTGTTAAGTTTTTGCTCATATAATAATTGAAAAGGCGGTGATTTGGGAGACAGTATGTTGTAAGTGAACATTCTGGCCTCATACACCCAGAGAATAAACAGAGGCCTGCAGGAGGCCTGCAGTGCCTTCAGAAGCCAAATGGGGCTTTTAGTCCCATTTGCAATTGTATTGGTCATAGGTGTGATCCAAACTTGGGTTATCACAGGCCATTTACTGATCTGTGAGTTCTCTGACTGTGGATGATTCATAACAGGGATATCAACAGCTAAACAACCGAGGCCTCCGCGCTGAGTGTTAATTATGAAAGTACTTCTAATATTTCCAGTCACCGTGACTCCTTCTGGACAGATCACTACCTCCGGTGCTCTGACATTTGACCGTGCATCGACAGTGGAAGCCACAGCAATTATCTCGGAAAGTCCGTCCCAGGGTGATGTTTTCACTGGAGCTGCTGGTAAGAGTTCAGGTGTACGTCTGCTAGACATCGTGAGAAGGAGAAAAAAGGGTTTGGACGCTCACTGCTATAGGAAGAAGCATTTTGAATGCTGCACAAAGGGTTTATTTCTCAAGAGCTTACAGAGAGACTATCCGTAACCTGCTGGCCTTCCTTTGAAATGATTTCAGCAGCTTGAAATCTTACCAGTTGCACAAAAGACCTTAAAAGTTTTGTCCAGATGTTGCAGCTGTTAACGTACACCTCTGCTGATTTCTAGGGGTATATGGTCATCTCTGTCCTTTTTTTCACTCCTGCTTTGTCCTAAAATACTACTAAAAAAAAAGAAAACTAGCTGAGTGTTGAGATTAAGTGAAAAATACTGAATAAATGCTGAAAAATGCCAGAATAAATAAAAAAAAATATAAATACATGACATATATTTTGGTTCTTTCAGTTTGATTCATACACAGGGTTGTGAGCTCTGCTGAGGGAACTATCCTGCTCTGAGAACCATAGTTTGGAGTCCTGTGATTATTGTAAATATATAAGTGTGCGGGAGGGAAGCTAGCAGTAACCTTTGCCTTTAAAAGTGAAAGCAGAGAGAGATGAAATCACTACAAGGTTGCCTTGCTTGTTAACTGTGTAAAATCATGCTGCTGTTTCTCATTTGCAGCCCTTGGAATTATCATAGAGTGTAGGAACTTGTATAGAATGTAAAAAAAATATGGGTGAAAGAAGCATAAGAAATGCGTGACAGCTGTGCTACACAGTGATTCATAATGCCGTTGTTCCTTTGCAGTTCAAGATACCAATGTCCAGCAGCCTTGCCGGGTCAATCACCCAGAACCTCACTATCCAAGTTACCAGGACAACTGTCAGATTTCACCTTTTCCTGAAGCTGCACTGCCAACATCTCATCCCAAAATTGGTATGTTTTATGTCCGTCATGTGAGACACAGTTAGCAGTGCTTGAATGTACTCTCTAATCTTCTTTCTCAGCAAAGGTAAAGACTGAGGCAGAAAAACAAATTTTGCTCTGTTTTGCTTACGAGTTTTGCAGTTACTAAGATTTGGACAAGCAGATTTTCCACTCTGTGGAAAGTTTTTCACTCTGTTATTGAGAACTTTGATTTGTTGGTTTCTACCAGAGGAGGCTGTTGTGATCCTGCTTCCTAAATCATCTTGCAGTCCCCTGCCTTTCCTAAGGCTTTTGTTTCAAGGCTTTTGTCACCACTTGGGCACTGTGGCTAAACATTTATTTAGTGTTTGATCTGAGGAGACCATGCCTTTTAAAATTACGTCACAGAAGCTTTTCTAAAAATTCTCACATCTCTCTATGAATCCACTGATACCTGCTGGAGGCAGTTTTGGGCAGGTTTGGTGTGCTGCTCTCGCATCCGATGTCAGTTTTCCATCCCTTAACACTGGCGTTTGTGCTGGAATGCAAGGTGCTGGTTAACAAGCGCAGTGGGATCCTGCCCTGCTGTGGTCAAATAGACTCGAGTGAAAAAAGAAGACAACAGTATGAAAAATGACAAATGCAAATCAGCCCTTTAGTGTTTGATAGGATGGATTAAACTGATTATCAAATATCTCTTCAAATGTAATTATATATGTAAACTTAATGACCTTTCATGTGTAGAGCTGACTGATAAATTAAGTGAACCACAATGCTATTTGAGTGTTGCCTGTACTGATATAAACTGGAAGTGTTGAAGAATCTGGAATTGCAGCTTGGAGTGTTGTTCTTGCTTTTTGTGTTTTTATCGAGCCTGGACAAGAGATACAGCAGGGAATAGTCTGCCACTGGCTGGCTGATGGATTAGGCGATTTATAGGCCTTTTACTTCTCTAATTTCTATGATTCTGTAAAGTTACTCTGATACTTAATGATCTTGCCAATGCAAAGGAACTGTAAGGCAGATTTTGATGCCTCTTACTGTTCTCTCAGATATCAAGAACAGATCATGTAAACGTGTAGTATTCCTTTGTGCAGTCTGAAGTCTTTCTTTTTTAAAGCCTGTGTTCTCCCCTCTGATTGACCTTTTATTTACTTACTTGGAGCAGCACAGTGTGTTCCTTCTCTGTCCAGAAAGAAATTTTGTTGTTGGTTTTAAGTCTTAGTCAGATCTTGATGTTACTAATTAAACATTAATATTTTTTCACCAGTGAATACTTTCTCTTGACTGATATACCTATGCCAAAATGAGGAATCGGAAGTAATTCCTGTTAGATAAGTTATCAAATGCCATGCCGGGATAAATATTGTGCTGGAAATGTAGCAGTGGGAAAGGCTCTTCTGCAAACAGCTGCTGATAAAAGACCGGTTTCTCTCTTACTCATATCTAAGTGCAAATAATCATGTGCAAATTGATTAAAATTACTATTTTAATTAAGGGCCGCTGAGCGTAAAATGTCCATTTACCTGTATAGTGAATTTGCAATGCTGTCTGTCAGAAAAGGTCACATTTAACACACAGTGACCTGCAGTACCGTGGGTTTTGAGACTTGTTCTCTCTCTTCATATTTGTGCAGGATTCTTTCAGCTTTTGCTGCTTGCATGAAAAACTACCAGATATGACTTGAAAAGGGTTAAAGTGTTAACACTTAAATTAGTTGCTGTCTTGGAAGATATTGAGTGTTCAGTGCAGTCTTGCAAGAAGTCTTGCTTGTCTGCAGATGCTTCACTAAGGAGAGGTTCACTGTGAGTGGAACTACTGGAGTTTCAGCCTTGTACAGGAAGGTGTGTTGGCCTGTTGCTGTTCAGGACAGTATTTACAGCTGAATTTTTTCAGGACAGTATTCACGGTTTAATTTTAAGTACCATTTGAAGTGTAGTAAAGAGGATTTTTTCCTGAATGGGGGGGGTCTGCTGTTCTATGTTTTTAACTAGGTTGTGCCGTTTGCTATTCTGTGTCCCTATCCTTCAGTCAGAGAGGTTGGAGGCTTCTTTCTGCCTTTCTTTTTGGAGCCACCTTAGACAGACCAGCGTGCCAATATCTGTAATGACATCCAAAACGGATTGCGATGGGAGACTGATAATGAAGTATATGAGAATAAAGTGCCTTTCAGACACTTCAGCCTCTATGTTTTGTTCACGAATTTCCGGCTTAGTAAATTTCTTAATTCTGGTTTCAAGGCAGAGAATCTGGCTGCAATAATGACCCGTTTTAATGAAAACAGTGGTCAGTACCCAGCAGTGGCACCTGTGCTGCCTGCAGCTGTCTGGGGGGCACTCCCTTGTGACGCTGCAGATGCTCAAGGACATTGTCAGTGCGTTACCGTCGGTAGCATCAGCAGTGCGGGAGCTGGGAGACAAGCTGCCTGGCAGAGGCGGTAGAGGAGTTACAAGTAATGCCTCTAAAAGAAAAGCAGACACTGGCAGGACGCGAACAGGATTTAAATGGCTCAGCGCTTCTGAAGTTATATTCCCGGCTGTGTTCGACATTTCTCTGAGGACCATAGCATCCATCAGTTGGACCGGTCCTGCGTTTTTTACATGAACTTGTCACTCACTATTTAAAAATCAAGGAAGCTAATTGGCTTTTGGTGCCTGGAATACTAACAGCTCTTCCCTTGAGAACGCGGAACAATCCAGGAAGGAATGTGGTTTCTCAGCTTGCAGTACTTACTGCTTTTTCTGTGTGCTGAATCGTTCTGAAACTTCTGCCTAAAGATGTGAGGAAAAATCCTGAAATAGACTATTAGTAGATTTTGGGGTAATAAGACTGCACAGCCCCAAAGTCGGTGGTGCCCTCTTTTTTCTAGTAAACAACTTAGTGAGGAATTTAGAGGTCAGCTGTTGGTAGATGTGAATATCCTGGACTTAATTTTATGGCAGATGGCGAGTATTTATTGCTGGAGTTAGAGTTAAATTTTGGAAAAGTAGGGCCAAAAAAGCCAGATGACATTTGTTCCTGGAAATGTTGCCTTGAGGTGAGCTTACACTGTTGTTGTATTGTTGGGTTCCTGGATCTAGATTTAATTTCCTCACACTGTGGTCTCCCAGTGTATATGCAAACCTAGGGTTGTGAAAAAGTAGCTGTTTTAGTGACACAATAACTGCTGTATTTTTGAAACATTTGCAAAGGTAAGGCTAAGACAGACATTGTTGGTCTTCTAGGACTTTAATTTTCTAACACAGCCTTTGGGAAAGGGAGGACTGCAGAGCCCTGGTAATTGAGGGGGTTGGAGGTAAGTACAAGGCAAGTCTGATTAGGTTACCAGGATAGGAGTTTAGCTTTGTTCTGGTGGGTTCCTACAAACTGCAGTTATGTTAAGGTTATGGTTAGGATATGAAAAAGTAAAGGCTGCAACACCACAATAATTGTTTGGTTTGGGTTTTTTTCCTTCTTTTAATGTCCTTGCACTATGTTTAGAAGTATTGCTGGGCTTCTGTGCTTTCGTATTTAGTTTCATACCTGTGGCATTCTAGTTTATACAAGAGTGAAGTTAGTTGTAGTTAGGATTCTGGAGGAAAGGGCTGTAGACAAGAAATTGCTTTCCTGAAAACTGTCCAACACAGTGAATGTAAAGCAAATGTCAGGAGATGTTAGTGTCTGAAGCTAAAACTTCCCTCTGGACTGTACACATTCACTCTCACCTTTGGGATTAGGCAAGGAGACATTTCAGAGCTGCAATGGGCATTGCTGTTCAGAATACCCAGGATATTTGAAACAGATACATATAGCTATGAATACCTTTTATTAAAATTTTTAGTGTTTTGGTGTGGTATGTGTATTTTTATGCCCATAAGTTTGTTTTATGGTAGGATGCAGGATGAAGGGGTCCAAAGAAATTACAATAGTTGAGGGTTTTTTTAAAGGGCTTCCCAACCAGTGGTTTTGGAAAGTGCATGTTTGTAATACATGTGATTTTGAGGTGATGATAACTGTCTTGCTTTCATTCCATTCCTGGGCCAGGGTTGTGGTTAAGAACAGAATTCAGGAAGTGTAGGGGAGTGTGGTGTGGATCGGTGCCTATTTTTTGTAGTGTTGCAACCTGAGAATTGACATCTCTATAGTGACATCAGAATATTTCAGAAAACTTGATGTTTTGGGTCACTGAATGGCTTATTATAACCTTACTTAGTGATAGTTAAGGAAAACATTAGGTGGAACATTGTGATGATAGTGGTGGAGGAGTCCCAGGGATGCTGCCTTCACTGCTTAATTGTGCTGGAAGGTGTTAATTCCTTCCCAGAGTAAAGAATAGGATTGGGAATACATGTTCTTCTGTCCTCTGGGTTTGAGAGTGCCCCAAAGACTTGTTCTGCACAGACCAATTCTGTGCACTTTGGGTCACAAAAGGCAGGTCTGTTCAGCAAAAACTTAGCTGGATTGCAAATTTTTGCAGACCATATTTTTGAAAAAAGCAACCAAACAACACAACAAAAAAAATCCCCAACAACCCCCCCCCACTTTATGGAAATGAAATGCCCTAATTCTATATATTTTCTTTTTCTTTCTTTATATTCAGTGTTAACCTCACTCCCTGCCCTGGCGGTGCCCCCCACGACCCCCACCAAAGCCATATCCCCTTCGGTGGTGAATGGGCTGGAAGTGACGGAGCAGCGGAGCTGGCTGTACTTGGAAGAGATGGTCAATTCATTGCTCAACACCGCCCAGCAGCTGAAGACTCTCATTGAACAGGCCAAACAGGCCAGCTCCTCCTTCCGCGAGGCTGCTGTCACGCAAGCAAAAATTCAAGCTGATGTGGAGAGGAAAGAGGTAATTATGCCAGAGGAGGTGAGAAGACTCAGCCAAGGGCATCTCTTTGGCTGAGTGATGAACAGACTTGTACCTTACTGGCTGTAACAGTGGTAGCCGTTAGAAATTGTTTCTCAATGTCTTGAGAGCAGCATGACCAAGAGAAATCTTTCTAAGTTATTTGTATCATGGGGAAAGGAATAGAGTGCTCTGAGATTCCAAGAGCTGTGTGTAGCAGGCTAGTAATACAAACTGTTTGGTGTTACGAGTCCTGAGCTGTCCCATCAGCCATCCTTAAATTTATGAGACGTGGGCACTGAATCCTGGTATAGGAAAGATGGTGAGTGTTCAGCCATGCAGGGGCTGCTCTATGTCAAGCGGGGCTATCAAAGAGGCTTTCAATGGCCCGAAGAGGCAGAGGGATAAGAAGAACAGCAAGCTGTAGAGTTTATGGGGAAGATAAGCAGTAAAATTTAGAGGTGTCTTGCTGAGCATTGGGCAAGCAAAGCTGATCTCGCATGAGTCCTGTGGTAAGGCTGCAAGGCCGGCTGGCATTACAGGAGTATTGGCTCGTACCCAGTGGCCCTTCTCTCCTCTGTAAGGGATTATCTACAAGGACTGCCCTGTTCGCCCTGCTTTTCTTCTCTTTAATTGATGCATGGTAGGGACCCTGGATTCTTCTTAACACCAGCTCATGCATGCACCCTGAATCTGGCTCCATGCACTGCTGAACGCGTTCCCCTTCTCCCCCAGATCCACAGCTGCTGGTGTGGACTTGAGGGAGAGAGGTGGGGGGCAATGTGCTGTGAAACTGGTGTCATTGTCGGTAGCTGATGAACTCCCTTCCTGTACACCACACTATCTGCTGTTGCCATCGGCGTTATTGCTAACGTCAGCTTTCCACTGAATTCATAGGCACGAGTGTGCAGCAAGAGACCTTGAAGAAATGTGTGTGGGAAGACTTTGCTGAGAACTGAGAACCCCTATGACAGTCCTTGCAGCGTCTTTGATATTCTTTGCCACGTTGTCTCTGCTAAACTCTTCTGTACGCTGCATCCTTGATGTGCAGGTGTGTGATATGTTGAGAGTCTAATTCTTCCCTGCCTTCTGCCTGGGCAGAATGGGTATTCGTGCTGCTGTCCAGGTTTGGGCCGTCTGCTGCTAAAAAGCTGTGTAGAGCGTGGAATACCGAAAAACTGGAAGCTTTGACACAGTTTAGAGATTAACATCTGACTTTGTTTAATTTCGCTCTCTGCTCTTTCTCGAGTTTATCTGCTGTCTTCCCTTCTGTTTATCCTTACAGTGGTCTCTGGAACGGTGGTTCAGAGTCCATTCCCCTCACCCTCTGATCCAAAACACTCATTTCAGTGTATTTCTAGTTTCTTCTTGCCCCGGGAATGGGAGTTAAAATCACTCCTGTGTATTGATTAAAGTGCTGACTTTACAAGGCAAGGATGAGCACATGTTTGTTTCCAGAGGAAGTCCCTTTCCCAGGAACTATTGAATGCCCGATTATACAACCTGTGTGTCTTACCATTCTCATTGTGTAATGGGTACCTCAACAGTTTTGTATTTTGATAAAGACACTTGCTCATGGTGGGTTTTTTTTAATAGTCAAATAACAATTCTCGAGCTTGTGGCTGTGTGCTAGCTTCTGGAACCATCTGGAGGATATTGCAAGTAGCTATTTCTGAATTCCTTCTAGTGAATTCCATATTTGGGAAAAACTCTGGATTTCTGGGTACAGGGTTAGCATTGGAAGTAATTACAATAAATGTCAAATAATGGGCTGTCTGCTTTTGTGTTGGTCAAAGGTGCTTTTCTGATTTCATGAATGTTTCCCTCATTTGTAACGCAAGTCTCTCCCAAGCTGAGTATGTGTGTGGTCAAACTGCTTTTTTTGATAAGTTAAGGTATATGAGAGGGAGGAAGAGGTGTCTTCCTACCTTGGTTGTTGTTGATTTTTTCTGGACCAATTTAATACAAAGGAGATAGGTGCTTTATCACTACTTTGTTACACTGACAGAACTTCCAAGGGCTAACAAACGGGGGGAACCTTCTCACCACCTCCTCCGCTTGCATGAGCGGAGACGGTGAACGCAGCGGTGTGGGTGCTTCTCTGTAGGAGAGCCACCAGTCTGCAGGATTTCTGTGCAGCAGTACGTTCCTCGGTATTTAGAAGTGAAAGATGGTGACATTATATCCGAGCTGCAGGGCAAAGGCACAACAGATTAAAGTGTAATAGAGCTGTAGACTCAGCTCTTCCTGGAAGAGTGACTTAATATGTAGCAGGATTAAAGAAATCTGTTAGGAGCAGGCTGGTTCCCTACTGGATACGCAAACTTCATTGCCATGACTGTAAATAATACGTATCTTTAGTTTTCACAGCGGTGCAGAGCTATTCTCCCAGTTCAGTGTCTCAGCTCCTGAGGATGTTGAGTTCAAGCACCTTTGATCTTGCAGCTGTCCATATCCCTGACCATATCCCTCTGTCATCCCTGCGAAAGAGGGAGATGGCCTCTGCCTTCCGACCAAAGAGCAAGTCAGCGTGCTTGGGACAGCACTGTCTTTACCTGCCCTTCAGAGGAAGCGGCCCCAAGTTTAAGCAGAGTAGAGAAGTGGCAAGAACAGCAAACACGTAGGAAAACTTACTTGTGTGCTAGTTTTGTTTCAGTCTTCCTAGAGAGCAATAAATTAAGCATTAAGAATTTTTAATCACAGCTTCTATGCTTTGTTGTATATTGCAAATCATTTACTATATTGTGTTTCACTTATAATACTTATTATTTAATGAGCTTTGGAGTTCATTAAATATCACAAATGAGCCAGTCTGCTCCCATATAGCAGCGGTTTGGTTGACTTGGCTTTAAATACCAGAAGTTGTACTCTATACTGAGCAGTGGTAAGTGCTTGTGGGACTTGCAGAGCTCTGAACTGGGAAAGGCAGGTTTTTGCTCTGAGTTTTCTTTGAGCAGGGGAGGTGTCTGTGCTGCCTGTACGCTTATGTTCTTAACTGTGAAGTCAAAGAGCGGACATCACTGTTTCATTCTGGTCACGCTTGCGAATGATATTATCCAGGACGATTCAAAGCAGTCTTAGGAGTACATTATTCCCCTCGTTTATATCGTTTTGAAGGTGGAAATGCCAACATCAGAGAGGAACTGTGGCAGGAAGGGGATCTGCTAAATGTAGCAGGGGAAAACCATAAAAAATTATAAGTGCAGTATAAATTAGAAGCATCTACAGTCACGCTTCTTCCTTAAGATGGCATGTGTAATCTGAATTTTGCAGGAAGATTGGATCCCTAATTGCAGTTCCAAACACATGGTGATACCTGGATACAGAGTCCTCAAAAGCAAAGGGGGGCTGAACTGGGAAGTGCTGAGCGTTTAAGCATCAGGCTGTACAGCAGTGGAATATAAATGCCTGTTTTCATAGGCAATTACAGAAAATATGGAAAAATACACTTGCTTTCCACTCTTCTCTCATGTGTGACATGAGGGTTTTTTCACTCTGCCTCCCTGCTATATGATTACAGCCATATAATGCCCTGTGTCAGGGTCTGGTGCTGTCCTTAGCTGTTCTGAAGAAACTATCGGTCAGATTCCAAGTGCTGGAGCTAAAGGCTTCACCAACATAGTTTTGTAATTTGGAGGTCCTTGCATGCACTCTGTTGCTGTCTTTGTCCTTTTTAATTTCTCTAAACTTGTTTAAGGATCGTGGTTTGCTGGGCAAATTTCAAGACTGAGGATCTCTTCCAAATTTTGTTTCCATCTTTGCCACAAGTTATTTAGATGCCCCTGGGTAAGTCCTTGGCCTCTCTGGGCCTCAGAGCCTGCTCTTTAATATAAGGATAACACTTCCTTCACAGGGGGCTTGCATACCAGTTTGCAAAGTGGTAGGATCTCTGGGTAAAAGACTGTGTAAAAAAGCCTCAACTTTATAAGTCCTAGAAATAAGGACAATTTGTAAACCCAAAATCTACAATTCCCGCATTTATGAGAAATATCTCTTTTGCAATAATTTATTTTGAAACAAAATTGTTCTAAAATCTAAGTGGTTCAAAATATCTTTCCTGTTTTGAACGCTGTTGCAGAATCTCATGTGCCTGTTGATGATGAGAACTCCTTAATTAATAAGCAGAGCCCTCACAGAGTTAGTTCCAGACATGAAGCTGACTGTTTAAGAAACACTGATGGCCATAAGCCTTGTGCTTTCCCTGTATAAACAAGAGGCGCATATGCAGCTGGTGCTCAGCCTGCGTATGGCCTTATGTTGGCAGACACCAAACATAAGTTGCCTTTGTGTTGCCTAGAAGTCCTGGGGAATGACATTCTGAAAGAAAAGCAAACATAAACTCCCCAGCTCAGTGTTTATAAAATGCGTCATGCTTATTGCAAATTACGAAAATATCAAAATATTTATAAGCTTTTTCTGAATTACAGCATTTTGCGTGGGATTCATTAAATACAACTGCTCTGTCAGAACTTCATGCAGTGTTAAGAGAAAGTTCTCCACGTCATTATTAATTAGCTTGTGACTGAGCGTATCTGATCCTTTGGTTACTATCTGAATGTTGGGTTTACTGCATTTTTTGATTTAGGGAAGAACATTTAGGAAGAGAGTGAGTGTGGCAACAAAGACTCAGTGTCTCTTACAAGAGATATTTGACAACCTGCAGGACTGGCCCAAAAGGAATGGGTTAAAGACAGTACTTTACACAGAGCTCTGTGTAGTTTTTGGCAATGTAATTTTTTTAAGCGTGCATTAAGCCATCATTTATATTGGATAAACTTTAGGAGGGGGAGAATACATGAATTCACCAAATTCTGTGTTAGAAGACATTGCTGGAAGATAATAAAGATATTCAGGAAATGTGTTAAACAGTTTTTCTGTATAAATTTAAAAGAATCTGTGTCGAAATCTGGCAAGTGTTTTAACTGAAATAGCCCTTTTCTTGTAATGCAGTGATGCCTTTGGAGCTCAGCCCATTTGAAAACAAGGTGGAAGATTAAATCAGCTAACAACAGCTGGATCATCTGAATTCTTTTTTAGAAAGATTAAAACAATTCAGGGCTAGAGAGTATGAAATTAACCTAAAAAGGGTCGGCCATTTAAGAAATGTAGCTCTAGTAAGCAAATAATGGTTTGTATACTCCAAAGCAGTGAAAACAGTTGAGCATTGGAGGTTATCGGTTTTCTGGAGTCGGTTTTGTGAGAGGTCTGGATGTGTCTGGCTGGATCCTCCCTCTTATCACACCTTTTCCTTCTCCGTAGTTTCTGAATGGCTGAATTCTTCACACCATGGGCTGTGCAGAACCAGAGGACTCGCTATGCGGATAGATAAAAAGGAGACAGAAGGGGCTTAAACGTGTGGTTTCTGTCAGCAGGCTTCAGGGGCTGAGAGCAGAGGTGGAGGAGCTGCTGTGGCTCAGACGAGGACAGAGGTGGCTGGACTTCCTCTTGACGTCCTTCTCATTGGCAGTCTCCCTGGAGAACAGGATTAGCCACGATTGTAGAGGATGAAGTGGAGACTAGTGGTGGGGAGGGCTTTAATTCTGGAGCTGTGGCACTTTTGCAGAACTGGAATTCAGCTTGTTCAGGCCTGGCACTGTCTCTGCATGGGCTGTTGCAGAGGGGACGGTACTGGCTGAGATTATGTGTGCAAAGGTTTTCAAGCTGGGTTGAAATGCCAGCTCACCGCATGCTTTGGTATCTGTATTTCCACTTTCTTCACTAAAAAGTTTAGAAGCATTACGCAGTTTTCCTAGGCCAGTACTCTTAACGTGGGTCATTTGTCTTCACTTAACAGTGGGAAACTCGTTTTAACCTTTCCTGAAGAATCCACAGTTTCCTGCCAGCCCAGTTCTCTGCCTATGTGCAGGGTGGCAGAGGGCAGAGGCTGCGGCACGAAGCGTTGAGTCCCAGCTTCTCCACGGCCGGTGCTCACTGACATTAATGATTCTCTCAAGAATCAAGGTCATTTTCTTCCTGAGACATAGGAGGGTTGGGAGGCCACATCTCAAGCTTGCCGGTGTATTCCCTGTCTTCACAAGAATACTTACAGCTTGGACACAATTTTGGTTTTCAAAATAGTAATTTTGAAATTTCCATACACGTGATGCACACTTTGCCTACACAGTACTGGAAGCATTGGGGATGCAGTGTCCTGTCTTGCTAATTAGCCTGGTCTTGCCTAATTGTCAAATAATGGCAGAACCCAATCACACCCCTTGCAGCATACAGCAAGAGGTTTCCCTGCTGCCTCCTCCATCTCCCTAGAGTTTTTTAATTTGAATTTGTGTCATGGTAATATAAAGGTTTTGAAGGTTGTGATTTCACAGGAGAATAAACACTGTGATATCAGGTCATAGAGAACTTGTAAATTAAGCCTTTAATCTCCTTATATGTTGGGTTGTAGTCACTCCTGGATAAACCTGCTTTGCCTGAAGGTGGGGGTTAAGGTTTTTTCTTACTTTTAACTGTTCCAAATAAATGTAAATCAGAGTTAGCACATAATCAAATCGGGATCAGTTTTGAATTCCTTTGTTTTAGGATTCCTGTCTCTCAGCAGCGTTGGCTGCCGAGCATGGCAAGGCAATATGTGGAGCAGCACCTGGTTGGACTTGAACTGGTTTGGAGTAAATCTGCAACACACCCGAAGCGCGCGTTAAAAGTCACCTCCAGAGGACTGCTAAATTCAAAAACTGTTTGAAAGCCCTTTTATGCTTTTATTAAAAGGAGGAATAATGGTGGTGGTTGCTGCTGTTTCTAAAGTCTTGAGTGTGTTAATTTTGTCTGTTTTTTTTCCCTAATCCATTCTATTGGGCTATGCCATCCCTTCAGACTCTTTTGCCTGTTAGTGGATTAGGATCACTGGACTTGACCCAAAATTTGGCCCAAGAAGATGGCACTTGGCCCTGTTACCTTGGCATTTTCCTCGTGTTTCCTTTGCTAACTTCTTCGGTTCTTGTGTGGGGGGTGCAGTTCCCTTGTGGCAATTAAGCCACCTGTTTTAAGAAGGAGTGCTTGGCTGGATGGAGTGGGGAGAGTGGGGTTTGAGTAAATGCTGTACTTAACCGGCAGTTTGTCACCTCAGGCCGTTTTCTCACAGGCTTCTTCATCTGTCTCCACATAAGGTTGTAGTGTCCCTCTCTTAGAAGGGAGGAGTGAGGTTCCCTTCTGGCCTCTTGCAGCTGCAATTTTGGGCTTGCCAGGAGCAAGCTCAGTGTCAGGACCCTCCATACAGAGCACCCTTTTCAACCCCTCACATCATGCTCTGGCTGTGAAATGACAGGTCTGGTGTATTTTTCCTTGCAGCAATATCAGAACCAGTTATTTCAACAAACAGAAGATGTGGATGGGAAAACAGAAATCATCATCAAGGTAAGCTGGGGATGTCTTGTATTTTATTTTGTTCTTTGTCTTGTTCCATTTAAAGATACCCCTTTTTTGGGGGCCTGAATCCCCGGCTGTACATCAGGAATACAAATATAGCTCAGTCACACCAACTATTAATTGTAGGTACGTGGATAAGATGTGAGCAGATGGTGTGATGAACTCGGTGTTAATCAGGGCACTGGTTGTTAGGTTGGTTGTGCTCAAAAGGGAGAAGGATTTGGTGGAACTAAAGACGCCTGCGATACTTTCACAGCCCAGAAACGCTTCCTGTCACGGCCTCACACTGCTGCTCTGACGTGCTAATGATTTGTCAGTAATTTAATGAGTTGGAAACAGAATGCTCTGTGAAGTGCTTATTTTTGTGGTAGTTCAATGATATTTCCACCTAAATATGCAGGTTATGTTAATTGATGTCACTGATATAAGATTAAAGCGATAGACACAAAAACATCCTTTAAAAACGAGGTGTGATTTTTCATCCGTGTATCCTAACTCACCTTACTTCTAGGTTTAAGTCCTTGCTCCTGTTATAGCCTTCTTGATTTTACTCCTGCGTCTTCTGTTTCCCTGTTGGGACACTGCTTATGTAGTCGCGCTGCTGACTGGCAACAGAACAAGCCTGCTCAGCCCGTAGGAGCCGATCCCTTTTTCCTCTCAAAAACCAGGGAAAGATTAAACTGAAGGGACCCATCCTTATGCCTGCTCTTGTTGTCCTTTCTCAGACCCTCTCTCATACTTACGCAGGATTATAAATCAAACAAAACCACCAACCAAATCTGCCTTTAAAACTTTAAATTTGAGATAATTGGGCATCGCTTGGGCATCGATGGCCTGTGCTGTTTGGAACACACCTGCCCTTGGTTAAGACTGACTCCTGCTGAAGCCTGCAGTAACCTGGCTGTGGTTGATAAGAGGCACGACCTGCGTGGAGGGAGGCATCTCTGTGGTATTGTGGACAGATTTCCGTCACCACTCAGTACCTCACCCATGGTTTTGAAGGGCTTCTTGCCCACCAGGAAGGAAAACAGAGGTGCATTTAATTTTCCGAAGGGATCCCTGCTAACATGGTGAGGAGAGTGGGGCTCTGAAAGTGTTTCCAGAAGCCACTGGGCCTGTTTGTTTTGTGTTCATGTGTTGGGGATATATTGGGAAACGGGGGCTTTACCACTGCTTCTGCATCGCGTCATATTACAGCACCTGTATTACACTTCGGTGATCTCCCTGTTGTTGTTGTCTCTGACGTGGTCACCTTGCTGTCCATTTTCACAGCAGTCCTGTGTCAACTGCGGTCGTGAGGCAACGAATGAGTGCACAGGATGCCATAAAGTCAACTACTGCTCCACTTTCTGCCAGCGGAAGGTATGAGCTTGTTTGTGAGTTGCAGAGTCAGTTGTCTAGAGAGGGCTGTGTGACCCTGGGGAGAGCCAGAGGACTCTGCCTGCTACCTGATGGGCGTAAGCACGGCGAGAGGAACGGGCAGCAGAACTTGCCGTGTCATACAGGCGGCCAGAGCACAAGCCTTGCCCGGGCCAGCAGCCCCAGCATCCCCGACCCACCCTGCCGGGTGGACCTCAAGCCAGGCTGCAGTGATGGGGCAGCTCTGCGGGTCAGGGTCAGGGTCTGGATCAAGTGGGTAGGGAAGGTACCAAGATTTGCACACGCCTTCTCAAAGGTGATCTAAAAATCAGAGTGACACCAGAAATGAGGGCATGGGCACCGTGTGAGCTGTGGGGACCAGTTAGCTGAGAGCACTTCTACAACGCTTCCCTGCTGCTTCCTGCTAAGCTGAACGCTCCTCCGTATCTGTGCTCCTGCTGTGTCACTGAGGACATAGTTCTTTTATTCTTTACATTATTTGTGATGCTACAGATGATGCAGCGGGACAAACCATAAGATTTTGAACATGGGAAGTGGAAACAGGTATGAGGAAGTACGGTGGAGGAAACCACTGTGCTTCATATTTTGCACAGGTTCCTTAAAAAGACCCTTGGCACCCTGCGTTAGAGGAGAGGATAATTTAGTTTGGCCAAGGTTACAGTTCTGCAGGCTGTCCAAGCTTCAGTTGTCATCAGCTGAGGCCAGGTGTATTGAGTAGCTGAAGAATTTTGACTCTTCCCTTTTGTCTGTAACAAAGCGTAATGGTGGCCAAGTTCCCTGTCTGCATAGCAGAAAGATTAAAAATTCCAAAGAATGAACAAATGCTGCTTGCAGCAAACTTACGCAGTCTACCTGCCGCCTGCCCAGGCATCTCACGGACAGTAATGCCACCCTGTTGTCCTCTCAGTACAAGGTGCACTGGGAAATGGCACCGAGTAGTCACCTTTTGTTCCCCTCCTAGACAGCTTGTCACTTCTAAGGGGACGTCAGCCCATGCCTGTAGCTGGTGCTGTGCACTGTAATAGGGTGGGAGAGTTTGAAGTGCTTGTTGGTAACTGAATCCTTGAGATTCCCCCGGTATTTGTGATCTGTGATGTGCAGCCTCTGAGCTGAGCAAGCTAGAGGAGTATTTTGTTAGTTCAGACTAGAAGTTAAAGTCAGTCAGTCTTGGGAGGAATGTATTCCTCTCCTTTGCCATATCTGAACTAAGACCCCTTGTATGGCGCTGTCCTTCAGGAGTGCTAGCTCGTAGTGAGCTATCTTTCAGGAGAGGGTTTAAGTAAAGGTTCTACTGTTTTAGTAAAATTTTCCATGACCTAACTGACGTTGATGTCCTGGATTGGTTTTTGGGTTGAGAAGCCAGCATTCTGCTTAGTTTGTGTCCACCTGTAGCATTGACCCAGTGTGTGGTTCCTTTCCTATCCGTCGTTAGTCTTGTTTGGCCGAGCACTAGAGATCTGCTGTAGCCCGTCTGTGCTGGAGAAAGCGCTTCTCAAAGAGGGCTTCTCTTGGGGCCCGGTGTGCTTTTGCACTTTCCAAGGGCCCTTTCTCTTCATGGCCTTCCCATCTGCTCTTCCCTCGCAGGACTGGAAGGACCACCAGCATATCTGCGGCCAGTCGGCCACGGTGACGGTGCAAGCCGACGAGGTGCACGTCACGGACAGCGTAATGGAGAAAGTCACCGTCTGAGCACACCTACCTCTTTAACCGTTCATGAACAACGTGGTGCGGCCGGCTGGATCGGCAACCCGGCGTGAACGGTCTGTCCTTTACAAACCACACTCTTCCCTCTAGCAAACTCCTTTTTGAAAGACTTTTTGATACTGTGATAGCATTTCCCTACTCCCTATTCTCTTCCAAAACTTTGAATAATAGAGAGACTGTGAAAACCTCATCTGGAAGAAACAAACCCCACCTAACTGCAGCCTAGCAGCTGGGAGCCACCTTCGGCTTAAGGAAGCTTCGACTTTGCCAGACTGGAACCTCCACCATGTGGATTACAGCAATCTCATCATCTCTCTTGAGATGGATCTAAAGTAGGTGCTGCAATGAGATTTGCCAGTGTTTCCCTCTCCCTGTGCCTCCCTACCTCGTTTGAAAAAAGAAACGAACCTTCATTTGGTTTATTTAATTGCCTTGAAAAAGTCAGTACAAGTTCTTAGTTTGCCATCGGAAGGACTTTTTTTTCCTGTGTTCCCTCTGTGCTGGGCAAATTTGGAACACATTGGAGCTTCTGCACTTGAATATAAGTGAAAAATAATGTTGTTAAATAAAATGCGGTGAAAGCATGAGTGTGCCCAGCGGTACCGTTTAATTCCCACGGGAGCACTTTAACGTACTGATAAACGCAGCAAGTGGCTGTCGGGAGTTGGTGCAGCGGCAACGCAGCTGCGGTTGCACGCGCGCGCCTTTACTCTCCGTCTCCGCCGGAGGCCGGCTGGGACGCGGTTTGTTCAGCAGGGGAAGTGCGGCCTCATCGTGTGGCGCGCCTCGGCTGCAGCTCGTAGTGGCCGTCTGGCCAAAATCAGATCTGATCAAACCCAAAGTAAGAGTACATTAATAGAGTCCTGTCCTGTCATTGCCACTTAGTAGCTACTAATTAAAGAAGTGGTGAGCATTAGGAAGTTATTTGCTTCGTTCAATGCAACAAAATCATTTAATTATTAATGTACTTTTTAAATAATTTAGGCTAATCAGACGTCTTTATTCGTGTTTGAAGATTAATGCCCCAGGCTGGAGGAGTCTCAGTAGACACGCACACCTCTCTGGTGGGTTTTTTAGCCTCGGGCATAACAGCTGGGGGAGGTTACTTGTCCTGCCTGGTTATTCACTCCAATTTAGTGTTGGTAGGGAAGGATTGTTGTTTAGCTTACACTCCAAGAGGGGTCACCTCTCAGTCACAGTGACCCAACCCAGCATCATACACGCTGTCAAAAGGAGAAAATTCTATCCAGAGTTGCAGGAAAGTAACAATAGAGAAAAACATGATGGAAAATACTGAAGTCTTACACTAGCGGTTTCCGACAAGTCCATTCCTTCCTCTGTGAAAGTTAAAGGTCTTGTTTCTTTACACTCCTTGTGTTACAAGGAGCTGGAAGCTGGTTTGTCATCTCTTTCAGCATTTGCCGCGCTGCCGAGATCTCTTCAGAAGTGCCTGTCAGTAGGGTTTGCCTGCGGCAGCAGCTGCTGACAGGCAGCAGACGGGACCTCTCCGGGGCGGGCGGCGGGTCTCCCGCACAGGTCGGTGGCAGTCGATGGGTGTTGCTTTCTGGCTGTTTTACTGGAAAAGTTCTTCCTCCTAATGCAGAGCATAGTGGGCAAGGCAGGCCCATCGAGGGGGCGCTGACGGCCCATCGAGGGTGAGGACTTGGCATCGGCGGAGGGAAGGCAGCAGCCTGCCGGCCTCCTCTGAAGGAAACCGTTCGCTGACGGAAAGCCAAGCACAAACTGAAGCAGGATGGGAACAGGAATTACCCATGTGAAACTCCTGGGAAGGAAAGAACAGGCAATTCCTTAGATTCCCATAGCAAAATGGTCACTCCTCCTGCTTCCCAGAGTAATACTTCAGTATTTGTAATAGTTTCTTACACTGTTAAATTATGATTGCCTGTTTTCTAAAGCTTAAAGACAATTAGTTAATTGAAAAGACAGTCTTAATTGAGCCCACGGTAATACAGCTAATCTACAGGGCTTCTTGCCTCCGTCTATTGCCTGTTAAGGTTCTGCCTAAAAGGAACAGTGCGGAATGTTGAACACCTCGTGCTGCTGTTGGGCTCCACCGCCTGTTCATTTTCAGCGACCAGCTTCAGCCGCATCCTCGAGAAGGCGCAAAGCTCCCGGCACGGCGCTGCCGCAGTGGGGGTCTGTGTGCGCACCAGATCCGTGAGCCGCTCGTTGAGCTTCCCCGGCCAGCCCGGGGAAGGAGGGGCAGCAAGCAGCGCCGCAGCTTCAGTCCGAACCCTGCTTCGCGCTGGTGTCTCTGCGCAGAGGTGCTGTTCTCAGAGAAGGCTGCCAAGTTGCAGTCTAGCGAATCTGTGGATCGAGTCGCTCCTCAACTAAACGAGGGCGAGACAGCAGCGTCTCGCATTAGATGCAGCGAAGGTTGGCTCTGAAGAGGCACCCTCAGAGTGCTAAAGCTGCACTTTCAATGTCAAACACAGCTTTCAGTTGGAAAATATTTCTGTTGCTTCACCCCTTTGGCTCACCTTGCGTTCTCCACAGAGAGCCGTCCCCGTACGGTGCTGCTGGTTTGAGAAGCAGAGCTCTGCGCGGGTTCAAGGCCGAGTACAGCTACGTGAAGAGGTGAGCTGAGACAGCAGGTTCTCAAGCTTGCCAGGTCTCCTGCTTGTGTAGGTGACTGGGCAGCAACTTACACAAACACAGAGCAAGTGCTCCACTAGCCTCACTACGTAGTTTGGGGCTGAGTACAGCTGAGCCTTGGTTACTGTCTGACTTTTGGCTTTACTGAATCTTTTACGGGGAAAAAAAATTGGAAGAGAGCGGGGCAACTTTCCTAAATGAAAAAATTGTAGGTATGAGGCATCTGTAATTAAAGCTCTCAGGGAGCTTCCCATCAGAGCCCTCGTGTCTGGGGCAGCTGTGCCCCAACCCGGTGGCAAACTACAGAACTCAAAAATTTCCAATGTAATCACTGTGGGTATTTAATATGTTTATCACATTTAATATGTGATGATGAATTGATCGAGCAATTGTTATTCTTAGCCAAAGAAAAGCTTCACACCTCCCTGCAGGACTTTTTTTTCTTTTGTTTCTAAGCAAACAAATTACCCCTTGGAAAGCAACAACCCTATACAAAAATCATTACTCAGAAGATTGTGGTTTTGTGCAATAATCATTTTCTCCCCCCTGAGCCTCAGAGAACAGCATTAGCTGCTCCCTCTGGCTACCCTTGGTGTCACTGTGCTCAGCTTTACCAAAAGGTATAAAGGATTTTTTTTTCCCTGCAGGCTGGAAATGGTTCCTGGCAGGTATCGCACGGCTTGACAAGGAATTCTGGAGAATAGCAATAACATCATAGTGCTACCCCACAGCAATCTCTTTCTCCAGGTCTTGGCCAAATTTTGGCATTTCTCAGCCAGGGCCAGCCTTCCTGGCCCATGGGGGTTAGCAATACTGGACAGGGCTGTTTTGTTCGGGTGGTGTTTTTTTTGTAGGACCTTAATGTCCCCTTGTCAAACATGAGTAAAATCAGTCTTCGGATTTAAAATTATCAAGGGTAAGGAGAAAAGAGGTTGCACAGGTAGATACACCCTAACCTGGCATGTGAACATCTGGGAAATGAGCTTAACAGCCTTTTTTCCCCCCAGACTGCTGTCCATGTTACCTCACAGCCCTGTTAATGCCACCCCAGCAGCCAGAAGAGTCCATGACAGGCCCAGAGCCAGCTGAAAGCGGCTCAAGCAGCACCTGGGGCCCTGCTCCAGGACAGTCGGGTTTGCGAGTAAAATGATGCAAAAAAAAAAAATAATTTATGATCCTTATCAATCCATGCCAGGCTAACACTCTGCCCCGAGCCAATTCTGAACTAAGGTGGGCTGAAGAGGGATGAATTACTGCACTTGCCCTTTCCTGCACCCTGGGGGGCTTCTTTGCCGGGGCAAAGACACTCCCTGTGTCCTAGCGTGCATCAGCAGGGCTCCATTTTGCTCTGCACTCACAAGCTTAGTTTGTCCTCATGGTTTAAATCATGTGGAACTGGTGGAGATGGGCCGTTGCCAGGCTGGGCTGCAGTAAGGGAGGGCTCCTTCCATAACGCTTCTCGAGATGGAGCTGGGAGGATTCCCCCGTGCAGGGGTGAGAGCAGGGAATTTGTCTCTTAGGGCCAGAGCAGCTGCAGGCTTCAGAGCTCTCCTGCCTCCCTGGATCACGGCAGGGATGAGGGGTTCTACTTTACTTAGTGACAGCTAAGAGAAGCCCAAACCAGACCAAACACCTAAACTCAAAGCAAGAGCTGTTCCGAGAACCATCCCTACTGTCTTGTGGCATCTTTTGCCGCTTATGTCAAGTGCCAAGTGTTAAAAAAGTGGCTACACCTGCAGTTTCCAACGGGAAGAGTATCCGAGCTGTATCCACTGGTACTCACCTGTAACTCCTTATTACAAAGGGCTGGGAACCAGCATCCGTTAGCTGCCATCTCTCCTTCCCTCCTCCCCAACAAAGACAGCAGACCTTAGGCAGAAATAGATCTTTAATGAACTATACAAAAAATAGCCTGGTCATTCCTTCACCTCGCCAGTTCCGGTGGGCTCAGCAGAAGAGGTGCAAGACTTTGCGGAAGAAGTTCCTGAACTCCGTGTTGAAAACGGTATAAATGATGGGGTTGAGAGCACTGTTGACGTAACCCAGCCAAGTGACAGTGCTGGTGACTTGAGTGGGAATGCTGCAGGACTTGCAGAGAGCCCTGGTAATGTGGACCACAAAAAAAGGTGTCCAGCAGAAGAGGAAAGCACCTGCCAGAAGGACATGAGAGAGAGAAAGTGATGTGAATGTTAAAAAGGCTTTAATTTAACAAACGCAGCGTGGGCCAAACAAGAATGGAGACAGCTCGGTGTGCTTAGGGAAAAAGCAGCAGATGTGCTGACATGCAGAGCTGGGCTTACGCCCAGACAAAAAATTTAGGATGTCTTTCTCGTCCTAAATGTCGACGAAAAGCCTAAGTTATGTATTGTTTTGCATTCGCATTTAAGATATCAGGAGTCACAGGTTTACCTTGAAGAAAAGGTCGGATTATAAACACTCTACATAACGTTCCTTCCCAAGGGTGGTGTTTGTTGGCACTACTCTGGCTCAAAGGGATACTGAGATTTTCACTGGATAAACATTCTCTCTCAACGAGAGATGGGTACGGCAGCCAGGCTGTTCCACAGAAACAAGGGGAGGGTGGGCGTTACAATGAGTCCACACATGACGGAGAGGGAGGAGGACCAAAGACCTGGCACTGGGGAGGTGGAACAGAGGGAGGTGGCTTTTCTCTCACCCTCGCCTCCTCCAGCAAGCATAAAGCACGGTTCTCAGCGTGACACCTCTCATCGCTGCCCAAGCCCCCGTGCCTGGGCAGTTTGGCCCTGGTAGGGGAGTCCGCAGGGCGTCTGTTCATGTCGCCAGGTTCAAACAAGTCCTGCCTGTAGGACCATGCAGCACCTTCCCCACCCTTCCCCAACCACCACCGACTGCTACTCACCGACGACGACGGGCAGCACCCGCATTGCCTTCCGCTCCCGGCCGTTGATCTTGGCCCGCTTCCGACTGTGTCCTGGGTGTGGGTACTTGAGGTGTGGGTAGGAGACAGTCTGGATCCCATTGTTCGTCACATAGTCCCCAGGGTGGTCAGAGTGGGCGTGAGGGTTGCACTCCTCTGGCTCCAGTCCGGTCTGCTCTCTCTCAATCAAGGTTGAGGGGTGATACAGTTTCCTGTTGGCCCCGTAGATGCTGCCCCTTAGCTTGGCTTTCCTGGCTTCTTCCCAACGCTTGAGTCCTTGGAACATGGCGCAGTAGAGCACCAGCATGACGGGGCAAGGGATGAAGAAGGAGCAGATGGAGGAGTACACGATGTAGTTGTCATCCTCCAGCTGACACAAGTTGGGGTTCCGGTTTGGGACGTTGTTGAGGCCAAATATGACCGGGGATGCTACAGCAAAGGCAAATATCCAGGTGGTGGATATAAGGATCAACTGCCGCAGGTCGATTTGTCGTCGGTTGTAGTTCAGTGGGATTGAAACAGCGATAAACCTGCCAATACAGGCCCCAGGTGAGTCAGTCCTAGTATGGTGGTGTCACCGCTGGTAACATAAGTGAGTGGTCCCAAAGCTGCTTGCCACTGTCCTTCCCCCCTATTAATTTACTTGCATAGCCAAGGCCTGGGCTACAACCAGTCTCCCCCCTCAGAAGAGCACCCAAAGGGACAGCTCTGGCCTCGTCACACAACTGTGCTTTCAGCTTGGCCACCACAAGGGCACGGATGGGACACAGAGCTGGTGGGGGGGAGGATGGTAGGGCAGAACACCCTCCTTAGGGGAGAACAGGATCTGGCCTCCCTGCACGGGACCCTTGCAAGGGCGCGTATGGAAGCAGCTTGATGCCAGGACACAGCGCTCCCTCCTCTGGCAGGAGGAGGAGGAAGGCACTTACCGATCCACGCTGATAGCACAGAGGTTGAAGATGGAGGCCGTGCACAGCATCACGTCCATGGTCATCAGAGCATCGCACAGCACCGTGCTGAGGGACCACACGCCTCCCTGGAACTGAAAAGATCCCCGGGGTCAGCAGATGCCATGTCCCACTGCCTTGAAAATGGCACGAAACAGCTCCGTGCCTGGACACCTCAGCCACTCACGTTTTCCTCCAAACAAGGAGCCAGAAGTTGAGCAGTCCTGCCCATGGCATGATACTCCCCTTCCAGCAAAGCGGTGGCACACGGGAATTAGTCCCACGCAAGAGCTCACAGCTTGCTTAGGGCTTCGCGGTTCTGGGCTGGCTGGAGAATTGAGCCCACGGACCATCAGCGTTGCCAAGCAAGTTGTGCTGGGCAGAATAATGGGCGCAGGGCAGCCCGCTGCCTTGGGTTAGTGCAGAGTGACAGCCAGCAGGCTCAAAACCCCCAAACTCATCAAACTCACCACCCCAGAATCTCCCCAGTAATGCAGGGCTAAGGCTTGCTGCGCAGCATCACTAGCTGCCGGTCACTGAGGAAGCAGGGAGAGGCTCTTCAACAAGTGGCAGAGCACAAAGCTCCTCTTCCATTTTTCATGTCCAAACTGCTCCAACGTCCTGTCTGCAGACGATGTGAACAGTTTCTGCGTGTTACACAACTGTTTCATTCTGTCACGCTAAGCACAAGGCCAGCCTCTTGAGACCATGTTCAAGCTAGGCAGATATAATCTCTTGTTCGCTCTCTCTACAATTGCAGGCACCCAGGGCAAAGCAGAAATGCTGCCAGCGAGAGGACGTGACCAGATGTGTGTCATTGGTCCGTATTACTTGGAAGCGTTGACTCTGCTATACAAAAGGTATCAGTTAAAAATCTACGCTACTGCATCCCAAATAATCCTCAGAAAAAAAACAACAAAGACAGAAAATGCCCAAGGGTTTGCGGTTTATCAATACCAGCTTGTAGAGAACAGGAACGTTTGCTCAGCAGTGTGCTGTAAACCCGGCTGTTGGAAAACGGGAGTGGAAGGAAAAGCTCAAGGAGCACAGAAACAAGTCAGGATTCGTTAAAACCTTCTTCAGCACATGGCACCAAACACTTGTCCAGACCCTCTTGCATCTAAAGCTGATGCACTGAATGTCAGCTTCCTTTCCTCGCACTAGGACAACTGCCTCTAGGACAAGACCATAACAGAATTTTTATAAAAATTCTAATTCCAGTACAAGAGAGGGTGCCTTTTTTGTTTTTCCCTGACAGTAAAAGAGGGGCTCAAAAGCCCACTCTGCTCAAGCTGAACCCCTCCATCCTAGTTGAGCAGTTGAGAGGAAGAAAGGCTCCCTCGTCCCCCTGTGTCAAACTCATATAAAGCTCTGTCACTCCACACCACTCAGAAGCCACACCACTGTGTGTGGTCTGCAAGCACTGACTCCAAATTAAATTCTTTTAAAAAACACTCAGTTCCAGGCACAACAAACCGGGCCTCTTGTATCTGTTGTAACGACGTCTTAGGCGTGCGTGCTATTTCTGTAAGGAGCAGGGCACAAAGCGGTAGTGCTGGCAGGAAACTGGGAGAGGATAGCTGGCAAGAAATAAGATGAGCTCAGCATGGAGTACACGAGCTCCCCTGAGGGACAGGTCTGAGCTGTCTGAGGGTCTTTTTTTTGGAACGGAGCATGTGTTTCACTTGCCAGGCAAAGAATCCTCCTCCCTGGAGGTTCAGACAAATCGTATTTTGAGACGGTGCTGTTCCTCCTAAGCATCACCCCGTTTCAGCCCCGCTATGGCTGAAATGGGAGCTAAAGGTACTTTCAGATCTAAAGCTGTCCTCGCATCGCGACTGGCACGTCCGCTCCCAGAGCGGTGGAGCGCCTTAGAGCAGGGGCTGGGAGTCGGGACTACTCACACCGTCACTACAGGCACCGCGAGACTTTCTGGTTTTCACCTGGGCCATTTCTCAGCCAGCGGCACAGACTCTTTGCAGCCTGTGGCTGAGGACAGAAGGAAGGACAGCAATGGCTTAAGCTAGCACAGCCACCAAAAACTACTCGCAGAAGTTTGTTCCAACCAAGCGCTGGTCTCGCCCAGTTGTAAAACCGGCCTGTTAATTTACCATTAAAGCACATTTTAGGCTGGTGCAGAAAATAACGTGCCGTTATTCCCATGAGCTTGTTCAGCACAGGCAGGGACCCGTCAATGCGCTCACACCCACACGGGCAAACCAGGAGGGCTCAACGAGCTGCGCCTGCTATGGCTGCAGAGAATTTTTCCTCCCAGTTTGTGATTGCCAGACAAACTCCACCATCCTTTGGGTCCCTCTGCAGAGAGAGGTTAGGTTAAGAACCCAAACCCCGTACTCAACATGCCGCACAAATAGGTATGATTCTAGCTTGAAAACGAAGCGTTCAGTAGCAACGGCCGCTTGTCATGTCTGACTCAAGCACAGGTCTTTTACTAGCACTTGCAGATCTGATCTCCACCACCCTAATGCTTAGCCATTCAGCTATTTTATATATATTATATACACATACATGTGGGTTTTTTTCTTTAGCTCATACTCCTTCACGGTCATATTAACACAGAAGCTTGCGGCCACCCTCTAAGCAGGCCTACTGCAGAATTTAAGGAGCTGAGCTGTTGCAAAAAGCCCCACCAGCTCCTGGGAATGCCTCTGCCTGCGGCCAGAAGCCCCTCACCCACCGCGTCGGGCAGCAGCGCTGCCCTGTGCTCTCCCCCCCCGCAGCTCCGTTTGCACAAGGCTCACCCCGACACCCCAGCACTGCTTTCTGGAGATTCACCCCCACGCTGATGTGACCTCGTTACTGCCAGGGAGGGGCAGAGCGCATCCGCATAGTTCAGCCCCTTTGCAAAGTCCCATAATTACAGAATATATATCTCTGTATGTATTCTTTATATATTATACAGAATACACACATGTATAAAATCATATATAGGATACATATATTATACTAATACGCTATATATTAGATATTGCTGTAATACAAAATATATAATATAGTAAACATTTATACATATTGTGCACATATAGGGGCTTTGAAATGTTTTTCTAGAATATATGTTAGATATCAATGCAATATATAACTTCTATACATTATATATAATTTATCCATATATTTCTATATAATATATGCTATATATGTATATTTCTAAATTAGATTTAAAGTTATTATATTTATTGTTAAAAATTAGACTGTATACAAATAAATATAAATATAAAATGCCTCTGGGACTTTGCAAAATATCAAACACTATATATACTCTCTATATACTCTTACTATTATAAAAATATATATTATATATAATAAATATTGCTATGCCATATATATTGCTACATGCAATATAGATAATTTACTATTTTTTTATCTATATATAATGTGCTATATAAAAATTATTTTTATATATATAACTATATATAAGTCCCAGGGACTTTCTTCTATTTTACGTATATAATATATTTTTATCCATATAATTTATCAATGTATTATGTATTATACAGTGCATTAACATATAACAATATAATATAGAATATATATAAATAACATCTATATTACATATCCTCTGCGAGGATTAATATCAGGCAGTAATGATGTCACGCACAGGATTACGATTAGTGGAGCTGTAAAGCCAAAGTAGACTCTGAAGAAACTGTTTGGCTATTTTTATATAGCCATCTCCTTGAGAGATGCCTAGCGCGGACCTCCAGGGGAAGGCTGGATTTAGACCTGAACGCTTCATTCAGCCTTTTCTCTAGCACAGATCAGCCACCCCAAACTGAATTTGGGAGCTGAATCAGAAAAAAACAACCCTCCGATTTTTGCCAAGCTCACTGGGATCCTGACAAGTTCAGTGCAGATTATGAGAGAGAAAATTTGACTCTGGGCCACAGTTTTCAAAAACCTGTTTCAAAACCTGTGATTTTGGGGAACTAATTGATTCTGAAAAGAGCAAGAGCTCTCAGGCTGCAGCACTTCAGAGGACACAGCCTTTGCTGTGAGATTCAAGTTGGGCTCTTGGGAAATGCTACAAACCCGTCCCTTTCGCCACCAACCCCCAAGACTCTGACTGGGGAAAGTGCTGGGAGAGGACTTCCCATTATGCCATGTTTCTCGCCTGCCCACCTTAGCAAAATGTGCCAGGAACCTCTCCGATGGGTGAGTGACTTTGGATTAGAGGCATAGCTGGCTTTGCTGGGTCATGTGATTAAGTGGTACCTAATTACAGGAGGTTGCAGAAGATTAGCCCATCAAGGTACACAGTGTAAAGCTTTAGGGATCATAAACAGCTCAAGCCACCTTTAAGAAGTGCTCCAGAGCAACTCCACTTCCATCGGCTTTTTTGCATTCTCTGCTTTTTCGGAGTCAGGCCCCTTGTTTTTCCCCAGCGATGCATGATCAGCAGTGCTGCTGCTGAGAAGACACAGACAGCTAGCTGCACAGCAAAACAGATGCTCTACAGGCAAGCCGTCTCCTTAACAAAATAAAACAAAGCTGCAAATATATCCCACAAGCCAGCCTACCTGCTACAACTTTTCTAAGACTGATGGCATGCTCTGCACAGCTCTGGCAAGAATATAGTCTGAGCCTTAAATAGGTGAGGTTAGGCATAATAACCACCACACTCGAAATCTCCAGGCATCACTTCTTGGAAGAAGATGGAAAACAATACGGGCAGGGAGGGTCACGCTCTGCCCTTAGCTCAGCACTCCTGGCAGACCAGGAGGCTATATAGGAAGGTGATAACGATCGCCTCTCTGGGTGCAAGCCAAACCCCTTTCAAAGTGGTATTCCAGGTGCAGGCTGGCTGCTTGTTTAGCTGACCAAGGTTGGCAACGCCAGAGAATTCACATGCAGCCACTGTCGTCTCTTACAAAGATACCAATATCTCACAGAAACGGCGCTTAGGTTCTGGATCGACCATTATGTGCAGTGGAGGAACAAATCCAGCTGCTTCTTACAAAGAATACAAGCAGGTTATGGAAAAGATTTTTAGGATGGTGGATGGTGGGAGACAGACTTGACTTCTCAAACACCCTTGCAGGCTGCCTTCCTCGCTCAGGTCATTTCAATGTCCCTATTCCTAACGACGGCCAATTTGTAAGAAAAAATCTGCCTTCTTGCAAACAAGCCTGGTGCCAGAAGAGCTCTTACACTGCCAGTGCTCCTGAGGGCATGAGCCAGGACAGGCCAAAGGTTTTAGTCCTATTTCCTATGATAAGAGCTGTTGTCACAGTCCTGCCACATGCTTCTGCACAGCACCACGCGGCAGCTTCATACCTGGCTCTCTTGCCAGCCCTGCAAACAGGCTCACTAAGAAGCAGAGTGCACAAAGCGATCCTTCGGTCTTTGGTGGTGATGGCATCTGAAATAAGATACCCAGGCAACAGCAGCCTGCAACTGAATTAAGAGATGCCCAGCTGAATTTCCGAACAAGCACCCGCCTGCCCTCAGCGAGGCCATGGCTCAAGTGCTAATCCTAAGAGCCCAGGCATGCCGAGAAGGCTATGACACCAATCAGAGGAGTAATAATCCTTGCAAGTGGGCGAAGTCCAGCATCAGAGTCCAACTATCCAAATGCCCACTAGAAGCTGACTCTGGGCCTTTTTTTATGAGCCTTGACAACTGCTACATTCTCCAGAAGACACAACGCAATCTGCAAGGGGGGAGGAAGGAGAGGGAGTGGGACACGAGACAAAGGTGGCCTCGCATCTACTCTAACGCCCTTTCTTGACTTAAATCATTGAGGTCAAGGTTTTTCAGAAATGACAAGCAAGTCTGGTCATCCACCTGAAACATTATGAGGGCCCAAAATTCAAAGACACCTCCTCCCCATTATTGGTCACTGAAAATAAAATCCTTAGCACTGGTTTATAATTGCTGGCCTGTTATCACCTCCCCAGTATTTTGGCTCAGACATCAGTCAGGCCTAGAAGAACATCTATTTCCACTACAGCTGTACGATTCCAGGAAAGACTAATCTTGAATACTTCTGCAAAAAGGATGACATGCGTTCACAGAGAGCCACAGAAAATTTGGAGGGTAGAGGTCTGGTCTCTCGTCAGAAGAGCTGCATCACAGGCATACGACATGCTGCAAAAAAACCCAGATCTTTCTACACCAGTGGTGCGCTGACGCCCTGGAAGTTTTATGCAGAACAGCATCACCCTCATCAAGAAAACAGCTTGTGTAATTAGTACTGGCTGCTCCATCACTCTGAGGATCTGCGAGGCAGAGTGCCTGCTTGGAAAGACTCATCTTCCCTGACCTGTAGAAGGAGCCAGGTAAACACGCAGATCTGCTAAAACTGTTTCCTCTTTTTCATAACTAATTACACAGGTCTTAGTGGCAAAGATGTTTACGTAACCGTGCCTTACAGGGCTCCTGCCAGCAGCTTCCTGGGTCAGAGCCCTTCCCCAGCGCAGGCACTCCGCGTGATCAGAGGAGCGGTGTGGACAGCGAGGCAGGCGGGAGGTATGCTCTAGAGTACCAGGGTGGAAGTTGCGCAGCCTGGCGCCTGCCCTAACCGCTGGGAGTGCCTCCAGTTAACACGGACTGTACAAACTGCCGCTGTGGCTCCTGCCGTTGTCACGGAGTCTGGGCAGAGGGAGCAGTTAAACACGAAGACAAGCCTTTGTAGCCACGCAGCTCCCTCCTTGCAGATTTCTAGTGGGCAAAGCCACTCAGAGCCTGATGATACTCTGCAGTACCTCCACAGCACCTTGTAGCTCTGCTTTCTCATGTGTCCTCACTGCCTCAGAGGAGCGATAACCCCCATTTTCAGTGCCATCAATGCTCCAGGCAGAGGCTGTATCTTCTCCTAGCCTCTCTTCACACACAAGCAGGGCTTTGCCCCTGGGGAATTATCACGGACCCCTAGAAGTGCCCCAGGCCACTTCCTTCCCTCTTGCTTCCCATCATCCTTGCCTTACTGGCACTGGATTGCTAGGAGAGCACTTCACACTCTCATCAGAAAGACAAGGCCGCTGCAGAAGAGCAGTCTCCTTCCCCATGGATTTTTACCTCTCCCTGTCATACTGCTAAGAGCTGAGATTCCCAAGCAAGTTGGAAGATAAGTGCCTTCTGCATATCAGGGCAGCCTGCTGTGCGGTAATTAACAACTGGCAAACACTAGAACACGTCTTTGTTCCGTGTTTGAACAAGTTCAGTGGAAAGCGCTGGGCACATCTGCATCACCACACTGTGATTTGGCATATGATTGCCTGCGTACATGCTGATACCCGCACGCCGGCTCAGCCACCCCTGTGTAGTAGCTAGCAAGACAAATGCAAACAGCACTAATCCACCTCCATCCCACCCAGCACTCCAAACAGAATGAGGAATGATCAGGGTCCAGAAGTTCATCTGGTTTTCTTTAAAGATGGTATATTTCTGCAAAAGAGAAACTGGCTGTAAACACTGTCCTGTCAGGAATTCACTTCACATCCACAGTCTCAGGAACTGTTCGGTTTGGAAACGGATGCTTTAAGCCAGTGGAAAGCTGATGTTTCTTCCCTTCCCATCCACAGGGTGCTTCTTGGTTACATCAGGCTGTGGAGGATCGGAACTGACAAATTGCAGCAACATTTGGCTTTATGGAAGGCCAGCTTCATCCCATCTGTTTTAACACTCTTTCTCATTAAGGCCCCAAGCATTAACTTGAGCTGCTAAGGTAGGTAAATTTGACAGGACAAATTAATGAGGAAAGAAATACAGCCTGAAGAACTCCCAACAATGCACAGTGAACACCAGAGAGAGTTTTAGGACGGGGAAGGACTCAGGGGAAAACGTTCATCTGACACAGAGAAGGCTGGTCTGTGGGGAGAAGAGGTCTACAGGCCCTCCTGCACGCCTGGAGGGAGCCACACAGCTCCAGTTCAGTGGGAGATACTGATTTCCTACACCACTGGCCTATTCCTCTCAGCCAAGGACTGTCCGTTTTCATATGCATTGAGGGAGCCCGAGTGCAACAGGACCACAACTGGCCAGGAGTAACAGACACCATCTCCTGCTCACCATCGGAAAGCCATCGCACCACCGTGGTGCTTCTCCCATAAGCTGCACGTGTGAGGACAGGACTGGAGGAGGTTTGCATTAGATGGCCCCATTTCCCTGCCCTTCTGCCAAGCTCCGGCTCCAGTCAAGACTGCAGTGACTGTGAAATGGTACAGAAAAGAAAGAGTTGTGACTACACACATCAATTTCCCCTTGTCTAGCATCTGCTTTCAGCAATCCTCCAACCCTGCAGACACAAACAAGGGACATCCAGAGAGAACTAACACACAATTTGGCTTCCTACAGCCAAGACCTCTGAATCCTCACCATGGACTAAGAGTTTAGCTGTGACAAAAAGTTATGCTGGCTCTTTCAGAAGTACAAAAGGAGAGTATGTGTCAAAAAGTGCTGCTAACGCATCGGAATAAGCTTTCTTAATGACTAGAAATAACAGTCAAGATTGAGGCCTCTCCCACTGTGCTCAGGCTTCTGCGAACAGCAGCAAAGGATAATCCACATCTCAGGAAGGAATCCCGTCCCCACTGAAGCTTGTGGGAAGTCTGTTGTTTTGTGGGGATGTCAGATGTCACCTCAAAAGTTAAATCCCTCCAGCTGTCCTCTAAAGCCCTGACTGGGAAGGATGTTTCCAAAAACCTAACACAAGAAGTGATCTCACAGGAAAAAAGCACAGGATGACCAAGCTTCTCCTGCTGAATTAAGGAAGTGGTCAGAGTTTATTGTTCTGTTCCTGCTAAACAAGAAGCAAAAAACCACCCTCTCAGCCGGTTTTGAAGTTTTCCAATAAGCCCTCAAAGTCCACCTTTACTCTGTCAGGAGCTGTACTAAAATTAAAAAAAACAACCAAACAAAAAACCCCACACCAAGAATAAAAGTTGGACTGAACATTCAGGACTGTCCATGCCACATTTTCAGTGGCTAAATGCAACGGTACAGAATGCAAGATGAAATCAAGCTCGTTTTAAACAGCGGCAATCACTACACTCTGCACCTCCTGTCCGAGCGTCTGATTCTGATCTACAATTTTCGCTTTTGCCTCCAAGAAAACAAAAAAACAAAAAAAAACCAAACACAAAAATTCTGTCCCCTGGCACTGACTCAATGGCTACTCTCACGTCTCCTTAGCATATTTCAGAACAAAATGAGCTGCAAATCCTGCACCAACATACAGGAGATTATTAAAAATGAACATGGGCACTATGGGCTCTGAGCAGGCACGAAATGGGTACTGCTTCAACACAGACAGCAGCCTCAGCTGCCTTTCATTTCAAAACCCCATTGCCTGCTCGAGGAGGCTGTGATAGCTGCGCGGTGCTGCCTTTCTCTCCATACCTGTACAGTACTTCCCATACCCACTCTGTGCGTGACCGCTGAGTGGGAGGAGCGCAGATCCTGGTGCATGCTCTTTTTACAGGGTCTCTTATGCCTCTGAAAGCCTGCCTTCTTTCAGGCAGAAGTTAGAGGGAAAGACAATTCTGTCATACGCCACCTTCATTCTCTGTTGTTTAACATCCTGGGGGCAGAGATATGGAAGAATTACACCACATAACTGATGTTTATGAACAGCTATGGAAGTGAACACACTAAGGATCACCATAGCTAAGGCTGGACAGCCTAGGTTTTTAAAGCTCATACAGGGCTGAACACCCGTTGCCTGAGCATCCAGAATTTCTGGGATGTCTGTGGTACCCAAGGAAAGCCCCACAATGCTCATGCCGATTGGAAGCATTTTCAGAGGTACCCCAGGGTATGTTAACTAGCATTCTACATATGCCAGCAAAACTCAAGCCTGCAGGCTAGAGGAAACCACACGGGTGTGTGTGTCTGCCCACAGAATAGGGAACTGGAGGCATGGAGAGACAACAGAAAGAGCAAGGAAAAAAAAGGGAATTCCAATTAGCAAGAAGTAGTTGAAAAGAATCATGAAGACAGAGGCCTTCTAACCACCAAAACTGAGTTAACAAGGGAAAAGCAAAACCACTAAAACCGAACAGCACAGGGAGGCTCCAGTCAGTGCGGTGAAAAGAGAGAGGAATCTAATGCTCCTGCTCTTCTCTGGTTCTTCTTATGGGTCCCCAGCTGAACCTCTCCCTCCAGAATACCTCTGCCTCCAGAGAGGTCACAATGTCCTGCAAAATCCTAGACCAGGTAGAGAGGCTAAAAGCATCCTAAGCTCTAATCCGCAGCCTGCCTTGCTTAAGAAAATATAGGCCCATCCCAGTCAGGCGCTGAGCAGCAGCCCTGGCATGGGAGAGAAGGAGAGATGCCAAGGCCTGAACACTGTTGGTATGCTCTTGTGTTAGCCTTCAAGGATGGGAACACCATTCGGCCTCACTCATGGGGACAGCCCCTTTCGCTCCCTGAGGAAGCACTTAAGCCACCACCTTACAAATGACGTGGCTATCAGAAAACGCAAGGTTCGTCTGACACACGTGCGCCGCCCAGTCCCCAGACTACAGCTTGCTGGGGCTGCTGACTGTGCACAAGGTTGCATCCTGGCTCTCCCCGCATCTGGAAAGAAGAGGACTCCTCTTTCCTCCACACCACCAGCTACCGCAAGGGCAGGTGCAGAACAACTGCTATTTTGGCCTGTGGGTGCTTTCACCCACTTGAGCAGGGCAAGAGCCACTGGCTGGTACTAACCGGCAGGCTCTAGTGAGCCTCCTCACCCCAGTCCAACAAATCCCCCCGCAATCTCAAGGCATTATCAATCCCTGGCAGTAAACATTTATCTCCCCTTTTACAGAGAGGCAGAGAGATGCAAACCACTCAACCTCAGGAGCTCCTGTTTTTCTTTCCCTCAGCTGTCACAGTCTCGGATGTGAACAGGTTTTGGAAGTGAACAGAAAACCTGACCCAAAGTCCCAAAGGTGGCTCTCCATGACCACCATCGCACGCAGGGTCAGGCCTACGCTAACCAGAGAACCGGCCAGGAGAAGCCCTGAAGCAAGCCGACCAAAGCCACCTTGATATAGGGTGATCAAATCCCATCTAGCTCCCTAAAAAGACAGCTTCTCCTACTCAACTCAACATGGAAACCTGTTTCCTGACTAAAGATCTCCGTTATCCCCAAAACCTGCTCACCTTACACCAGACAGAGCACAGCACAGGAGCTCTCTATCCCTTCCTAACCACTTGCTGAGGGCAACCTGGGAAGTGTGCAATGCAAGGGCTCCCCAGAGCTGCTAACCCTGTCCGGGCAGACACCCCGGTGCATCTCCACTCGGTGCCTCTGCACCTCGGCAATCACCCGGGAGAACGACGGGGGAGCCCACGAACTTGCACTAAACCGGCTGCCGCTACCATCACTCGTGATCCCGCAGCGGTTTTGCGCTGCAGGCACCAGCGATGCCATGGGAGACTAAGAGGGAAAAGCCGCGGTGGTTTGAAAGCGGCACGAGCATCCCTGCAGCGCAGCGGGGAGACGGAGCAGGAGGGCAGCCCCCGAGGGGCTGGGCAGCGGCGGTGGCACTCCCGAACCGGAGGGATGGAGGTGGGGAACAAACCCGGCAAGGGGCTTTAACTAAGGTCTCTTGCCGATCCCTCCCCGCAGCCCTGTAACTTTCGGGATCCCCGGGCACAAAAGCCCCAAGCCCCAGTCGCATCGCAGCCCCCCGGGCAGCCTCACCTCGGAGTAGACGTAGAGGGGCAGGACGAGCAGAGCGAGCAGCAGGTCGGCGACGGCGAGGCTGACGATGAAGTAGTTGGTGGTGGTCTTCAGCGCCCGCTCCGTGCAGACGCTGAGGCACACCAGCCCGTTGCCGCCCACGATGAGCAGGATGAGGACGATGCCCAGCACCAGGGCGGCGATGTTGTGGCCGCCCGCCGGCGGCGGCGGCGGCGGCGGCGGCAGCAGCTCGGTGCCGTTGCACGGCGCGGCCCCGGCGCTGCCGTTCCCCATGGCGCCGCGGCGCTGCCCCGGCAGCCCGGCGCATGGGAGCCCCCTCGCCGCGGGCGCCCGGCTCAGGTCCCGCCGCCGCCAGCCGTGCTCAGCCCCGCGGCGAGCCTCCGGCGTTGGGCCGGCCGGCCCCAAACTTTCCGCGGCGCGGGGAGGAGCCTCCGCCCGCCGCCGTGAGGCGGCCCCACCCGGCCTCGGCCCCCGCGGCTCCAACTGGGTCACCAAGCGGCTTATGGGGCGGCGGCGGCGGGGAGGCAGGCTCCCGGTGTCCCGTCCCCGTTGCCCCCGCCGAGCCCCGGGGGAGCTGCCGCCGCGGGGGACCCCCAGCCCGGAGGTGAGGGGCGCGTCGTGGTGGCACGTCCAGCCCTGGAGGAGCCCTCCCTTGGGGTCCCTCTTCGTGGGACCGACCCCTGCTTGTAACCGAGCTCCTCCCGTGGGCGAGCGCTGTCAGTCCGGGGCTTTACCGAAAAAAAGCCGGGGATTAACGCCTTGCCCTTCACTGCCTAACTGAGCCCAGCCTCCACCTCCAGTGGAGGGGTCTCCCCCTCCCAGGGTTAGGCTTCGTGTTGCCTCTTCAGCAGGCGGAAAAGAACAAAACTCTGCACTGACACAGCTAAAATTTCGTCTTTGATTAGCCACCCTCTTCCAGGTACAGCAGCAATCGGTTGGTATTCTGTATTTGGTGCTTCCCACCCCAAACCAGCTGTCGGTCGCTCTGTGAGTGGTAAAGAAACAGCACAACATTTCCTTCAAAGCTAAAAATGACCATAAAACCAAAAGACTTTCCAGTGGCACATTTTAAGGTTGGCTTGGATGAGTTTTTTTTCTCTGATTTTATGTTTTGTTCTTTTATTTGGGCTTACGATTTGCTTGACTTTTTTGTATGGCACATGTGCCATCGAGTGACACCTATTGTAAAAGTGGCATAGTAGGAAGATAAAAAGCAAGGACTGGATCTCCTACAGTGAGATTTCTGTACAGTGGACATAATGTCTTTCTTGACAGGAGCCTGACCGCGTGTATGTGACTCAGAAATAGCAGAGGCACTGGCCCCACAAGCACTGTATTGCAATGTTGTGGTAGATCAAAGGACTCTTGGGTCTTGGCTGGACCCTCACAAAGAGGGAAAAAACCCAACAGGTAAGAAAGTGTTTAGAGTAAAAGGTTGTGTTAAGTCAGCCTGACCTGAAGGTATTTTCCCCAGGGGACTCAAAGCAGTAACATGAACAGTGATTAGAGAAATCAGTCCCGTTAGCTTTGATCTCCAAGAGCGTTTGAAGGACTGTAAAGTCTCCAGAAGGCCAGAAAATGGCAAACACGGCCTATTTTTAAATTGAGAGAGACAAAAAATCAGGGCACTAAAGAGCAACCTGAGTTGCTTCAATCCCTAGAAAGTAACAGAGCTTGCTTGTTTCCGTGCTAGACCTAGGAGCACTTGTAGATATGGGGAGAAATAGTACATATCACGTACCTCAACTTTAGCTCTAGCTGCAGTCTCACATGGCATTCTCTTAAGCAATGTAAGAGGAAAGACTGGGTGAAATTATTACAGGTTGGGTGAATAACTGGAAAATTGTGTTCCAAGATCTATGCAAAATGTGGTAATATTTAGTGTGAATATAACTGACCAGAGTGAGGGTCCAGAGAGTCCACTAATTAAATTTGAAGTTACTACCAAGACAGGAGAAGCTGCGAGCATCTTGGAGCACAGAGTAAGAATTCAAAATGGTCTTGATAAGTTGGAGAAACTGTTTGGCAATTGCAGGATGCATTTCAAAAGGAATTTTGCATCTGTCCTGTGCTTGGGCAGGAATAATCAACTGCAGAAATGCAGGATTGAGAAAGCAACCAGACAGGCAGCAGGAGTGGCAGCAAAGGTGGTGTAGCAGGTCACGAGCTGAATATGGGAGCTAGGATGTCTTACTGTTGAAAGTGGGAGAATAAAAAATAAGTAAATGCTCTACTGGGATAATGCTGTTTGTGAGGTACATGTGCACCTGCAGTCTCGGGCAGCCTTCACTCTGTTAACCACACTCAGAGTCACTTTTCGCAGTATTTGTCATAATTATGTCAACTAAAATAAGAGACCTCAGTTATGATTCCTAGAGGTAGGGTTTAGGGTAGCGTTTCTCATTCCCTGGGACAAACACTTCCCCACTGCAATGCTACAAGCAGCAAGGCAGACACTGCACGTGCTTGGCCCTGACACCACTTATTGTGCCTTTTTTACTGATTAACGACTGGAGTGACTGGTGTGGGGAAGCACGGTGCCCCTACCTGACTCCTTTGCATGTGCCCCCTGCACCCCCTGCTATGGTGAAGGCACGTCACTGCATTCACCCCTGCGTGGGTGGAAATCAGCTCGGTGCAGTCTAGCAGAGGTGGAGCCTGAGGCTCGGGAAGGACAGGGGAGTTGTGACGCCCCATTTCTAGCCCAGATGGCCTGGGAGATGTGGGACCTGATCCAGACTCAGCGGGCGTCTTTCCAGCCATGCCGTCAAACCTCAGAACAGACGTTAAGGGCCAGCTAACCATTCAGATCAGCCAGTTTATGGAAGGCAGCGGGAAGAGAAGGCATAGCAAGAAAGGATCATTTACACAACATGCAGGGGGAAAACTACATTATTGGCAGCTTTTTATAAGATGAGAAGCTTCTCAGAGCTGCTTATAGGCTCCAGCTATCAGACTTTCATCTAATCTATTAAGAGTGGTGGAAGAAATCCTCTCTCTAGCCCCCCCTCCCCTTCCCGCTCCCCCCAATTCCCTTACTCTTTTTTGAAAAAGGATGTGATTAATCCTCAGCATGCGCAGTATGGTAAAGCCAGAGCCCTGTTTTCAGCCATGGGGATGTAGTCAGGTCTAGTTACCATCCTTTCCCTGGAGTGGATTAACAGCAGTTGATCCACACAGTCTGTTTTACCCAGCTGCCTCAGGCTCCACAATTTCATACATGAGTAGGAGAAAATTACCTTGGTTTAAGCACTTAGCTGGCAATCTGGTTTGCCAAATACTGTCTCCAGAGGTGTGGCTTCCAAGTCTTTTCTAAAGCCAGCAAGAATGCCATCCCTTTAGTAGCTACTGAGTTGTATTACCCCTCTCTCCCATCCCCAGTGTAGGTTTGCCATCCTCACATTGATCCCAATACCCATGGATTTGTCTAGTCATCATCTCCCTCTTCCAGCAGACCCAGCTTTGACATGCACTTAAATCATTATGAAAAGACAAAACTCTGTCCTACATAGCACAGGAGAGACAATTCTGACTGCTCTGAATGGGACCAAGTCTTTCTCCAAATCTGGCGCTCTCAGCCACCAGCACTGGAGTGGATACTCACACGCCTTCAGCTCTGTCTGTATTTCTACATTCCTTCAGGAACAGTTTGGGTTGGACTCAGGTGGGCACGAGTATGGCTGCGCATCCGTCAGGTTAAGGAGGGCTGGTTTGGCAACACCCTCGTGCTGTGAAGTTCAGACAAGGAAGATATATGTTATCCAGTGCAGCAAACTGGGACAAAACTACCCCACCAGTGTTTTGGAACCTGTATGTCATGACAGTGTGAATTTGCTTAGTGGTTTCTATCACCTCGTCACTGCTTTTCTGGTCTGGTGGTTGGTCCCTAAAACCTAACTGCTGGCACACTTGCTGCTGTCACAGCCTTCACTTAGCAAGGAGCTGGTACAGCAGAACCACTGTTACTGGAGCCCTTTTACTCCAAGAAATCAACTCAAATTAGGCAAGGGAAGCCGTGAAGTGCATTAATGAAACTGCACTGAAACCTTGTGTGGACAGTATACCCTTAATTTATTTATGTTTAAACTACCTGAGCAGCAAAGAGAGCAGGATCGAATTGTGACTGCAGTCCTTCTGCCTTCCCACAGGGATTAATGCCATTTACCTAATCCACTTTAACAGTTAATTTATATTCATTATCTTGATTGTCTTTGTGGGTTAGTGCAGAATGACTTAATTCTCAGTGTGGAAACCCTTATTCCAGACTAACGGTGCCTTAATCCTAAACAAGTTTAATCCTGGAGTGGATTAAACTAATGTGAAATAAGGCTTTTGACTTCCAAAAAAGAGCAGCCGTGCAGAGCACTAATTAGGACAGCTCTTCCATTGCAAACTCACAGGCTACAGTAATCCTTGCTCACTGTTGCCGAGTCCTGCGGTTCCCCTGTGTTTGGCTGCTGCCACTCTGCCCGTAGTGCATCCCTTGGCAGATACAGTGGTCGTAAACCGCATCCTCCTAGGCCAGCTCCTAGCTGGCCAACTAGCATGGGCCAACTGATTTGGCTTTGCTGTGCGACAGTGTCTCCAGGGGAGCAGTGAATCCTGGAGAGCAAAGGCTAGCAGAAAAGCACTCTTTTTTTCTGTTGGCATTAGACACAATCCCTTTCTTGGATAAGAGGAACTGTCCTCCTAGCAGAGGAGAAGGAAGGTCTGTAATACATCAACATATCCAAAGAAGTCATCTCATGTCACTGCAAGAAAGAAAAGATGGCAAAGGATAGAGTCATTTGTCACTCTCATGGAAAGCAAGAAGAGTTATATGTCAAAGTGATTGACAGTGAATGCTTAAGAGCACCTTTGGAGAGTGTCTGATGTGGTCAGTGGTTTTGAACAAGCCTTTTTTGCTTGGATGCGCGGCTCGCAGAGTATCCTGGTTCTCCCGTCACACTGTGACAGCCTGCTGGCTCAGGGCAGGGGGTGGAGAGGCTGTGAAAGCCACCCACAGCTGCTCTTTTTGTCAGAAAAAAATGTTTTATTCTGTTCTAAGTAGGTGCTATGAAGGACACAAGGTATGAACAGCAGCACCTTCTGCCAGCATGGACACCCCAGCCTCACATAAGACTGTGCCTCAGTTTCCCCCTTATAAACTGGCAGGCCAGTCCCCCAGCCACTCCATCAAAGAAACGTCTGTCCCTACACCAGGGATGGAGTCTCTATATAAACCCATATCAGTGCCTGTCAAATACGGGGAACTGAGACTCTGGTACCCAGTACCTCTCAGGACCTCTGCCTTTCCTTCTGTGCCGTGCATCTGCGACCACAGCCTGCGGCTAGCTTTGCTAGCAAGCTCAATGTCACTGTTACTGCCCTCCAGCCACCTACAAACTCAGCTGACAGAGACCAGCTCATGGCAGCACCAGGAAAGCACCCATTTCATATGCGAACCAAGAAAACAGTGGGAGATCTGCCTTTTTGGTGTGTTTTGGAGTGCATTTTTAAAAGAAACTCAGGAAAATGAGCAGTGTGGTTGGTTTTCAGCAAGCCTCTGCTTGCTGAAAGTGGTTGCGGTGAAGCTGGTGCCCAACTTCAAGGAGCCGGGAGGAGTCCCCCAGAGGCTCCCCCAGGATGAGTTAATGGGGATTTGATTGCGAGCCAGTTCAAAGGATCAGGAAGGTCGCAAAGTGAGACATCTGTCAGAGTCTCCCAAAAGACCTGGAAGTTTTATCACCGTAGTTTTTCACACTTGAGGCACTGAATTTTTAAATAGAAAAGGAGAACAAGATTATCTGCCAAAGCTTCAGCACAATTGTGCCTAAACTCTACTGTTGAATAGTACCCTGATAGCTGGGCAACAGATCACTGGGGCTGTCTTCAGGTTCAAAACAAAGGGAGGAAAATAAAGAGCTTTTAAGGCCAATCCTGTTCCTTTTATTTGACATACTTAGCTGAGCAATTCTCTGTGAAAGTATCATCTGCAGCAAAGCTGTCCTGCTTTACAATCTGCCTGTAATGCATTTCGGAGAAAAGAGACAGAGGCAGCATCCTGCCTTTCAGGTTAACCTTTGCAAGAGAGGGACGAGGATGGCACGGCTCTCTTGGCTTTCCAGGCTCTCTGAGTCCCCCTCCAGTAAGCTACAGGGGTTTATGTACACATTGACTAGATCTTTTGACATTTGACATTCTGGCAATTATCATTTATGATAAATCCATGTAAGATGTAAAAACTCATGCATTTTTAATGGTGATTAGCTGTGGGGATGAAACTACAGACAAAATGGCTAGATTTTCCATCTCTGTTAGCTTAGAGTCAAAACTAGATGGTTTTGTGGATGCCTGGTTTCAGACTAAACCACATTATTGATCTCACGCAGGCATAACCTGGTGAAACACAAGGGTTTGTGTCATAGGGCAGATCAACTTAATATACTTCAAGAGCCCGTTTTAAAATATCAGTGAGCTTATTAGAGCCATTTGTTATGAAAAACGTCCTGGGGACAAGGAGAAGTGCAAGGCAACACAGGCAGGGAAAGGCATGCCTGTGAGCAGCAAGCACCTATAAGTGCACCTCCTTCCACCCTCATCTTCACAAATCCTGCTCTTGTTCACCTGGAACGGATGTCCTTTCAGGTCCCTGACAAAGTCCAAAGAGGGATGCAGCTGAAACGAAGCTTAAGCAGCTGCGTAGCTGTCAGGAGCTGCTGTGCTCATTGCTGGCACTGCACACCTGGAACAGCTGGGCCAAGCCTGCCTGCCAGCCAGGACACAGAGCATGTCGTCCTTATAATTAAAATTAATTCCCTGAAGTGCTTTCTCCTCTTCCCCAGACACAGCAAACAGCTGGAGGCTGAGATTACGGACGCTGATGCCAATTAGAGCTGTGATGAGGCCAGACGCATGGGGAGCATTAGCATGCAGCTCTGCTGTGGAGAGACGGCACTTGGAGCTCCTCTGTGTCAAGGTACAAGGTAGCTTCCAGCTGGGCAGAGAGCAATGCCGGGCTGGGAGGGCAAGGATGGCCAGAGCAGTCCTGGGGAGGAAGCCACCCAGTCCTGTCCCATCATGTCCCTGCAGTGGCATGAGTTGTCCCGTCCGTGCATCCCACGCTGTGGAGACTACCTGGGGACAGGCAGAGTACACCCACTGGCAGTTCTCAAAGGAGATTTGGAAGAAGGCCCATAGGGTGTAAAAAACCAGCAAGTGATTGATGGGGGCGGCAGCTTGTCTTTGCAGGTCTTTAAAAAGCTCTTTGTGCTTCCTGGTGACAGAGAGACAGCCACAACATGCACATAGGTTGGGAAAACAAAGTTCCCCTCTTCCCCTGAAAACTAGACTGTGCCCCGAGCCTGGCTTTTGCTTTTCTGGGTCACAGTGCCAGCCGTGGTAAAACCACCCTTGTTTCTCTCTACCATATTTATTCCCAAGCAGGGAGGAAGATGTGCTCGCAGGAGGGAAGTGCCTCATAGCAGCCTTTCCAAATTCAAGGCTGTCTCCTGCTTGCTGCAGGTGTGCCTGCGCAGGGGAGCAGCCTCTGCAGGAAGAGCCTGGCTCAGCCCCAGCATCCCCAGGCAGTGCATCTCTAGGGAGGCAGACTCACACCCTTAGGGGACCCTCTGGCTTAGCACCCATCCCTGCTCCAGAGCAGGGGGATAAGGGAAGTTCTGGCTTGCTTCCAAAGCACCTCTCTCATCCCATACCACGGAGAGCCGAGGCACTCTGTCAGCAGCCAAGGTACCACTCACGCAGCAGTGGAGAACTTTTCCCCTTTCTCTTCCCGATTCTTAGTAAAATGTTTCAAGCATTTTGTTTTTTCCAGTGTGAGCCAAACACCTAATATTTTTCTTAATCTCTTCTTTCAAAAGAGCTGGGTTTTACTGCAGATTTCGCACAAGGGTTTGGCTGGGAGCAGATACAACTTTGATCAAAATGACGGAAGTCTGCTCTAGCACAGCCCAGAGCTCCTAATACAAAGGTTTTGCTGTCCTTGCCCCTGGGTAGTGCTGCCAACCATGGAGATAACTAGCATGTCCAGCATCTTCCTTTCAGACTTCAGAGTGTGTGGGCACACTTTCAGGAATGTGACATTTTATGCTTTTGGCCCCCGCATTTTAACTTTCTTTTTAAACTGGTGCAAATCCAGAAAGGTGCCATATGTTGCAGCAAAACACAACACATCTCCCACCTGCCTTGTTGGGCTCTGCTGCCCAGCCGAACAAAGCAGAGGAGAGACATAGGCAATCTAAGCAAACTCAAAAGCAGCTCAGGAGCTGAGCGCTATATAGGCAGATAGAGAGATAGCCATGCACATCCTAGATCCAGACACTTTCTTTGCTTAGAGTAATTTGCACCTTGCTGAATGACATGCTGCCACGGAGGGATGTGTAGCCTCAAGGACAGGGCTCTCCCATTCCAAGGCTGGGACTGAATGAAACCCAGATATCTTGTCCTACTGGACATGGGGAGGTGCATACTCCCTGCTCGCAGAGTGAGCCTTATAGAGAGTGATATAGCCCATTTGCACACACAGGGGCACTGGGAAGCCAGCAAAACAGAGAGTAAACATGGCTTTTCCCTGTGTTTTGTGCATTGCTTTAAGCACAAACCTCCAAAAGGGCACATGAGGGGCTGGCATGCTTCTGTGACACTGGGTTTATTCCAAGACAAGGATTGCTCCCTTCCCTGTTCAGGGTTTGGGAATAATAACTGAGTCCACTGTGGGGCTTGGGAGTGGGGTAGGTGTTTTTCTGAGGTCCCCCAGCCATATGGGACTGTGATTTTCCTTCTCCCTTCCTCTCCCAAGCTCACCTACAGCTGCCCCTGCTCACCCCTTCCTCCCATCCCACTCTTCCCTTTTGCAGCCAAAATTACAAAATCAGGTGGTAAAGATTAAAACCACTCCTGAAACCACCCTGTGCAAGAAAGGAGCATTTAGAAGGCTAAATCCTCCAATCCCCTTATTCCAATTAGGGTCCTTTCTCTTACAGACCTGGGAGTGGTGCAAGAAAATTACTCCAATCCGCTCTCAGTAGATAGCAGCATCACAGTCAGGTCCTTGGCATGGGGAAGGCTCACCTGCAAACATACAAGAGAAAATCCCCACTGCACACATGGACTCACATACGTACATATTAAGAACGAAAAAAAGAATGGGGGAGGTAGAAGTTCCCGAACACCCTGTAAGCTGATTAAAGGGTATTTTACTTTTACGTAGGAAGGATTTAGCCATTCAGTTCCTAGTACCATCTGACCTCAATAAACTCCCATGCCACCGGTGGGTGCTGCTGCCATTGGATGGGGTCACAGCCTGTGCCTGGGCTCCTCAAAGGTCAGCTGCACCTAGACAGCTTCATCAGGACCTGTCACACCATTGCTGGACATGTGTGGTGGATGAGATGGTCCTTCCCCAACCTTCTTGGCCTGTCTTGACCCTTGTGCACTTAGCCATCTCAAAGCCACGGACCTCAAAGAGAGTAGTGCAGAGGCTGTAGGAGCATTTTGGGATGCGTGTTTTGGCCAACCAAGGCATCTCCATGAAGAGGAGCAGCCGCAGCAGATCCTAAGTTGCTGCAGTAACACAGCTGGGGTCTGGACAGTGGACAATCTGGCAAGGGATGCTACCTTGTAAGGATAAACAGCAACCCCTGCCCTGGATAAACAGCAACCCCAAAGGCTGGATGGGCTTTCCTGGTCCAAGGCAGGAGCAACAATGTCCACATGACACTGTAGCAGCATTAATCCAGCCTGTTCTTAAAGCTCTCTGGAGATGGAGCCTGAATGCATCCACGCTGCTCCTCCAGCCGGAAGGTCTTTTCTGATCTCCTGTATCCATTTCTTTGAAGTGTGAATGGGAATTTCTCCCCTTCAAAACTCAGAATGACCCCTCAGAGCTTTGTATGCTGATTTTTGAGAGTCTGCCTACATCCTTCTTGTGCTGTGGGGTCCAGATACCTAGCTTTATGATGAAACCTTCTCTTTTTCAAAATGCAGTTTTTTGTGTCTTTTCCTCCAACATAGAAAAAAGCCAGGCTCATGTGCTCTCCTTATATATTGCCAAATTTGGGGCTAATACATTTAACATAGTTACAAGATGCTGCATTTCACACTGCAGGTTTGGTGACCCCTCTCTCCCACTGTAAAGAGGAGAAAAAAGACCTTCCTCTATGCCATTCTCGGCTTTGATGCCTTTGGGGTGGGTCAGCTTGCGCGCCCTAGCCACTAGGTACCCGTTAATGCAGAGCCTCGATGTCGAAGTGGGGATGGCCCCTCTGTTTCGTAATCTTTGCTCACTGCCACGCACAAGGATGTCCCCAGCCAACAGCGTGCGGCTGCTGTGAAAAGCCCTTGCACCCGTGGCAACTGGATTTACTTAATGCAGCTCACCACAGGTCTCTCTACGCTGCGCATGTCAGTCGGTGTCAAGCCTAAACACAAGTGACTGCACAAAGATCATGGTGGCTTTACACCTGGCAACGTCCTCAGGGCAGCTCACCTCCTGCTCAGGGATGGCCCCAAGGCTCGCAGACCCCTTCTCGCTCCTGCTCCGGGCCGTCTCCCCCTGCCATCTTCAAGGGCAATTCAATTCAGTTCTATGAATTACTCTACGAAGGAGTGTTGATGCACAGCCTCAGTGCTCCTTAGTCTTACCTGTTTGTGGCATTTTGCTATACATCCTGTAAAAAAGTGTTATGTCCCATAAACAGGTAAGTCACTGGCAGCTGGTGGCAAGGATCAGTTCGGCCCTGACTTCTTGCAGCTTCGGGTATGACAGCTGTGCAAGGAGCAGGGATCAGATGAGAGCAATAATTTCCTTTTCCTGTGTCATCCTCAGAGTCAATGACGGGGAGCTTTTCTCTGCAATGATGCTGCACAGAGATGATGAGTTAGATTACAGTGATTAATGGATGATTTAATCACGCTTTGTGCCTGCTGGATGCAGGCAAGGGGAATCTCCACTCCCACTTTGAATGCTCACACAAATGGAGAATGGGAAAAGCAAGGTGCAAATTTGCAAAGCTCTGTTCGGCTGATACCTCTAAGCAGTATTGTTTATCACTCCTGTTTCCATAATGTCTCCTCATGAGAGGTTAATGTTAATTCTGATTAAAGGAGAATCAGATGTTGTTTCAGGACTGGGAATTTGGTTTGGGCTCCAGTTTATTCAGGTATAAATTGCAGCTTGCAAAAGCTTTTGAGTTTCCTTGCATGGTCCTGAATTTCCTCATCAGGGGCCTTGGGAGCTGCATTTAAGTTCAAGCCCATGATTGTCACCTGCATTATGTTGCAGCAGGGCTGGGCATGGCCACACTTTTCTTCTCCTTCACCTTTTCACTCTCTGCCACTGTTGCTGCAAGGCAAAACCCATTTTTTGTTGCAAAGTAGATAAATCAGGTTACTTAGTTCATGTTCTTCCAGTCCCCAGAAGCTTTTACTCTCCTGTTACTCACCCTCTGCTGCCATCATGGGGCCACTTCGTCATTGCAACCTCTTCTGTGTGCCTCTTATCTAGACCTGTTTAGATTCTCATAGCAAACTGGGTTTCCTCAAGAGCTTGGGGGCATTTCAGATCCACTGAGGTTATTTGCAAAGGAAAGGAATCACATCAGTCATTTTTAGGTCTCTAAATGTTGTTTAGCCTTTTCTTTATAAACTTCTTTTCCTCCTTGCCTTGTTCCTGCGTGGTCTTTCTCAGTTGTAGATGCTTGGCAACACTACGAGCCCAAGCTAAAGCCCTCCACCACTGGTGCAGACATAAAATATGAATACAGAAAATATGAAGATTTAAATGCAAAGAACAAAAATACAAGAATTGCAGATGTCACCGATGTCATTGGGGGCTCCCACAGCAGGGCTGGGTGCTCAGAAGAGCTTTCAGCTGCTGTGGGAGAAGGATGTGACTTGTGACGCATCTGCACCTGGTTGTATAGAGAGGAAATGCATTGAATGAGGCCGTAACACTACGGAAAGTTGTATCAGAGCAATGATGGGAGGGCTGCAGGAAGAATGACAGCACTAACACAGCTGAAGAAAGCAGTCGTTACAGAAAGGAGAGGAAAATGGTTGGGAAATGCCTGGACGTTTGCAGGACTGACCTGCACTGTCTCAAAGGAGAAAATGGGCTCCTCTGTCCAAGTGGTGGCCATGGCACCTCTCAGTCCTCCTGTCCTGGAATGGGGAGACTTTTCACTGCTGTTTCTCCCCCTCCCTTTTGCAGGGGTCCGGCAGCAGCCTGCAGTCACATACAGTAGCGCTGAGGCTTGCTGCTAATCAGTACGTGGGTTATTCTTCCAAGGGAAAGATGATGGGGAAAATCAGGTCCTTTCCAGCCCTCTAGTCATGGAGACGCCCCCTGCTTTTCCAAAGAAAAAAAGATGAGTAGACAAGAAAAAGTGTAATATAGCTCCTATTTCTCCAGTTGGAAGATAAGATTTATTTATAACGATTAATCCTTCCAAGCTACTTTATGCAACACAAAGAATGAGAGAAAGGGCGAAATCCTACTTTCTCCCTCCATTTCCATGTCACCTTTAGTAGCAATATTTGAGAGCAACCAGCTCCAAACCCCAGCAAAGGCAGGGAGTATATTCAGGACGTTTTCTGTACATGTATAAGTATGCTTCTTTCTTTGAAGCTGTGATACAGCCTGTGCTCAGCAGACCTTTCCCAGACTTGGCTGTAAAAAAACAGCTTGAAAAGTATTGTCCCTTCATGCAAAAGTCAGCCCTCATCCTACTGATCAGACAATGTTTGCCCTAAAAAGTGACATGCTGTTTAGCCAAATTGCAGGTACACACATACACTCACTGACTCTTCCTGGCATTGCAAACAAAACCCAAGCCAGGCTTAAAAAAGAAGAACAGAAGATTAAGCTCCTATCAAGAGGTAATTAAAGCCAGGAGGAGAGATAATTATGACAATCATAATGAATCAATTGGTACAGGGATGTTTGTCCAACAAATTACTGTCATTATACACAGAAGCAGGAATTATTACACATCAGCAGAAATACAATCCATCGAACCTCTGCAAATGACCTGATCAGGTTTAGAGAGTAATTAAAACGACATTCCAGCCTGGATGCATTATTTGCTGTTAATCATGATTACTCATATTCATATCTTTACCCAAATAATTGCTTCTGATAAGGGCTGCAGATTTATAGGGGGCCATGGAGAGGAGTGGGCAAGTGCATTGTAGCCGTGAGACAGCTGAGAGCCTGGAGTGACCACGGTTTGGTGAGTACCGCTGTGCTGACATGGTCAGGCTGGACAGGCTGCCTTCTCCCCTCTTTCAGTTTTTGGGTGGTGGATTTCAGGTCTCCGTGATGCTTTGCTGAGCCATTGCCATCAGGCCATCCATCTCCTGAACAGCAATGCTGGTAATGTGTGGGGTTTTCCTCCTGTGGAGCAACCAGAGGACAGAATGGAGCCCAAACAGCAGCTGGACCAGATGGCTTCCAGAAATACATGGTCTTTAGTTTCAGGTAGAGCACAACGGTTGGGCAAGAGCAAGAAGGCGTGCAAACTGGCTGTATACCAGCCTTTTTGGAAGCTCTCCTAGCGGTAGTGCTCCTGCAGGGTGATGGGAGCCTTGATTCAGCAAAGCCTTTGAGTGCAATCTGACATTTCAGCAGTAGGATTTGTCTGCTGGAAAGGTCTGAGATGCTCCCAGGTCCTGGGCTGGCTCAGTGCACACTACTTTCAGCTAAAGGTCCCAGCTAGCTAAGGAGTATGCATTTATTGAAAGCCAACATCACTGGGGAGGGCAATAAAAAGCTCGGAAGTATCTTAAGAAGGTTAAACAGCTCTACTGTGATCACACTGAAGATCTACCTCCTCCCTAGGGTCTGAACGATTAAAAAACCCAAGGCAATGCATCATTGTTAATACACAGGAGAAGTTGCCCAACAGCCATTACTGTTCCTAGCAACTTCAGCAAGCAAATATGATCTGCACAGGGAAGACAAAATTATGGCCAGAAAGTGAAAAGACAAGTTGATCCACTTGATTAGCAGTTAAAAAGGTTATGAAGAGAGGGGAAACTCTGGAGCTAGGGACGGGGTTTAAAATGGGCTCTTAAATGTGGTGCTCCAAGACAAATGCCAGCCCAGCGTTGGCACGAGGAAGGCCAAAATGCTGTGGTGAGATTCCTGGCTGGGGGTCAAGGCATTGCGTGGCAGGTATTGTACAGACTGAAGGACAGGCTCAGGATCCAGGTTCCCTTCCCTGAAGGGTGGTGTGCTCTGGTTTTGGTGGCTGTTTTCAGCTCTTTCACATCTCTTGGCTGGGAAGCAGTACTGTGGAGTCTGTTTTGTTTGGACTCCGATAAGAAACTGATCTTTGAAATGCCCTTCTTGTTTTACTTATTCCATCCCCCTCAAAGTCAAATCAGGCAGGAAAACACAACAGTAAAGCATCAGAAGTGTGTGTGAGATGAATCTTATGGCTTCTTAATTGTGCAAAACCTCTCACCTGTCTGCTCTGCAACCCCCATTAAATACTTGTGCTGTGGCTTACAGCGAATAAATTTCTGTATAAATCCCCCACTCTTGTCATTCCTCTTCTTGCCTCTTCTCATCTTCCAGTATCTCTAGAGTATCAGACAGTCTCAGAAGGGCAGCTAGAAAGTGTTCAGGAAACTCTGACAGTCCTTTAATGCTCTTTGTACTGGCTGGTTTCAGACTAAAATAAAACCAAAGTGGGAGGACTTTGATTTTGGGTTAGCAAGTACCATCTGAGAGTTTCCAGGCCAGCGACTAAGAAAGCAAGGTTTGCTTCTTTGCAGGAGGAAGGCAGGTATATTATAAATCACAGATATGGCTCCTCTGTAATCCTTGGGGAAATGTGAGCACCCTCTCATAAAGGCACATACACATCTCTGCAGGCATAGGGCTGCCAAAAGAGCCTGATAATAAAAGGGAAAAACGTGCAATGGCTTGTGATAAACAAAATATGCCTTTCTTTTCTTTTTGTTTCAGTCAGAAAAATATGAGATTCTGCTGCTACTGAAAATGTGTGTTATTTTTTTTTTCCTTCTTGAAATATTACAGGATAGGCAGATATCGGCACACGCAAGAGCCCTTCCCTTCTCCTGTGTGTAGATGAACTTTTATTTGGTACATGCCATTTTTTTTTGTCCCAAACAGATTTCTCCTGGGCATCCTCTAGCTATACTAATAGGTGTCCGTGTAGGATGTTTTCATGGGTGCTTTAAATCCTCTCCCTGAAGGCTCAACTCTCAGAGACTTAGAGTAGAATGGGGTTTATTCCATGGTGTTGTGCTGCTGATGGATTAACTCACATGATACCTCTCTGCATATTCAAGACAAATTTTACTGACTCACAGCAAAACTCCAGCACAAACATCATCTCGCACAGCCAACCTCAGACCCATGCTCTGCGACTGCATGGTGGTGGTGGTGGGATAACAACTACAAACAACCTCCAACTAACTGGTAACATGAATGATTTGAATTGTTCATCTTCTGTATTTTAAAGAAATACTATCTTTGCTGGCAGGAGTTCCTGCCTAATTTAGTTATAGTGGTGTTATTTATACAACGTCTTCTGTGTGGTATGTGAACTGTACCAGACAAAGACGAAGGTCATTTGTTCTGCTGCTCATAAAACCTTGTGCTTTAATTCAGGAGAGACCATGGTTTCCTTGATGAGTGGTCTGTGGCAACTAATTATTCCCATGATTGTCCTATCACACTTCTCAGCATCTCTTCCATCCCGGGAGAGGTAAGCATTTCTTGTGCCTCTGCTTCCTTTTTCTCCATGGCTTTTTATTCAAAAAGCCTGCTAGCTATAAAGTCAGCCTTTTATCTTCCTTCCAGAACTTGCAGCTGCTTGGCTGTTGGATTTTTTTTCTTCCCTAAATTGATTTAGTTAAATGAGTGCAAATGTTGTAAATATTTTTTCTTGCTTAAGAGTGGAAACATTGATTTGATTTAATTCAGGAGAAAAATCAGGATCCCAAACAGATCAAACTACAGTGAAAAAGACACTCGAGTCTGTTTTCCCACTAGGTACTTATACAGGCTGAGAGAGGTGGAAGTTTCTGTTTCAAATAACCTAGTCCTATGAAAACATAGCCAAAAATAGTCAATCTTTTAAGTTCACCAGTTCACAATCTTGCCTGTAAGACTTTGGCAGGGTTGTTTCTCCTCCCACTTGTGCAGAGGCAATTAAATCACAGAGAGACTAAAGGACTTAGGCTGGAAGAGGACAGAGCTGAGATTCCCTTGCAGCCCTTCCACGGCCACAACCAGTGCCTAGCCCGGCTTCCCTAGCACTGTACTGGCATAGACACCCCCCCACACACACATTGTCTCTCCAGAAGCTGGACCCCAGACTTTTTATCCTACCCACTGGCTACTCTGGTTTGAAGTTTAATAGCGCTGGTTGAACCTCACTGCGGCTTTGAGCACTTCTTTTAATGACTTGTCAATCAGTCACCTGCGAGTGCTGATCTGTGGTACCGCCACCGTTATCTACCTGTTCCTCAAGGTTTGTGTATCTGGGTGTTTAATTTATTACTTCTCCAGTCTCTTGTCCCTATCTTTTGTGCTGAATCAGTGTTAACCTCACAGTCCCATATCCTAACGGTAAGGTGATTACATTAGTAAGAAGCAAGTGCAGGTAGTTTTTCTGTGTGATGCTTAATAAAGATATTTCTTTTAAACTCCTATAAGATTTGCCCTTTTTTTGTGAAACTTTGCCAAATTGGCACGAATTCTTGCCCATCTTTCTTTGGGACCCTCTTTCCTTGAAGGAGCAGTTTTAAATGCCTGTTCTTCTCTGGTCTTAAAACCATGCCTTTTCATCCCTTTTTTCTCTTCTAACCTCCCAGGACTGAGAGACATGCTGATGGGCTCTTCCACAGTGAGCTGAGCAAGATGAATGGCAATGCCTATGTGCAGCAACTAGTCAAACACCTGGTGGGCCTCAAGGAGAGGTAAAGACCAGCCGAAACCACCCTTCTGGGGCATGGAAGTATCCAGCAGGAGATGGGATCCCAGCAATGAGGGGGATGTCCATTGGGCTGAGCTGTCTCTGGCTCCAGAGCCAGCCTGAGCACTGGCCTCATCCAGAGGATGCCCAAGATGAAAGGAGACAGAAGAGGAAAAGGGGAGGGATACAGGGCTCCTTGATGGTGGGAAGAGAGAAATTTCTGTGTCTTGTGATAAGTTCCACATCACATGGCTGGGAGGAGCAGCCATTGTACTGTATTTTCCCTGACGCAGGTCCCAGAGGCACTCAGATGGACTGTTTACCAGCGAATACAGCAAGATGAGAGGAAACGCTCAGGTTCAGAAATTCATCCAAAATCTCATGGGCCGCAAGCGCAGGTGAGAGCTCTGCTTCCTGGGGAATGGGAAGGCAGCTTGGGCCATGGAGGCTGTAGGGAGGCAGGTCTCAGGTCCAAGGAAAGGGGGATGGCATGACCAGTAGTTGGGAAAACTCGAGACAAGGGCAAGCGGGCTGGGGCTTGGTCTCCTCCCGCTATGCTGCGCCTGGAGCTGCTGTGCAATAGCAAAGATATCCCATCGGCCTGCCCTGCCTGTCACAGCAGGCAGAGCAGGACACAAACCTTCTCACTGAGGCCATTTCTAAGCATAGAACAACATTACCTATTGCATATGCATACCAAGCTTAATCCATAGGACACAAAACTATATCAGATCACAGCCTGGGATTTTTCATTTGCATTTTGATTTAGCCTTTAGGGGAAAGTTGTAGGTGATTTACCTACTTCAAATAAAGCACCTGAGAAAATGTTGGTAGATAAATGGGCTCTGTAGCAGAATGAGAAAGACCTCTGGGTTTCACGGTCCCCACCCATGGCTCTGACTGTCAAACTGGGCAGGCTTTAGACATAATCATATATATGGCCAATATGGGGTCTTTCATCCAGTGAAATATGGGGCCACTAGCTCCCACTGAAGCCACGTACATGAGCACATCGTCAGTTATAATATGTGGCGCACTGTGATATAGCTCACAACTGCTGCTGCCCTTACTGCTGGTATGTTACGAAGGGAGAGCATTGCCTGGAGAGGTTTCCTTCAAGATTGGTCCTTTCTTCAAGGCAGAGGCATAGCACATTGATTCCTTCCCATCTGTTCAGGGTGCTTTGATATTTTCTGGGGCATGCACCACTAACAAAATCCTGGCAGATGTACTAGATTTTTAATTTCCAAGTGCTGGAAAAAGGTATATACCCATGGATGGAAGGACATGCCGGTACTGGGTAATGAGGCAGAGTGCAAGTGCATATTAAAATCTGTCCCTTTGCCAGCCAGAAAGCATCTGAGCCTGATTTGAAGAGGATACTTCTTTTTCTTCCTGCACAGCTGTGGTGACAGTTGGCAGGTTAACAGAGCACGGACCATGGGGCAGGTCGGGGTGAACCAGCCTTCCAGACAGCAGTGCTGTTTTACAGCTGTGGTGGTTACACGATTTGGGGTTTTTTTTATTATTATTAATTTTCCTTATCTAAACCAGCTCTCCAGGCCCAGTCAACACAGATGTGCAGGGGAGAGAGGAAGAAAGCAGCCATGAGGAACTTTGCTTTATGTGGTTGTACCAGAGCTTTCTAAACACCAGGTAGGTGGGACAGATTTATCACCTCTATGGCCCTGATCACCACAGTATTGAAGCCGAACGAGGACTTTTAGTAACTTGTAAATGCCCAGTTTTTGCCCCAAGCGCAGAAGTCTGATGTAGTGCAGGAGATCAGAAGGGCTCAGCTGATATCCTCAAAAATATCCTCAAAAAGGGGAAGGGTGGAAGATTTATTAAATTGTCCATATTTTAAAATCACTTCTGCCTCATTCCCCATCAGCTTGTGAGGCACTGTGTCGGGGTCTGTCATTGCTGAATTGCAGCCCTCCATCACACAGTTTTGTACCTCCTGTCCCTCTGCCAGCAACCACACTCCCAGGGGTGGTTTGCAGAGCTAGAAAAGCGAATGCTTTAATCTACCTGCAAGGTGGCATGCGGCTGTGTGCAATCTCAATTGATTTCCGTGCCTGCATTCACGGTAATCTCTATTTCTATGTGCCAACCCCACCTGGCACTCAGTTTTGCCTTACCGAAAGCAAAGCTGGCATTGATTTACAGCTAAGACGTGCCATATAAAAGCCAGCTATTAAAAATAATAAAACCCAGGGAAATGAAATAATATCTTTTTTTAGTAATAGAGTTGTCATCCCAGACTGAAACAATTGTTCATCCCATTTGGAAACCTGATCTAACAGTTAAAATAGAAAGCCTTTGCTACCCTGTCTTGATTCATTATTGATTCAAACACACATCTCAGGATGGGCTGTCCCAGCATCTGGACATTGTCTCTTCCTAGTGACCAACCACTTTCAATTACACATCTCACTGTTAAATCACTAAAATTAGGAGGAATAAGCTGGCCCTTAGTACCTCTTGTCCACATTGCCTAGAATAAAGGGGGATGATAACACCAATAGGCTTGCCTGTGCATTTGTGGGGTGCCTGGCTGCCCGCAGCCATGATCTGGGTCCCTCTATCATACATCTGCTCCTTGGAGTCATCTTTGAATTTTACAAGGTAGCCTGTCACAATTCCTGCAGTCCGTATCCCCAGGAATAACAAACTATCACTCATTTTTTCCCTCCCAACAGCCACTCGGACAGTGATGCCAGGGAAGCTGCTACAATTACCAGCCAGTATGTTTGCCCCATCTCTAAGCAGCTGGTTGCAGACTTGAAGGAAGATACAGACAGTTTAGACTGAGGGTGAAGGGAAAGAAGCAGCCAAGGAGACAGCTTTGCATGTATACAGCCTTGAAAATAAACAAGGAAGCTAATGAATTTGCTTAGGAAAAACTCTTGAGATCAGCAAATAAAAAAAAATTCTGGAAAGCAGCCAAAAACCAATAAAACCTCTTAGATTATCAAGAGTGAAATATATGTCAGTGTGAACTGGTGTCAGTAGATGGATCCTGAATGAAGCACATCACTTCCACTTTGTGTTAGCATCTGGCTGCCTGCTTCTGAAGTCAAATAAAGATTTGTTAGCTATACCTGTGCTTTGGCTGCTCTTTGGGAAACAGTAATAAGGGTGGTACCATTACCAGGTGTTGGACCATTAGGAATGCAGGGTGGGAGGGAGAAGTATTTTGCCAGGCTTCCCCCACCTGAGGCGTGTTGGGACTAGCTGGAGTCCCTGGCCACATCTTCCGTAGCTGGGACTCAGCACTGCTCACAATCCAACTGTACAAAGAGGCCAGCATCAGGGCCTCCACTTAGCAGAAACTTAGCCAGGTTTCAGTACATATTGCAAAGAAATGTACTGAGAGCTACTCAACATAGATGCACGTTGTAAATATTGTTTCCACTCCATTCTGCCCCTGTATTTACTGGACCAGCTTTCTCATAGCCACTAAAGACAAAGCTCCACTAGGAGGAATTTGTTCCCTCCATTTAATGAGGTTTACATGTTATCCCTGCACCACGCTGCCTGGAAGATTCCCTTCTCTGACAGAACAGCAACTCTACGTTTCCTGTAAAACCAACAGATTTTGAAGAGCAGCTCTAAAATGAGGCGTCTTCAGCTGTGATCATGTGTGCCTACCGCAAAACTGCTCAGTCCATCCTGCACCATCAGTTTTCACCATTTATGAAGTACATGACATCTGCAAAGAAGCTAGTCCCTCTCAAATGCTCATCTAAGCACCCATTCCCTTAGTGTGATGCTGAAATGCTGTTCTCATGGACCTTGGCATTTGTTTATTTTGGTCCATAGGAAATCTCTGCTAGGAAAGAGACCTCTTGGAGGACTTTTGGAAGAAGTGATGACAGTCTGTATTTTGTTAAGCCACGAATGGCCATCTGGCTGAAATGCAGCATCTGAGAACTTTCTGAAATGAATTGGGATTTCAAAAGGAGCAGCTGTCCCCTTTCTTCTCCTACACAATGGGCAAGTTGGAAACAATGGTGTTTCTTTGCACAAGTGGCCAAACACCTTGCCACGTGATATTTGGCTTGGAAAAATTTACACAGGCTCAGAAAAAGACAGGACAAGACAGCAGAATGGCATGCTATTGAGGCTTCAGGAAGCTGCTGAGATGTAAATAATTGGAGACTGGATGGTGATTCTGGGGAGCATCCCTACAAAGAGCCACTGCTGGCAACTGATAGAAGGGGACATGCATTGTCCCTACAAAGTTGCTGGGTAATCACTGGGCTGCAGCTGAGCCCAGTCGCTGTCTCTGGATCCACTCTGCTCACCTTGTGAGGGTACTGTAGGGTGGCTGGGAATAACAAGATTGTCTCAGAAACATAACTGATTATCTCAACCCAAGGACTTACACAGGGCCTAGCTCCTTCCTTTACCATCCAAACAAAAGAGCAGCCAAGATGGCTTTGTCTTCACTGAAACCTTTGCCTTTTCCAGAAATAAAGACATTTGAGAGCTGGCTTTTTAATTTTTTTAGAAAGAATTTGTTTTTCAGGAACATGAAGACTGCAACTAGAAGAGAGAAACCATAAGTCATGGGCTGGAGAGCAAAACCTGTTATAAAAGGGAATGTGGGCCATGCAGAAAAAGCCTGGCTAAAATAAATAAGACATAGGGGGTATAGTAGCATCATGATGCCTTTTTCCAGGAAATGATCTGACCAAAACAGACCCTATCTCTGGCACATCAGAAACATAAACTTGCCCACTTCCTCCCCACTGGGAGAGGCTGGAGTATACAGACAGCTTCCCAAGTGTCAGCCCTTGTACTCCTTCATGCTCATGCTCACCTCAGGGGGCTTGGCTCTGAAATCTGAAATGCTTCAAATATATCCTTGTTGCTACAGAGCGTTTAGGATAGGAAAGACCCAGGAACAAAGTAGAGACAGGAATTTATGCGTTATCATATTCCGTGACTGGTAAATATCTTTCAGTAAGTCATCCAATGAGGCAAAGAGGCAAAGGTTGAACTGCAGCAATCCGCTCCAGTTAGCCAATGCTTTTTGCCTTCATGAAGCAGTGAATGCAGAAGACGGCACTGGGAGAAACAGGGAGGGAAGAGGATCAGCTTAATCAGAAACAGGGATTTTTTCAACAACTGGCAGTTCACCATGGCTGTTTCTCACTGGCTTCTCACATTTGTGCTCTTTCTACTGCCCTTCATAACACAGGTTTCAGCACAGCAACAAGGTAAGCTCTTTCAGGAGGTCCATGACCAGAGAGAAATAACCCCCGTGGCAGCAGGTTGCACCATTATAGGTGGGAGATGTTTACACTCTTACTCTGAGACAGCTTTGTTCAACGACCTTCTCTCCAATGGTAGCCAGAGGGGTCTCGGGTCTCATGTCTCACCCAACTCTGTCACAATATGAATCCCTGGGCAATTTTGTGTCTCATTTGTGTGTTTTTCCAGGATGTTCCGTTGATAATAGCAAACCAAGCGTTTATGAAAATAACCCTCCTGGCTACGTGGTGACCACTATCCATGTGGAACCAGACTTCACTGTAATGATTAATCCTACTTCCCCCGATGGCAGTTTTTTCACTATACAGGGGTCTGAGCTGCAGCTGAGCCAAAGTGTGGACTATGAGGTAAGCCTTTAGCTGGCAGGCTGTAAGGATGAGATGCATAATGCTGGGATGCAATGAGCTTCAACTTGGGGTCTTGGACTTCCAGGGATTCGTAACCTGTTTCTAAAGGATGTAGGAAATAACTTTGAAAAATAAACCTATTTCAGCTGGTTTTGAGTTCACTGCTTGGGAGTCAGCCCTTCCACAAGCAGAGTATAGGGAGGAGGGGGATGCATGGTACACCTGCTGCCATCTTCCTTCAATGAATCTGTATGAATTAAAGCAAGGGGAAGTTTTAAAACCAAAAATGTGGCAACGGTAGTGTTCAGAGCTCTCCAGGATTCATGTAAAATGATCCCTGTTTGCCTGTAGAAAATACAGCTCTGAGCAGTGAGGTGATCTTGTGTGAAGCATAAAGGCAGTATAAAAGGTCAGTGTGTTCAGTTAGGTTGCTGCTAAATTATTTTACCTTCCTGGAGCATTCTGTACACAGCCACAAGCACCCTTAAGCTGCCTTTCCCCTACTGCAAAAACCCACATTTATTTGAGCAAAGAACAGCAGAGTTAACACCCTGCAGGCGACACTGTACTTGCTGCATGGTACATTTCTGTTTCATTCAATTTAAAAAGAAATCTGTTTGAATTCACCTGAAGTCCGAGAAAATGGCCGATTAGCTCTGCCGACATGTTACAGGAATCACAGAGAGAGAAGCTGGCAGATCGGTCTGCTTTGACTCCATCATAAAAAAGATCCCAGCACTGATGGATAGCTGTAAAGGAAAGAAAGGAAAGGTTAGATATGCCTGAAAACAAGATAAAGCCCAGCAGCATTTCTGATTCAGCAATGTGTGTATTTGTCTCATTTACTTCAGAAAGAGTTAGTACATTTTGACTTGTTTCTACAATGGCTGGGTTTTTGTTTTTGCATACAGAAAGACACCTTGCTGCTGGTGTACCTGATTTGTCGGAACACTGCTGGGCAGGTGAGTGCTCTTCCAAACACTCAGCCCTGCTACAAGGTACTGCAGGGCAGCACGTACTTCCCTCTGCTCTTTCTAGTCCACAGACCAGGGTGAAGAGATGTCCTTTTCTTTGCGGACATACACACTCCTCTCACAGTCAAAGAGAGAGCGCCCAAGGCTCTGCAAATGGGGAGGGTGTGGGAACAAACCCACAAACCCCACACACACTGTGGGCTGGCTGCAAGCCCCAGCCCCATCCAGCCCCCATCCAGCTATGCTCCTTACGCCATCCCCTCCGGTCAGCCTGCAAATCAGGATCAGCCCCTAACAGTCTTATTTTTATCTTTGATTTTCTCGCTTTACCCTTTCTGCAGAGCGATTCTTTGGAAATTATTGTGACTATTCTCAACGTGAATGATAACAGCCCGGTGTTTAAGCAAACGAATCTCACCGAAGTTGTTCCTGAGGTAAGCATTTTATGGAAGTGAAGAGGGCACTGGGTCACCCAGTGCTGTGGGACTAAGGAATGGTTAACAGGGAGAAGTCTTCAGCCCATTTCGCAGAGAGAATAACCACAGCAACTTTGTTTCAGGATACAAAAGTGAATGCAACCATTGTAGCCCGTGAAGATTTAAGTGCTAGTGATGCTGACCTGGACACCATATTTTACGAACTCACAACAATAGTGCCGGTGAGCATCTTTGTTCTTTGGGGAAAAAATGGTAGCTCTGGAGAAGTCTTTATGTTTAATTCAGAAGAGTCCCACCTTTGAGGGTAAGGTCACTGTCTCTGACAGCTTCTGGAAGAGGTATGTCTTTTGCAAAAAACAAGCGTTGGTTTGGTTAGCAGAACAGAGCAATCAATATTGCAGGTATCGAATTCTTTTACTGCTCACACTTTTATGGCACTGTATAAATTAAACTTTCATCTAGAATATTTTGAGCCATATGGTCCAGGGAAGTCTAGTTGGGATGGTCTGTAAACATATCAGGAGAGACCTTTGTACCTCACAGAGTTCAGAATTGCGCTGAGTCAGATAGGGAAAGAAGGAGTTATTGTCCTGTTTGCCAACAGTGTCCATGCAGAGTGGAGACAACAAGCTGCCCAAGATCACACAAAGAGTCTTTGGCAAAGCCAAAGGCAGACTCCACTTTCCCCAGGTCCCAGTTTAGTGCCTTAGTTTATTTGCTCGTAAGGGGTTTGCTTGATAACATGGGAAATAAATTATATGCACAGTTAAATTTATGCCAGCCTAGAGTGCAAGGGCTAGACACGAAAAAAAAGTAAATTCAAGACAAAAACAAAATGTATATTTACATTTTTTAAAAGCATTGTGGAGTGAGCAGGCAGTGTCTGACATTCTGCCTCCATTACCTCCATAACCCTGGGGATTTTAAGAGTTGTGAACAGCAATCACAAGTTTTTGAATTTCAACTATGGGACCAAACTTTGCACTGACATTAGCGTAAATCCAGGGGGATTTAGAAATCCAGAGGAATTCTAGTCAAGACATAAGATTAAAGGAGAACCAAAGCAAGTGCAGAAGGTTATAGAGTAAAATGCAACTTATGTTATTTCAATTTAGCTTTACAGTTGCTTCCAAAGTTCAGCTCTGCTAGGCTAAGGCAAGTGATCCTGCCAGCTCTCAGAGGCTGAGCCATCTTTGATCTGTTTTGTACATGGATGTGAGAGTGCTGTGTTGTCATGGACCCAAAATCAAGGATTGTTGGCAACCTGTTGAGTGTTGGAAGTAAAGGAGGTAAAAGATTTCATCCAGTAGCTGCTGAACAAGTAGGCAGGCAAAGCAGGGGATCTTGGAGAAGAAAACTCACAGGAATGTGAACAAATCTTTCTGACAAGCCAGGCAACTCCAGTGTGCAATACCGAAGATTAAATAGATACGGCATTCTCACACTGTCCCCCCCACCCACCCCAGGTCCCCAGGCTTAAAGATCTGATTGGGATGACAAACACAGCAATGAGCAATATTTTGAACATGTCTGTGATTGAGTCTGCTAGTAGGGTTTTCTCTTTTCCCCCGCCCAGGGTACAGAAGGTTATTTTGCCATAAAAGGAGTTAATAACCCAGAAATGTATCTACAAAAAGCATTGGACTATGAGAAACTTAAATCGACAACGTTGGTCTTGTATGCAAGGGTAAGTTCTTTAGGAGGAACAAAATGCCTTGTTTGCCCCAGTCTCTCTTAACTGAAGGGTAAGTCTGAGTGGGAGATCTCTGGGATGGCAGGAGGGAGGGTGGATACTGAGGGCGGTGAATTTGGAGCAGCCTTCCACCCTCCATAATTACACAGTGACTGTGTCCAGCCTTATATTCAGTCCACCTTTGTCAGCAGAATGAGATAGTTCACTGCTTTAGCTAATCTCGCATAAACTGCTAAGCCTTAGACAAAGTAGAGTTACAACAACAAAAATACCCTGGGCCACTGCCTTTTGCAGATGGGTTTTTCTTTTGGCAATAAAACTTGCATCTCACGAGTATGCTTTGCCTTTGGGTACAGGACAGGCCTGTGGACAGCACTGACACCACCAACACAGCTACCACAACAATAAACATATTTATTGAACAAGCTGACACCAAATCACCCTGGTTCCTACCCTGTACCTTCATTAACACGGACAACAGCATTTGCATCAGCAGCCCCTATACTGGGAGGGTCAATATCTCTGAGATGTCGGTAAGCAGGCATGATCAAACAGTATCCTTGATGATATTCTCAAACAATATCCAGATGCTATTCCCAGTGGGTAGTGCCTAATAATTTCCATGACCTCCCGCTGATCTCCAGTCATAAATGCAGATGATTCAGCATGATAAGGAGCCTTCATTATCCTGGAAAATGGAGGTTCCTCTACCCCAAGCAGCACTGCTTGTCCTTATTCCTGCAGCACATTACAGGAGAGGCGAGAGCTGGAAAACCCTTTGCTCTAGGCTGTCTCGCCTCTGCCCTGTTACAGCCATTTCACAGCAATAAATGCCATTCTGCCCAGACAAACCCACCAGAGCCACGCTGGGATGGGAGAATGCTGCAAATGCTAATTTGGTGCTGTAGTGTGGTATGTAATGCTTTGCCTTGTTATTGCAGACAGAACCACTCATCCTAGAGCCGGGGCCTATCTATGCTATTGATCCTGACTACATGTTAAATGAAAAAATCGTGTACAGTATTGTTGGTGGTGAGTAGAAGTTGTCACCTTCCACAAACTGCATTGCTTATATGTCCCCGATATTACCTGCCAAGAGGAGATACCCTCCATGGCACTTGAGAGTTGAGGGCCTGGGGATTTGCCCCTCTGTTTCTGCCACAGAAACATAACTAGATCCACAGAACATTGTGGGTTAAGTAGAAGAAACAGACTGTACAGAGAGGAAGAAAAAGAGAATTACAGTCCCACAAACCAATCTCCATGAATTCTGTTTCAAAAGGACTTCGTTTTTTTGGGAGGTGAGACTGTTTTATCTTTAAGCTTTTAGACTTTATTTTGCTAGTCTGGTCACACCACATTCGTTCAGTCTTTGAGCTGAACCTAAAATTCCCACATCATCAGCATAATTTTCATTCATTGTCAAGAATTATGTTTTTATTCCCCAGCACATTGCCACTGTCTAATCTGCCCTTTGGTTTCACAAAGATTACTTGAATACAGTCAACTGATTGCCCAATCGCTGACTGGGCCATTTATTTCATTCAAAGTATTTAGTCTTTTTTTTTTTTTTTTTTTTTTACCGGTAGTGGGGTTTGGAATAACTATCAAGGCAAAGGTAGATCATATTCATCAGATGGAGTGATCACTTGTTCATCTCCCTTTACCTCTGCCACATGGCACCACATCTATGAATATCCTCCTGATAATAAATACATTAAAGAACCTTAAATTCCACTGGCATTTTGGATGTAGTGTGGCATCCCTACCCCACGATCAATAGGGAACCCCAGACTGGGTGGTCCTTGTCTAAATACAGCCCACAGTGTCTCAGAGTGAGGAAGAGAACTAAAAATTTTGCTTGTATTTTAACATATATCCAACATAGTTGTTTTTATGATTCAAAAAGAGATTATAGATGTAGGAAGCTGATTTCTACCCCTACATCAATACAAGAAGGTTTCTGCGTCTAGGCTCCTTTTGTAGTCAGTAGAGAGAAATAAATATTCCCAGAGCAGAATGCAGCTCACATTGAGGCCAATGTTCACAGTAAGTTGCATAAAGCATGTACTGAGATGCCATTTTCTCTTCACAATACAGGTAACAAGGTCAGGTAGAGATGCCTTCCCTTTAGATGCCTAGAGCTATTCGAGATGAATCCGCACCCAACTATTCTTTATAGATTGGTTTCTTGCCTTTAAAATAGGAATAATCCTTCCCTTGTCTCTCCTGAAGTGCAGTTTGGATTCAGTTAGGGTTTGGGTTCAGGTTAGGGTTAGGGAACTGGAGACCTTCAGTCCCCAAATTGCACCAGAGTCTCTAGGCTCTAGGCATTTGGCAGAATTTAAGCGGGCTACATCTGGGCCTAGGCACTGGAAATGCAAAGCTCTGCTGTCCTACCTCATCTAGTTGGGTTCACACACATCTTCTCAATGCTTTTTGTCTGTTGAGTCCCTCTTAATCCCTGGCCAGCACTCTCAGCCCTTGGAGCAGCCAGGCAGGCAAGGAAAACAGCATTATGCCCTGGGGTATTGTCTCTAAGATGTGAAAAAATGAGTCAATGAGCTCCAGGTCACTTTATGAAGGTATCTGATGATTGAATAGTCTTTCCATTTTCTTTAGGGGATACAGAAAAAGTATTCTCAGTGGATGCAGACACAGGGAATCTAACTATGAACAGAGTAGCGACTTCCCCAGACTCGTACCTGCTGCAAGTCATGGTAAGTCTGATGACATTGCAGACAACAACCCAGCATAGCTGGCTTTCTAGGAGGCAGCAGTCTTGATGTGACATGAGTCAATTATATTAATAATTAAAGCTAACCTGGTTACACGCTTTCTTTTGGAAGGGCCTAGTATTTGACCAGTGTCTTATACCCACTTACACGCAAAGCTCTTGCAGAAGTTAAGAGGCATTTTCCCTTATGTGTGGGTTGCAACGTCAAAGCAAATCAATTGAATGGGGACATCCTGCTGAGTTGAAAGTATGGAGGAGCATAACTGGAAGGCTTTCTTTAGGCATGACTGGAGCTTGTGTTCCAGTAGTTAAAGTAACTCAACCCTAGAGACAAGCTTCTCTTTTGGCTACAGCTCAAGGGGAAAGGAGGGAGTTGAAAAGCACTCCCTGCATATACATACCCAGGAAGATGTGGACTCTCAGGCAGTAACTGAACTGACCCAAACCCTCACGAAGATGAGCAGACTCTGCCTGCTGGTGCTGGAATCTCACTGTTTTGTACAGGAGCATGGCAATTTGTCCAGATGTGGCCCTCATGGAGGGTCATATCTAGACTTTGGGGCTAGACCAAGACTGTGTGGAAGGCCAACAGCAGAAGCAAGCTGAAACACATGGACTCCTAACCATAAGATCACCTGTGACAGGTCCAGCTCAAAGCTCACTGAAAACGATGGAAAGAACCCCATGGGTTGCAATGGGCTTCAGACCAAGCCTATCCTTTTACGTCTCATCATTAATAGGAAAAGGCTAGCATCTCTCTCTCTCTCTCTCTTTCTCTCCAGGCCACCCAGGTCAACAACATACAGAAATACTCCATAGTCAGTGTAGAGATTAAGGTCATCAATAAAAGTGATCATCCACCGTACTTTGAGAGCAGGATCTACAACGGGACAGTATTTGTTGGTCTGGCCCCGAGAAGCTTTGTCTTCCAAGCTGGTGTTCCTTCAAGCCCCCTGATGATAGCAGCAGCAGATGATGATTTCCCTAATGTAAGAAACTGAAAATGTACTGCATTCTTTCTCACTGCTTCAGGCTTAAAGCAGGATCAGAAAACATGAGGAAGGGGAGCTGGGGAGAGGCAAACACATGTTTTCCTCTAGTGTTCCATATTATATTTCCCTGGAAATTCCACATAGATCAGAACTGCTTATGGTCTGATGTAATGTGGAGAAGCTGCTGGACTCCTCTCTTCCAAAAGCCAGTCCTACGCAGATCTATGTAGGTGAGCTGATCCACTGCAAAACAGCATGCTGAGTAAAGCCCAGGGTTAGCAAATACTGTGAATGGGTCCAGATCTGAATTAGGGCTGGGTGAAGTGTTTCCTTGAAGAGTTTGGGGTGGCAGGATCCCAGGTGGAGGTGTCTTCTCTCTACCAGGTCAAGGAGAGCTATTTGTGGCCTGGGAAGAGGAGAGTCCAGCAGACTAGCAAGGACCTGTAGTCCTGGGCTGGAAATTGTTAACCTTCTCCCTGTAAGGACTCCTTTTGAGAGAGCCATTCCTGAACAATGTACTGGGAGAAGGAAAGGGGAAGAGATTTACTGACCAGCCATTCCCATCCCGCCCTATTAAATAAAGAAAAAAGCGCTAGTTTTATTGATGCCAAGGCTTCCATAACAAGACTGGGGACCTAGTAGAGGAATAACAGCCTAGACACAAAGGAAAAAATTGTGCAGACCTCAGCACAAGTATTATTCTCCATGTACATCCCCCTTTGGCATTCTATTAAAGGCAGAACTGATCAAATTTACAAAGTTCCTTGCATAGATGTGTTTTGCTTGGCAAATACTAAAGATACCAACACAAGCTGGGTAAGACTTGGAATTTTTTTGGAGGCAACACTTTTGGGATACATTCTTAAACTCTGAGCAACAGGATGAACACATCTGAGTTCAACCTTTCTCACCTCCTCAGTCCAGATTTATTTCTTGCACTGTACACCTGCTCATACTTCAAATGTATTTGACAACTCCTGCCAATGGGTTGTTACAAAGATGCATGCAAAGCACAAACAGTGTGGTTTAATCATTCGCTTTTCTGGCTTTTCAGAAAGTCAACCCAAACATTGAGTACTACATAAAAAACAGCACCGATTTCATCACAACCAAAGATGGATTCATCCTGACAAATGTCATGCTGCAGTCACCGGGAACTGTAACCATCGAGGTAGGGCAACTTTCTTCATTATCTTGCTAGGGTCATGGAAGTAAGGGGTAGTTTCTAGTAGAGAAGCACCAAGGGTGGAATTCCATTAGGTAAGGGATAGAATGAAAGGACAGTCCTTGCCCAACCATGAGCATCATAAATGTATAGGGATGGAGGGAGATGAAGTGATAGCATATTTACTCTGTGAGATACAGGCTATATCTGGTGCTAGCTGTAAAATTGTTTCTCCAATGCAAACTACCATTGGAGACAACCAAAAAGTCAACTGGTGAGATTTTAGGAGCCCCCCTCCCACACTCTGATTCTGATTAACAAAAAGAGGAGGGTGAGCAAGTGGGTAGGAGATTGATATGTGGGTATGGGTAGGGTACAATTGCTGGTATATACCCCAGCTCTAAAGGCTATAGCCCCAAACTTGGAAATCCTTTGGTAAATCCAGTACTTTTTTTGCTCAGGTCAAAGGAAGCAGTTAATAACTTTAGACTTTCCAAGAAGCTAGAGGTTCACTTTGTCCATCTGCCTGCCAGTGACAAGTGGCTCCCTAAGACTTGCCTAGCGCAATGCCATGCCCTGTGGAGCTATCTGAACCAGCTTGACTATAGCATTGTTTTAGCTACACGGGCAGGGCAGAGAGAGATGCCAACACATGCTGCTGCCTCCTCCACACTATCTCATTATCTGTGTACAGCATTGTGCTGCAAAGCTGTACACAAACGATGCACCCGGTTCTGGCCCAGGACAAGGAATCTTCAGAGCTCTTCTTCCTCTGCGACCAGGTTGTCCAGCTACAATGCAGGGCTATTGTGAGGATGTGGTGAGGATATGGACAAGGTACTTCGTCCACAAAGGGCCCACTACATGCCTTGGGAGTGAGCTGGAGATCTAGGAAGTCCCTAAGCTATCTCTTTCCCATGTTCACACAGGCTGTTGGAAAAGATATGGTGAGCCTACAGAAGGCGAGCACTATAATCGTGGTGGAGGTCATCCTTGCCCCAGGTAGGCTGGGTGTCTCTTTGCTTTCTGCTTTGTGGAGATGAGAGGGGAGTCTTTTCTGCTTCTGTGAGCAAACTATCAATGACAGGTCACCCACTGAAGTCTGTGGACCTGGGCTGAGGCCAACCCCATACCTACAGGAGGTTCTATGGTGCCTATAAGAGAGAAAACATTCAAACAACATCCTTCTGATGTGGTCACCACATGCCTCCAATAGCCTCCTGAGACTTTAAGTAGTGCTGTGTATTGTAGTGTCTTTTTTTGTTATTCCAAAGCTTCCTGCTGTTTTGTGGGTCAGAAATAACCCAGGATGTCTTATCATGGCAAAGGAGGGTTGCCCTAATGCCTTGGTACATCATTGCTCCTTTTTAGCCAAAAATAGAGAAAACTGCAACATTATTTCCTGTCTTATGCAGAGCAGACAGAAGTTGGCACACCCCCACAAACCCAGGCTTCCTCATGAGCCAAGGCATTTTCTACTCAGGTCAAGTCCTTATACTCCAAGATTTTCAGGTCTTACCAGGAGAAATGACCCATGAGAAATAAGGTAGACATGAGGCTACATCCGTAACCCTCCAGCTATCATTTTGCTTTGTTGACGTAAAAATAGCTTACGCTTCCATACTTCTTAGAAATGGCTCTTAAATAGATCTTATAAATCAGTTAGATTTGAAGCTTATGAACCTTCCTATGCTTTGGATTAAGATGAACCAATATCATACATTTTCACATCAAGATAGGCAGATAATGTTCAGACTCCATTGGTTTCTACATGATGATGTGTGATTGAAGTTCCCAGTTGGGCTCTTCCATTACTTCATCCTCTGAACCATGATCATCGTGGGGATTTCTGGAGGAAAAAAAAGTGGGCTCCTGGGTGTAAATTTGGATTCCCTAAAGGTAGTGTCACTTCACAGCTAAAACCACTGGCTGCATAAAAACTACCTAAACCCAATTTAAGGGCACAGTCCAGCTCAGCAGAAAGCTAGCTCAGGTGTCAGTACACAGAGCTGCAAATGCTCCAAACAGATGTATCAACACTTCTATGCAACTTTTAAATGTTGCCCTTGCTATTTAAACCCCACAAAATATTGATGCTGGTGACTATGCAAAAAAGTAGATTGAAATCACACTGAATGGCTCAGAGCCTATGAGAGGAGTTGTGCTTTATTCTGTACTATAGCCAGCACCCAGGAATGGCCTAAACAGAGCTGAGATTACCATTTGCCCGGCCAATCTGTAGGATATTTCACCCTCAACTCTAAGAGGTGGTGTTAAGGAATGTGCATGCAACGGGTTGGAGAGTGCTCTTACTGAGCATTCCAATATCCAGGGAGAAACTAGAGTCGTTTTTAATATATTCTCCTTCTGGGAAGTGGTAACTGTACATTGGCCTCTGGTTTCTGACACACCGGTGCCAGAGCCAGCTCACACAGATCTCAGGGTGAGTCATTCCACCAAGCTGAGCTAGCTTTCACAGAGGCACTGCTGCACAGCACAGAAGGAGCTAAGGGTGGTGGAGTTTCACATCAGCTCTGTAGGCTGTGGCTTCCTAGGAGACATGATTAAGAAAAATTCACTGACGTCCTAAACCCTCACCAACATATTAATGATAAACTGAGGGTGCAATCAAATGCGGAGGGAATACGCAAAGTCCATTGTTATAAACAGGTCAGCAGGGGAACTAAACTGTGTTTCATTAATCATTAAACTTTAAAGAGATGAATTTACACTACAATATGAAGCTGGAAAACTTAAAAATAAAGAATCCCACTGACAACAACAAGCAAAGCTGATTAACCCTGAGGAAGTTATTGTCTTTCCACTATAATGTTGATCTCCATACAAATATTCTCACACTGACTGGTGGCTGAAAGCATAAGCCGCTTCTGGTGTATACAGCTACAGCTGGTGTATATAGCTACAGCTACAAAAAGGGCAGGAAAGGGTTTCCTGTCCTGGGGACCTTCTAATGCTTTTTCTATTTCCTATTATGCTTTTTTATTTCCTGTTTTAATGTGGTCATCAGTATCAGAGGTGACGTTCTGGATTAAAGGAAGCTTTGCATTTTCACACACATATATAGAATCATATGTACAAACGTACCTTATTTTTGCATGCTGGTGTAAATGGATGAGTGGGAAAGTACAAGATCTACCTAGCTTTACTCCATGTAACATCTGCTTGCCTAATACAGTCACGTACATATTGGCTTAGTTAAATCATGGGGGAAAAGTCATTGTCATGTAAATGGATGCTATTTCCACTTCATGTAACTTATTAGACGTTATAATATTCTGTGAGTGGTCACCTTAGAAAAACCCCCTCTGCTTTCAGGACAGCAAACAAATGGCCTTGTGTGACGTTAAATATATCACTGTCACATTCTGCAGCGCAGGATGGTTCTTTACCCTTCAAAAATTGGTTGGAGCTTCTCCCACAATGAAGTGTTGTGTTAAAAAAGCTAGCTGCCATTTTTAGGCTTTGTAACACTGGTTTGTTTTTGTTGTAGTTGTAACCTCCTCTGATAAGATATACACTGCTCAGGACATGGCTATCTTAGGTGGTACATTAGCAGCACTGCTGTTAATTGCCTTAGTCTTCCTTGGAGTAATGATATTTAAACGGTATGGAAAACCAGTCAAATACCTGATAAGGAAAAAGGTAAGTAAGTGCCTTGTTTGTACCTGATACTTTAAGAATTTCTCAGAGTTAGAAAGTGGGATCTGAGGAGGTTTTAAAGTATGGATGGGTTGTCCAAATACTACACATGTTTGTGAAGGTGATGAATCGCTCCTGAGACAACGCTTGCAAAGGTAGCATTGCTTTGGTGTTACTTGCTGGTGTTCTTTTCTGCCCCCTGAGGCTGGAGCTGTGTGGTAGATGATGAGCAGACATGGTAAGGAGAGGACCACAGGTCCATGGAGCACAAAATCTAGGATGAATGCGACACATATCAGAGATGGTCTCTGAAAAACAGGTGTCTGTGGTATAAACCGCTGTTCATTCTCCCTCTATGGTCAATGGAGAGAAAGGTCCCTTCATATCCTATCCTAAAGCCTGGGCTTAGATAGTTGTCTGCACTTGAGCTATTAACTCTGGTAGTCTGGTTACTTTGAAGTTTAGGGTGTAATTCATTTGACCAGATGTTGGTCTCTGCCTTAGAATGGGACTGTGAGGAGCCTAGACTCCACTGACTACAACATGAGTCCAGAGCACATAGCTCAGGTGAATAACAACAGTCCTTCACCCTGCGTGAGGTAAATCCTTGAGAGTAATACCTCAAATGGATAGGTACAAATCAGTATACATTGCTAGTGCTCAGCCCTCCTGGAAAACATACCTATGCTTATCTGAAAAAATCCAGAAATGAAGTCAATAAAAAATAGCTGTTCTAGGGAGCTGCATCTTTCCAGGTTTCAAATAGGTCTAACTGCAAAACAAGCTGAAGCTTTTCTGAGCAGGAGCTCAGTCACTTCAGCCACCCCTTCCCCCCACCCACCCCCCACCCCATTTCTTTTCCTTTCACTACAATCACAAGGTGTCTCTCCTCCATTAGTTCTCCAAGGAAATCTCTGGGGATTACCAGAACCAATCTTACAAGCAAGATGAACACCCAGATGTGAGAACCAAACAGCATGAGACATCAGAAAACAGCAGTGTCCAGTCGATGACACATATGTTAGAGCAGCCAGCACTTTCCTTGCCCTCTTCCAAGACAGAAGAAATTGATAGCCTCCCAAAGGCTTCTATAGCTTCTACCATCATCTTTGACCGGGAAGATAAAGAGGAAGAAGTGGAAGAAGAGACTGAGCATGAGAAAGAAGTGAAGTCTATCCTCAAGACAGACAGGCACGTGGCGGATGATGGCTACAAAGCTGTGTGGTTTAAGACTGATGTTGATCCAGATGCTGGAGAGAGGGTTGAAATGATTGAGGACAATGCAGCAGATGGTGATGATGACAGTGACCAAGATCTGCAGAAGAATGAGGAGGAGGAGGAAGAAGATTATGACAAGGATGATCACCACAGAGGGCTGGGAGTGTCCTTTGCCTCAGAGAGCTCATCACTCCCACCTGCAGAAGTGATAGTCAACATGTCTCGCACAGATGCAGTGATAGAAGACGACAGTGACATATAATGAAAACAGGCCTGCACTCTCCAGGGGGAATCTCAGCTGCTTTGCTGACATGAAGCCATCTTTCTGCTCAGCGGGGAAACTGGAATGCAGGAGGATGAGGTTACCCATCCTGCTTATCTGAATGAAGAGATTAAAGCTGGAAAAGATTACAGCTAATTCAACCTTTTAGTGAGACCTTGAAGTATCACTTAGGATTTTGGTGAGGGGGAACAAATGTCCCATGTCTCCACCTTCCTGCCTGTTCCCCCTGGGCCCCTTACATCACATTTCCCAAACTGGTGGCAGGTATAGCAGAGGTGTAGCTGAACTGACTTTGAAGCTGTTAGTCCAGCTCACGGTAGCAATTTACACATTTTACAATTTTATCTCCTCTTGGTGGGTACATAAGCCAGCACTGACTGCTTGGCTGTTCCCTTTAGAGTGTTACAGTTTGATGCCAACTGCAGGGCGTAAGCCAGTGCAAGTCACCCTAACCCTGCAGTTGCTTGTATGACTGTATCCAGGAACTCACTTCAGGGCTTGCCTCTGCTTTCTGCCCTGCCGGACTCTGTGCTCTCAGCACAAGCAGCTGGCATGTGCCACCATTGTCCTTGTCCTGCCAGCAGCCAGGAGTTTACACGCTCAGGAGCTGCTGGTTCCTCTATCACTGGTAAGCAAGGACTGATCACATGTTCTTTACTGAAGGACTTTGTCACCAATTTTTCTATGTCATAAAACCACTAATTGTGCAGTACTGCTTTAGCTGTCTGTCTCCTATCTGTCAGGGAAAAGAAAAGCTCCTGCCAGGACCTGCCTACAAAATGCCAGGGATATTTCCAGCTTTCTGGGCTTTTGGCAGCAATGGGTATCATTCCAGGGGTGCTGTATGTGGGGTCAGCATGTTGTTTCCCATTGTTTCCCTTATCCAACAGGGCTCAAGGTGTCCCTTTTGCCATTGCTGCTGAAGGTGGATGTCAGCATTGCCTCCATCTTTTCGCAATATTGTCTTCAATTATGGTTCTGCTATAAAGCCCCAATTCAGCAAAGTGCGCACACCATTTCCAGGCAGCATGGGAAGTAAAGTGGTTGATGCTCTGGTCTAGATTTACATCTCCCATCAACCAATCTCTTCCCCCACCTGGCAACCAAAAGCTGGGCTGATTTCCACTGTCTGAGAATATGGCTGTGTGCATTTGCATCTTCTAATCTATCAGCACGAAATTTGTGCTGCTCCTGGTTTTCTCATTCTGGGGCTAGCTATAGGGCAGACATGGACTGTTGAGTGTTTAACTTCCAGTAAAAAGCTCAGGTGTCCAAGACAGGGAGGCAGCAGAAGAAGCTTGGGTCACTAATGTTTATCTCACTTTCTCAGCTTAGCACAACAGCACAGGATTGCAACGAGATAAGTCTCCTGGTAGAGGAGCAAAACCAATAAATAATCCTACCTTTTCCCTACAAGCCAATCTCCACATCGTTGCTATTACTCCAGATAAACCCTTGAGAGAGAGAAACCAAAGTATGGCTGCTGGGACCCGCATGTACACCAAAGCACAAATGATTTCCAAGGAGGCTTTTATCCTCTTGGTCCTTTATTGGTACTTTATTGGTACTTTATTTCTGTACATCTCCCTGTCTCAGTATTGCTAGTGCTCAGTTTTGCTCTCCTTCCTCTGAGGAGTGCTGCCCTTGCTGTGTGGACTTCAGGAGCTGCACTTTTGCTGAAGGTGGAGATTGAGATGTGGAAAGCTTTCCTTCTTACTACAGTAAAGCTATTTGCTCAGAAATTGCAAGTGCAGTTTGTCTGATAACAGAGCGTGGGGAGTGCACATGTGTTTGCCATGTAAGCATGGTTCCTCCAGTAGCTTAGGGTTATCTCCAGCAAACATCTCCCATGGGACTGTGAGGACTCTCCAGTAGTTGCTAATTGCTAGCCCAACACCTTCAGCCACCAGCAAGGGTGAGGGTAGAGCCCAGCCTGCCCTCCATGCTGATGCTACCCGTAGGAGGATTGCTGATGGGTGGGCGAAGCTGGAGTGTTTCTATTCTGACCCCCTCCAGGCATTTGCTTTTTTCACCTCTGGCTAAAGGTCCAAAAATGTGCCACAGGGTTGCTGTGCACCAAGAATCAGCATTTACCATGGTTCAGTGTTGCTAAGTGCCCCACTGATTAGGGATCATTTTGGCAATGCAGGATTGTGTCCCAGGTCAGTGGCTGACATAACCCAGCTTACACGGAACAAGGGAAGCAAATCAGAAAGCTGAACTAAGAAGCAGACGTTACACTAATGCAACAGCAAGCGCTCCCCATCAGATGGGCAAAGGAAACAGACAGGGCACTGTGCTTTCTAACCCATGTGGGTGTGGGAAGAGACTGGAAAGGACAGAGAAGGTTTGAGAGAAGGAGAAAAGTGGAGATAAAAGCAACTTGATGTTCACCAGCCCCTCTGCCCCAGTTTTCTGCAGTTGGGACCAGTGCTTATCAGAACCCAGTTATTGTTATCCACAGCTCTGTTACGTCGGTTGCAATTGGTCATTCCTGCCTCAGTGCATTAATAAGGAGCTTTGAATTATTTTAAGGCATAATGACCTGAAAAATGACTGACTGGCATTGGGAAGGAGAACTGCTGATTGCCAGATCCCATCTGCCTTTAATGAACCAGGAAAAACATTTCTGAGAGAAATGCTGACACAGACCGACCTGTTTACTGAAAGCAAGGGACAGGGGACAGGCTCAAATCAGTCCTGGTGCAGCTGGATATGTGCAGTCAGGGCGTGCCAGTCTGGTATCTCTAGCAGCATGGTGAATTTGGCCCCACCAGCTGTTACCAAAGAAGATACCACCACAGTGATGAAGGGACACACGCGTATGGTCACACAACTTTCCTAGACCAGCTGCCCCCTGAATGTGCTAGAGCAGAAATACCTCTCATAGCTGGCTAAACGCAGGCCTGCAAAGCCCAGGCAGGGAAAGATGCTTCTCCACCTACCTGGGTGGCTGGAACAGCAGCTATGGGCATCAGTGATGAAGGGCAAGAGCTGGGTTGGTGGGCTCTGCAACTGTGTTTGACCAATTCCCCCCAGTTTTAGCAGCAATCCTTAGTGGAGTGGCTGCCACAGGAGGCAGTAGGTCACTTGAAGAAAATTCCCTTCTTGAATGTACCCAGGGGAAGGGTCTCTTCCCTCTCACTCCCCACACTAGTACCCCAAGTTATTTTCCTAGCATTTTCCCTAAACAAGCTGCTACAGTTTCCCTCCTCATTTCCTGCAGCATTTTGCTAGCCTCGGGATTACTGAAGGCACAACTTTCCTCTCACTTTTACATTTGGAGACTGTTTTCCTGTGGACTATCTTTCCCTAACTCTTCTTTCTACACAGCCTGAGAAAGGAGAAATCCTTTTCTGCTTGTCCAGAAGTCTGTTTCTTGATACCTGTGACCAATGAATGGTTTCCAGCAGAAGGCAGTTCATGTGGGCTGACACAGCATAGCTGCTCCGTTTCCCTTGTTGCTGTGCCATATATGATCTATTCCTGTCCGTTGGCATGCTGTTGTCAGTCTGTCTTTCCTCTGCTGCTGTATTGTTTGGGCTTCTGGGCACATGCGTTAGCACACTGGTTTATGAGCTCCCTTGATTCAAGGATAGTGGAGGTTGTTGTTGTTGTGAGGAGAGCTAATAAAACTTGGCAAGCAGGCAGAGCTCAGCCTCTTCGAGCTATTGCCTGTTAAAGCCTCCAGATCCTACGTTCTAGTCTCCTGTCTTGGGCGTGTCCTGACAGTATTTTTGGTTTCAGAAAATCATTGGAACTGGATGAAAAAATAGCAAGGAGTGTGAAAAACGGCAAACACAACCTTTCATTTTTATCTTACTTCTAATGTGTTATGGCTATTTCTGATTTGTTTGGGTTTTTTTTAAATGGAAATAATATATAACAAAGAAAATAACTGATTTTAAAGAGGAAGAGTCTTTTTCCCCTTTCAATCTCACATTATTTTTTTAAAGGAAATGAAGAAAAATGTGAAAGGAACAGAAGAAAATGTTATTTTTTGAGTTCAAGTCCATCTGAGATTACACTAATTCTGGTTGGATTTGTTTGTCTGCTTAGGCTGGGGAGGTTGACTAACTTTTTACATTATTGTACAACAATCATGTTCATTTATAAAGATTTGTATGAGAAAGAAAAATATACCAGGTGATAAAAATGTTTTTATAAAATTGTTTGGATCAGTCAGAAGACTTTTGATAAAGCAAAGTAACAAAAAAGAGTTTCACTAAGCTTTTAAATAAATATTATAGGTTCAGATATGAATATTATGAGGAGCACTATGACTTTTCTGAGACAGGCATGAAGTTTCATGCACTGGTTTCTACATGGACCCTTTTCTGTGCAGGACTGAAAAGCACATAAGTGCTTGAGCTGAAGTGTTTTTTGATGGCAAATAAGCATCTAAGTACCTTTAAAAGCTCATCCGTAAACTCCAAAGACATTCAAATGTTTTTGAAAGTTTAACTCTACAGGTAGATTTAAGAAATCTCTTTGACCCCATCCACAATCAAGATCTGATTTTTATTTCTGTACCAGCTTAGAATAATATTTGTTTAATATCTGTAATGCAGATCTATAAAAAGCCAAATCTGGTCTTTGATTTCGGCTTTGCAGATGATTTCCTTTCTCTACGATTATTTTATCTGACTGTTTTAGTCATGCGAAGACCAACTAGGGCAGTCTCTGACAGATGCAAACCACTAAGAAACAGATTACACTGTACTAGGAATCTTCAGTCATTACTTGCTGGAGTTAAAAACTAAACCAAAAAAGAACCCAACCTCTAATCATCTTACTGCAGTTTTTCTCCACAGGTTCAAAATATTGTCTCACAAACTCACATTGATATTAGCTAAAAGACACAGAAGCAGGAATGAAAAACTGTGACATAGCTTACGTTATGAAAAGAAGCATTAATTCAAGAATCTGGATTCTCTAAATTTGTGTCAGACTTCAAATACACTAACATACTACATGTAATGTGGGAATCTGGCTCAGAGAAGTTTTTTTTTTTCTTCTAATGCAATGCTAGTTCTGAAAAAATGTATTGCAATATAAGATGTGCAATTATTCTCAGATTTCTTTTCCCTGCAACAGCCTGGAGTAACACTTTGTCATCTAAGGTGAACGACCATGCAGGGCACAATTCTAAGGAATTTGGTCCACCTTTAGTATAACCCTGGCTTAACAGGAAAATATGTTTGCAGTTGTCAACAAATCTGCAGGGGAAAAAACAGAACTTTCAGTGTGACAGTGGTAGGTCTGGATTTGAGATTGCAGGTGGAAGCTGAAGGGAGACTGAAATGCATTGCAGAGATGACACAGCTGCCAAGAGAGATGATGCTCATGACTTTTTTGAGCTTTGAGCACCCTCTTCTGGAGTAACACACACCTAAGAAGTGGCCATTTCATTTTCATTCTTAGCCTCTACAGGGGCAAGAAGCAACGTCCCTTCTTGGCTGCCAGGGAAAACTATGAGGCTGAATTGAAATCAGCAGATGCAAGCAGGGAATTTGAAAAATCAAGTAAAATACAGACATTTTACCTTCAGGAAGTAACAGAAACAAACCAAAAAATTCCCGGGTGTCTGAAAATTCATTTCTGTTAGCCCAAATTCTGTCCCCTTTTAGAACTGAATAACCTCACGGATTTCATCAAGTCTTCATTGGCATAGCTGACAGCAAGTGCATCCTTTTGCCTTTTTTGCCTCCAAGAGAAAAATGGCTTTGGTACATGGCTAATTAGAGTGCAGAGGACACTTCTTGGTTTAGTTTTGAAGGGATGGAAGATAACTGGAGACCTATTCTCTTTGTATGTAGGATAGCAGAACTACCTAGCATTTATCTGAATCAATAATGAACCCTGATCTTTTCAATCACATAATCCAGAGAAAATCATTCTTGATCTCAAAGAACAACTTCCAAATGATAGACAACTGTAGAAGACCTGTTTTAACCTGATTTGCCTTAGATATACAGTGTCTTTAGCTCCAAAAGGGATTCCTTTTCCTTTTAAAAAAGCCAATTCAGTTTTATTCTGGTTTGTACAATCTATTTTTTCATTAGTTGGTTACTAAGTCCTCACAAAGTAAAACTGACCTCAGCAGACCTGTAAATGGAAACTTAAAGAAATGGGATCAACTCCATCACATGGACTTTAAGCAAATTATGGCCTTTACTTTTTATAAATACATATTTTATCCAATCAATAAAAACAAAGCAGTCCACCAAATAGATTCAAAGGAACAGATTTGGAACTATAATAAAAACTGAGGCTGCAGAAATGACCTGTGGAGAGCAGTGACCCAGTAATAACACTTAGATAGAAATTGTATTTCAGAGAGTACAGTCCCATCTTTCACTGCTAAAAGAGGGAATGATCCAAAAGATGGTGGTGTTTACAGCAGCAAAGGCAGTAGCTGAAGCAGAGTGAAAACAAGCACAAAGATTTGTTTGGGGTGAAACGAAGAAGTCTCCGAAAAACTAACTCCATCTAATTAACGTAAAGTACAAAGTTTCAAGGCTCTTTTATCTATTGAATGTCCAGCCTATCTATTCATGAAGCATTCCTAACCCATCTACATCATTCGAACCAAGGAATCTCACGTCTCTTCACTGTTCCTTTCCTTCCTTATAAGGTTGTTCCGTTTCCATGGTTACTGCTTACTGGAGCCTAACAATGCTTTCAAGATACACAATTTATCTACATACCTACCAACACAACACCTGTTAGTTACCTAACTTTAAACAACAAATCTTAACAAACTATATCCCCTACATCAATTTGAGACTTATGATATTGCTCCCTATCAGGGGTGGGAAATCTGCATTCCTCAGTCAAAACTGCCTGTTGTCTCCATATGTGCAAGAAGTTTTCCTCCTAAAGACTCCTCCCAATGCCTCTTTCCCCTGTTTGTGGCTCAACACAGTCAAATTTTACATTATAAAATCAGAAAGTCACCTAAACTCACTGACTTGCATTCAAGATTTCACAAGATTTCCTTTACTACCATCTGACTAGATAAAAATACTGTGTTCTAAGACTTGTGAGTATATATGATTAAAAAAAGAAAACTTTGACTCAACTCAAACTCGGAGGATTGTCCTCCAAGACAGTCACTGTTGTAGAAAGTCAGGATTTTCATAAAATTTAAGCATTTATTACTAGGTTTAGTTTTGGGTTATTGCTCTCATCTCTGTTAGCTGGACATGTTGCAGCACATATATATGGCTCTGTAACTGAGTCAGAATTCAAGAACAGAATGAAACTGTCAAAAAGGATACATATTCTCAGAAATCTTATTCAGGGCAATATTCAACAACAGGTGATTCACCACACAATTCCATAGTTTTATAAACACATGCTGACCACAACATCCTGATACAAAAGTTCTACTTATAACAACAATGGCAATACTCATCATATGAAAGTCCTGCAGAAAAATGTAGGTGGAAGGATTGAAATTCAGATTTAAGAAATAATCTTAGAACAACAGGAATTTAGCGTTCAATCTCAACATGTTACATCTTAATGTGTTGTACCTTGTCCCCAAGAACTGCTCAAGATCTCTGCTTTCATTCCTTATCTTTTCCTCTTCAAACAGCTTAGATAACCATCTGTTCTCAAGCTTGGAAACTGGTTATTATAACATGGGTTAGTCCTCTCTGAAACTCCATGAGATGAAGGTCTTGGAGTGCTCCTGTAACACATCAAACAAAACATGTGTTAGAGAAAAAGTAGTTGCACTCTCACAAAGATCTCAGCACTAAATGGGTTTTACTAGCTTCTGAGTATTGTGAAGCACCCATCTTAGGCTAAACCTTTGGTGGTCTCTTTGGCACCTAGCAGTGTCAGCTCTGTTACCGAGTCCTTGAGTTACTGCATTGCACCACATTTCTGAAGCACCCTACGTTCTCCCTTGTGTGTAGAATATTAATGAAGATGGATTAATGCTAGTAGGCATCATGTTAAAATACTCTGTATTTGTAGAAACAGAAAGGTCAAGATATCACATTTTGTGTCATCTTCTATCTGTTTCTTCACAGGCCCTTGGAGGAGCCCAAAAAGAATGAGAAAGAGGCTTTTGTCATTGCTCTGGGCACATCTGAGTTTTCATTCATGGACAAGACCTAGACCTTGAAAGTTCAGTTCTGCTATTGTTGTAAGAGCACAATCAAGTCTCTGACAACGTGTGTGCAGGCCATGGCACACAGCATCTAATTTATGTTAAATAAGGCACAGAGAGATTGCTGTGATGAGTGATAGAGATTGCAGTTCTGGTTTTCACCTTGATTTTGTGTAAGTTGAGATAAACACTTGTATCATAAGTCTTAATGGAATAGCTGAAAAATTTAAGAGACCATATTATACTTGATGTTATGCTTGGATGTATATATCTTTATGCATACATTATGTATTTTATTGTAGGATAAATATGTTAACTGTTCATGTAAAGAAGGAACAGATTTATTAGGGGGATATAAGGTCATATCTCCCTTTTAGGTATGTAATGAGTTTCTTGCCCATGTAGTGTAGAAGCAATCACCCATCAATGACATGATCACAGTTTGCCTTTAATACAGGCACCTTTTCTCAAAAAAAACCCAAAAAAACCCAAAACCCCGTGATTATCCTATGTGTTTACTTTGCATACTTGCATTCATAAGAGGACTTACGCCTTTTATTGATATCATATGAATGCTATGGAATGTCTAATGAAGGGTCATTATTACGTTTCTTCTGTGAGTATGAAAGTTTCATAACTCACAGGCATCACAAATGCCTTCAGAGTCTATGAGTTGTTAAGGTCAGTTGTGAAGAAAAAAATCAGTTTTTACTCATGAAATATTCAATTTGCTTTATGAGAAATATGTTTTTTAATTGATCACCTTCCCAATAATAGCAGGCAGCTAATCTATATTACTCACAGGAAATTTCTGTCCGTGTCTAAGGCAATTTTTTTTTCAGCTGCCTCATATTTCAGTTTTTCCAGATATAGAATGCAGAAGGGAGCAAGACATCTGTACATTTAAGGCCCTGAAGATATTGGATTTTATTTAGATCTCAACTTTCCCTTAAAGAGAGGTAAACGGCTAGTCTTAACTCATTTCAGTTAGCCTTCAGGAACACAAGCCAGTGCAGAAGAACAACTTGAAACTAGTGTGGGGAGCTGTAAAGCACTTCAGCCATCTTATTAGGTTGCTAACTCTGAGGACATGCCTATACCATGTAAATAAGGGCAGACCAGAAGAAGTTGGTCTCTCACTCCACTCCACTCGTGCTCTGGCAGTGGACGCAGTATAGCAATATTACTGCAGCCTGTTGGGCTAATTAGTTCTCTCTCGCAATGCTGTAGGAGAGAAGGCAATTAAGCGGGCTGAGCATCACATTAACACAACACTACTGCCTCTGGGGGCTGAGCTAGTACCTCTGTATAGATTATTTTGTTCGGACCAAAGAGGTTACCTGGGGCCAGTTTGGAGAGCTCAAACGCTGCATTGTATTTGGCAGGGATACCTGAAAAGTGAGGTTTTCTGTGACAACAAAGCCGAGCTAATGGCTAGTTGCGTGCCGAAAGGAGTGCTCCTCTCAGAGAAAATAACAGAATTGTTTTCTGGCAGAGAAATAACCTGGAGAGATCAGCAGATTTCGGTCGTTAGCGGAGCCACGGTCAGGTCAGACGAGCACCAGAGCTGAGCAAGGGAAACGGTGGGAACACATGCGAGCAGGAAAAGGAGGACGCAGGAATGTTCCTTGTGATGACATTTGCCTTTTAGATGAGATTAATTGCAAGGTCATTAATTTTAAAATTAATTATATATTTCTCCCTGCCGGCAGCGCGGCGGCGCGAGCCGCCTGAGGGAAACTATAATTCCCATGATGCACCGGTGCGGCAGGGCCGGCTCAGGGCGGAACCAATCAGGCAGGGCGTGGTGAAGGGGGTGGCCAATGGGGAGGAGGCTGGCGGCGGTTGGAGTTTGAATTTTGAAGGGGGCTGAGGAAGGGCTGCCGTTACGGCGCGCTCGCCACGGACCTGGGTCGGCTGCGGTTGGTGCCTGTGGCTGTGGGCTTTGGCGGGCGGCGCGGGCTGAGGGACCCCTTCCTCTTCCTTCCCGCCGCTGCCAGGGTAGCGCGGGGCCCCTTATCGCGGCCTGAGGGAAGAGGGGCGGGGGGCGCGTCCCGGGGACGAACCGCCATTCTGGGGCTGCGTAGCAAACGGCTTCTCCTCTCGCTCCGTGCTAGCGAGGAGCCTGCTCGCTTGCACGCTGCGGAGGAGAGTCTCCGCCGCGCTGCTCGTCCCTGCAGGGAGGCAGGGGTCGAGACTGGCCTGTACTGCCAGCCCGCTACGCGTGGGTGAAGAGCCAGAGGGGCCTGACTCAGGCTACGACGCTGCTGAGTCTCCCCTCGGCCGGAGTTCGCCGCTCGCCAGCCTCAGAGAGGGTGGCAATCTCGGGGGGAGGAAGGGAGCACGCAGGTTGGGAGGGAATCACCTTAATTTTAGTAGCCTTTCCTGCTGACATCACCTGTCCAAGATTCCTGACTGTAAAGAAGTGCTTAGCTCTTGTTTCATGTAATACCCATGGAGGGGAATTAAATGCCTAATCTCCTCTAAAAGTTGGGGACCTAAACGGAGTGCTTATGGCTACACAGATGTGTGTGATGGATCGGTTAATAACAGCCGGATCTTTCAGGTTAGTATCCTACCTAATGAATCAATTCCTTATTGTTTTTGTTGTTAAGGCAGAATTTAAAGGAGAGGCTGTCATGTCACAGGACTGCAACGATGAGTGGGAGCTGAGCAAAGAGAATGTGCAGCCCCTCCGTCAGGGGCGTGTCATGTCCACCTTGCAGGAAGCACTGGCTCTGCAGGAGACCTCCATCCACACCGCTGTTCAGCTCAAAAAACAGTGAGCAATGTTTTGACACCTTCTTTCCCCTTATCTTTCTGCCTCATCAATTTTTCTATGTCTTATTTAACTGTACTAATCTCATAGGCATTAAAAAGAGCATAAAAGAACAGAAGTTCAGTAACTGTTGTCTATGCCACTATCGCACTCCAGGTATTTAGGACTACTTGCTGTACAGTGCTGTACAGTATAGACTACTATTTTTAGGTTTGCAATGGAGCATTTAAACAGCAAACACTAGGGAGATTCGGTTGTGCTTTTAAATGTACTCATTAAAAAAAAATATAAAGGTTACAAGGATAAGAGCTTTTTTTGTCTTTCTTACAATAACCTGTTGAAGCAGGATATTTCTTCGGAGATAAATACTTCCTACTATCGTAATGTAGGCAATATACAGGTATATCTGTATGCCTTCTCTGGAATGCAAAGACACCTGAGTGGGCAGAGTCAGCTTGGGTTTGGTCTATCTTGCATACAGTATTCCACAGATATGACCGTATGACTTCAAGGGGCATCTTGTGTCCCAAACCTATTCAGTTATATTTCTATTGTCTGATCCTCAAATTTGCATGCCCTCTGAAGGCCAAGCTGACTTTGTGAAGAGTCTGCTTATTGTGTCTGTGTCTGTACTGTGTCAGAATTGGAAGCACGGGTGCTTGTTATGCTGAACCATCTGTGTGATTTCATGCGAAGTCAGCAGGGTCTACGAACCTGCCCGGTACTTACTGAACCTGTGCTTATCAGCTGGATCTGGATTTTTCCATGGAAAGCCATGGAACTGTTATTGTACCAGGGTCTGCAGGAGGGTTTGTCCAACTTGACTCATTATGTTTGTGAGGTGTTACGCTTGAGCAGAGCCTTCCAAGAACAAGGGACTGCCTGGGGAGCTCTACAGGATCAAGTTGGAGCCACTACTAAACACAAGCTAACGTTCTTGTCTAACTCAAGCAGCAAGGTGGTTTTCTTTCTTGATGTGCTGCCTGAGGGTGAAGTCATGTTGTAGGGATGAAATGATGCACGGGAGTTGAAGAATGAGACAAGATGATGACTGTTAGTGTGGCTACTTAGATGTGTCTTCACTGTGCTCTCTGGTGCAGTTCTTAGTTGTCTGATCATCAGGCTTTTCCACCATCCTGTGTGTGTATTCCAACCTCCTCCTATACTTAAATAATGAATGTTTCATGCAAAAATTAAACACTACAATGTCTGTCTGCTAATAACTGAAACGAAGAAGTCTCCGAAAAACTCTCTAAGATTCAATTTAGAGTTTTAGAAAGCAGGTATTCTTTATTGCAGCGCTGGACACACAGGGGATTGCTCCACCTAGTGTGTGTGCCAAATCATGTAACCATAGGGGTTAAATGCAATTAGAGTATAATATTCATTACATTTCTGAAAAATAATCTAAATATTCATGTTATTTCCCAGAATTCATTAACATATGCAAATGTCCCCGACGCATGTGCCCTTGTGCTCTTTGGTGGTCTTTCGGGGTCCTCTGGTGGTCGTCGATAGTCTTCATCACAGTGCCCTCTGGTTGAATTCAGTCTTTACGCATGCTCCGTTAGTCCCTTGGCTTAGTTTACATGTTTTTCACTTGTAACAAGCTAGCTTATTCCTGTATACCTTCCCTATCAACCTTACAAGGTTAGCTTCTCCATCTAATTAACGTAAAGTACAAAGTTTCAAGGCTCTTTCATCTATTGAATGTCCAGCCTATCTATTCATGAAGCATTCCTAACCCATCTACATCATTCGAACCAAGGAATCTCACGTCTCTTCACTGTTCCTTTCCTTCCTTATAAGGTTGTTCCGTTTCCGTGGTTACTGCTTACTGGAGCCTAACAATGCTTTCAAGATACACAATTTATCTACATACCTACCAACACAACACCTGTTAGTTACCTAACTTTAAACAACAAATCTTAACAAACTATATCCCCTACATCAATTTGAGTCTTATGATATTGCTCCCTATCATAACTCTTCATAAGAGAACAAGCATTCTGTCAAGGGAGACCATATAAGCTTTGGGGTAGTAGAAATTCTTTGAAATATCCTTTGGAAAGATGCATATCTGTTCTTGTTAAATAATGGTACATTTCCCAGTGCTTTCATTTTGAAGAAGAGTGCAAAAGCTTATTTTTTTTGATTCTTCTAGTCTGAATAAAAGCTCAAGTCTAAATATGTGCTAACCTAGTCTTTTTTTTTTTGTAGACCTACAAAATGGTATGAGTGAGAGCGAAGGTCTTCGTTTATAGTATAGGAAATATCTTTACAGTTATACACATGTATTTATTGGATGGATGATTTTATTTTTTAGGGAGTTTGAATCAGAAATCCGATTTTACTCTGGAGATGATCCACTGGATGTCTGGGACCGGTAAGTTTACTTTTATTTTAGAAGAAAGAGTAGAAAGGCCAGATACCCTTGTAAAAGCTTGGGAAAAATATTCTAATTTAATAAGAAACTCATTAAAAGATAAATTCTATAACAGTTTTTTTGAATAATATGTTGTGTTTCAATACTATGCCTAATTTTTTTTCTAAATATCCCTACGTTGTACAGAAACAGAAGCCTTGTATCTTATTCAGAACTGACTTCCTATGAATATATTCCATCTGTAGGTACATCAAGTGGACAGAGCAAACCTTCCCCCAAGGTGGAAAGGAGAGTAATCTCACAGCAATATTGGAAAGGGCAGTGAAAGCACTCCATGAAGAGCAGCGATACTACAAAGATCCCCGCTATCTTAATCTCTGGCTCAAGTTTGTGAGTGTTTTGTGAATATGTCTTGGGTGCTGCTTTTTCTTGGTACTTGTCATGTCATTTGCACACCGTTAAGCTAATTTTTGTAACAACAGAGTCAAAGAATATGTTGTACAACTAGTGCAATATTAGAATTATCTCTCTGCAAACGTGTTACCTACTCTTGAATTCCACTTCTCATTTTCAATAAGATCTTTTTTAGGATCACTCAGTTCGGACAGCTACAAACTCCATAAATTTTGTTTTGGGAAAGCTAGTTTGAATGAGTAGAGCTTGATTATTTATTTAAGGAGAGAAGAAAGTGATTTGAAGATACATTTTACGTGTTATGTCTGTCCCATCAGTTATTTTAACTTCTAACTGTCTTGTATCCACATCCTATGTTTAAGCAAAACTAAGCTGAGTGTGTTCTGTTCTTGCCCTGTCTCTCCATTGCTATAATTTTTGTTGTTCTTTTCTTCTTAAAGCAGCTTTTCTCCAGGCTCAGCTTCCTGAGCTGATTTACCAGTTCCGAAACTGATAAGAATTATGTTGTACTTTATCTAAAACTAAAATAACCATTCTCAGAAATACTAATATGACACAGTTCAATCATTGAATTATCTCAGATAAAAAAAAAAATCTAAGAAATGACTGACTTTGAATATGTAGACTAGAATTAAGGGATTGGTAATAATATTGAAAAATATATACATGCAGTCAGAGTTTTTTCTCGTTATTATTTTTGTCCTATTGAATTTCTTTTCTTTATCTTGTTCACTGTGACATGATACAATTTTATGTCCCGGCCTTACAGCTGCTGCTGTAAGACTTGTATTGAAATCAATGGGATGCCTCTTGCAAGAGGCATCAAAACACAGACATCAACTTGGAATCCTTTGTAGTCCAATGTGATTACTGAAATACTTTGGTTGTTTTAGGGAAATTGTTGTAGTGAGCCCTTGGATCTGTACAGTTACCTACATAGCCAGGAAATTGGCACAACACTGGCACTACTCTACATCACATGGGCAGAAGTACTTGAGGCTAGAGGAAGTTTTAAGAAAGCAGATCTGATATTCCAGGAAGGTCTTCAACGCAAGGCTGAGCCTTTGGACAAACTCCAGTCCCACCACAGGTAAGCTACCAGCTGAAGGGAATAACTTAGAGTAGTCTTATGTGCTTCAATGGATACCTGATACAGTGAAGTTTATGCTGACTTCTCCAATATTTTTCTCAGGCAGTTTCAGATCCGTGTTTCTCGGCAGACACTACTGGGGCTTGAGGAAACTCCTGATGAAAAAGATACGGGTCTTCTGGGAGCTGCAGAACTTCAGAGAAGCTCACTGGCAGATCTAAAAGGCAGGGGGAAGAAAAAAGTGAGAGCCCCAATTAGTCGTGTAGGAGATGCACTTAAGGGTACGTTCAGTTGCTGAAACCGTGTATTATTATTGGAAGAATTACATCTTTTTATTGTGGGATTTGCCCTTGAGTGTGATAGTTTAAAGGTTAATTTGCATAAATCTTTTTGCTTATAGCCACAAATCAAAACAGAGGCTTCCAGACTCTAACTTCTCAGCAGCTTTCAAATAACCCGGGTTTTGCTGTGTTTGATGAAAATTCAGCTTCTGGACCTGAGATTCCCGTACTTACACCACAGCCGTGGACAGCACCTCCAGCTCCAAGGGCCAAGGAGAACGAACTAAACGCAGGACCTTGGAACTCTGGCAGGGTAAGGAGTCTCAAAATGGACTTGCAAAAAAGAGGAAGCTGTGTGTAAGCTGATGGCTTCTGATCCCCGAGACAAAGGTTGTACTCTTTCTCCCTTGCCTGGAGTTTGTGTCTGTTTGTAACTACAGATCTTCCTAGCTTCTTCCTAAAGAGTCTCTGCCTATGTGTAACATATTCAAGTTTAGCAAGCTGATCTTGCTAGAGTAAGTTTTAAAAACTCTCTAGAGTTTCTTAAATCAAGAAATTATAATTCTTGCTAACCAGAAAGATTGGTAGAGATGGCCTGCCAAACTGTTTGGAGGGCAGAAAAGGAATATAAGAGGAATATAATAATAGCCAAAGAAAGGGAGAGAAACCAGGCATTAGTTAATTCTGTAAGAAAGAAGAGCAAGAGTTGAACTGATGCCATACAATACAACCTGAAAGAAGAACTTGTTGCCTATCTTCTTATGGAAATAAGGCATGTACAGCACGTTTTGAAATGCTTGTGAGGAAAAAGGAAGAGTGGAGATCAAAAGAATTGAAGAACTACTGTATCAATGGAATATTTATCCTGACAGGATGACAGAAAGTAAGTTCCAATGGTTCAAACTAATGCTGGAGACATGAAAAGAAACAGCTGTGCTACAGGTGTTTAAGCTGTTCTAGAGAAATGATCCAAGACATTATCTGAAGGAAATTAATCCTATGAAATCAAGTTTGTTTCATACATCCCTAGATAACCCCCTGCGTTCCCCTGCTCTTTGTAGATTAGAGGGGAGGAATAGAAAGTAATCAGATGATAAAAATATTTTAGACTTCTCAATATAGAAGTCGTTATAAGTGAAGCTTAGAAACAAAAACTAGGATGGCGGGGGGGGGGAAGCAAATGGGCTGAAATACATGGAAACTCCAGGAATAATTACTACCAGATACAAAGCAATTTGATTAAGTGAATGGAAAAGTTCAGTAAATCACAGGTTTAATTTAACTGAGAAGAATGAGGAAGAAGAATTATTAATGTAAGACTTCTTTTATCAGTTGCCTTGCTTTGGGCTGCTTAACACATTCATTCTGGTCCCCAAATACTTCTGTATTCTTTTAATGTCTGCCCTTAGTTCTCTCTGTTCCCCCTTTAATGAAATTTGTTAGTTTTTTTTTTTTTTTTTTAAATTAAATCTGCAGCTAACAGAACTGTTGAGGAATTTTCATTCCCCTTCACTGAAGTGTGGTGCTCATTCTGACTTGTATTACAGTGAAAGAATAACTTTTTGTGAATGCTTTGAGATATTAAAAGCTGCACAGAGGAAAGAGGCTTCTCTTTTATTGCCAGTGTAAAGATGGCTAAGTAAACAGTTTGAAAAATGGTGGAAAAGAGAAGTCAGTTTGTGAAATATCCCCAGCATATAACTTTTTGTGCTTAAGAGTCTAGGGCAATTTCAAATAGGCAGATGAGAATAGCATGTTGTTAGACTAAATTCCATCTGTATTCTCTTAAATAATGGACCTCAGAAGTAGTTAAGGGATTTTTGTGGTGTTGGAACGGCCTCTGAGAGGAAAATTGAGAAGGCTCTTGGTGGACAGCAGAAGGAATACTATGATAGAATTGGGACAGTCTTTGCTGAAAAATGAGGACTACAGCATTTCTGGAAAACAAAGAAGAGGAGCAACTGGAATACCCAGCTTGACCAGCATTCCCTCAATAACAGAAACTAGGTACTGATGAGGACATGCAGGAGGAGTGCGTCTTGCTTTTTTTAGGTGCTAGCGCTCAGCTGATGGTCTCTAACTGTTTATGCATCAGAACAGAATTAATCTTGTAAATTAATCTTGGAAAAGTCTATTGGGTTTAATTTTTTTTAAATAACAAAAAGTACAAATGAACCAAACACTTGGAAATGGGAGATTCGGAGTATAGAGGAATGTAGAGTCGAAACATGAATCTTTATGCTGTTAACACTGACTTGTCCTTCCTCAGCGTCCTCGCAGCAGTGCAAATTCTGGTATAGAAGCGCCCTGCCCACTGCCCAGTTTCACCCCATATGTAGAAGAGTCAGCTCAGCAACAAGTCATGTGAGTCTTCAGTTTGAAATGGGGATTGTATTTGAAATTATCAAAGCTACTTTAAGATTCTGACTCGTTTTGCCAAGTAGTCAAACCTTCAGATCTACAAGAATTTAAAGATCTGTCAACGTGCAAGCTCTTAGTACTTTAGCTTGATGGCAGAGGCTTCAGTGGAGGATGCATAAGGACATTTGACTATTGCTGCTCATTATGTGGGAGCCTATATCATATTTATATATGCTAATTAGTTTAATAGCTTTACTTGATGTGTTTACACAAAAACACAGCTACCTCTCTTAGGATGTTGTTTGCTATGAAAGCAGCCATGAATTGAGACAGGCTTATTGCTGTTTTCCTCTATTTTGGGAACTGTGTGCTCATTCTATCTGGAGTTTTATTCTGAAACAAGCTATCAAAGTTTCCATGACAACGGTGTTGCTTAGGTTATCGAGGAGTATGCTGTTTTGCCTGAAATTACCTTTCTGCTTGTACTGTGCTCACTGAAATGCTTGTAAATCCCAGGAGATGGGGTTGCTCTGTTTTGCTAGAGCAGAGGAAAAAGCATTATTTTTGCAAAGCTGCTTACCTTTCTTTTTCTGTGGCTAATGATGGCCGTAGAATATATAGGCTCTTCCTAAGAGAGAAGTGGAAAAGAATGTTTGGTATTACAGACAGCTTCCTTTGCTCTGAATTGCATATAATCAAAGAATGCTGAAAGGTGGCTAGCAGCATGCATTTTTCCTGTGGGTTTTGTATGGTGCATGTGGACTGCAGAATAGCTCTGACCAAGGACATACCATAACTTAGTTTAAGAATATGTAAAAAATTAAGTTTTTGTCTAAGCTATAAGACTCTTTCTTGCTCCTGAAAGTGAGTGATGCCATTAAATCTCTTGACATGCTGGTCTCTCAGATGAAGACTTACTATTTACAGAAGGCAGCATCTTTTTATACCAGGGAAAAGGAAGGAATGGGTGGGAACTGAACATCATGCTAAATTTGCTGTAAGCAACTTGAGCAGAGAGTTTGTATGTAGTTTTATGCTATATGGTTGAAAGTTTAAAAGCAGATGTTTTTTTTTTCTCTGCCTTTGAGTTCATTTCCTCATGATGCCATGGTCATCAACCAAATCAAGTCCGAAAGCATTGTGTTGGAACTGTGTAAACATGGTGAAAATCATGCCATCAGTTGTCATCTGGAGATTTGAGTAGAAGGACCCTGTAGTGATCTTGGTATTAGGCCCCCAACCCCACAAAAAAAGCTTTAAAAAACCCCAACCATTAGGAGCACCTGTTTGCCTCATAATCTCCCAAATGGTCTTAGGGTTGTGAGTCCATTTGCATGCAAAACAAAACAGATGTCTTGGAACTGTGCACTGCGTTTTATTTTGAACTATTTACCCAGACCACAGTTAACCCATTTTTCAAGGCCAGTTCAGATCATCTTTTATTGAGGTACAGATAATTGCTGGAGTCACCTGGATTACTGGTATCTGTAAAACTGTACAAATTCTGGTTCCTCTCTCCTGAAATTAGCATGTAGCTCTTTTGGAAAGCACTTTCGAGATAAGAAATTGACTGCTACTGACTCCTTTCACTGTACAGTGATGGGTTTTTATTTGTTTGGTTTTGTTTGTAATGGGGCACTTAATTTCTCTCACTCAGCATGCAAAACACTCTCCTTGAGCAAACTCTCCTCCTACTGCATTTTAAATCTTCCCTTTTTTCTTAATCTAAAATGCCAGGCTTAATCTAGTCCAAGATCTTCCATTTTTAAGTCCTCCAGACTTTTTTTTTTTCTTTTTTTCTCCCAGGTAAACTCTGTTTTGTAGGATGATTAGGGACTTGTCATCTGTGTGGTCACACAGATCGATGGAGTTAAAGCAAACATAGATCCTGCTCCAGAATGCACAGCAATTCAGAGTATCATAAGAATTTTATCTGCTCTTGACTGGTCTTATTAGCACTTTGTTTTGGGTTTTTTTTTGATTACACAATTCTGAGTTGGTATGCTTGCCTTTTATGTGCTATCATTCCATTTTTCTTGTTTGTTTTTTTCCTATCAACAGAACAGGATGTCTTTAGGCTATTCTACAGCTAGTTTCTGAAATTAGCTATTTTCTTTCTTATGCTTGCTTTTCTGTGTTACAGTGAAATACATATAATTAAAGTAATAAGTGCATGTTTTTTCAGGACTCCCTGCAAAATTGAACCCAGCATAAACCACGTTTTAAGCGCTCGCAAACCTGAGAAAGAGGAGGATCCACTACAGCGAGTGCAAAATCATCAGCAGGATACTCAAGAAAAGAAAGAGGTGGTGATGTACCGTAAGGATAAAGTTTATGCTGGAGTTGAAGAATTTTCTTTTGAAGAGATCCGAGCTGAAATCTACAGAAAGAAAACAAAAAAGAAAAGGGAAGGTATGCTTCAAAATGGGATGACATAAGACTTTCTGAGATGGAATTGTAAAATTATACTTACTTTTTATCAGCATACAGCTGTCTTATTGCAGCTGTTTTTCTGCTGGAATAGTTATTTAACTGCTCTGAGGCATAGAGAAAGTAACCTCTCTGACAGTTTTACATGTAAGCCATGAAATAGGAAAGGCCAGAGGTTTTAGCCCCTTTGAAAAGAATTTAGGCTTTAGCCACAGATTGCACGTGAAATATGCATTGTGCCTTAAAAGCTTTTCTTCCTTAGAGGAGATGCAGGCTATAGCGCAGAAGAAGGAAGAAATACTAAGGAAAATTGAGGAGCTGGAGAAGAAATTAAAGAAGAAAGAAGATGACAAGCAGCAACAATTGCATGAACAGGTGTTGTCCTTATTTAACTGTTCTTTTACAAATAGATACTATTTTAAGTAAAAGTACTAAAGGAGGAACAATATCTAATATGTTTCTCTTTGGCTAACACTTTTAAAACTTTTTTGGAAAGGATGCTTCAGTCTGTTTTACGCATACATCACCCAGTAAATGAATGCTCAGAGAAATATTTCTTTTCTTCTCCCCCACTTGTCCCCAAGCCATATCCTTTCACTGTAGGAATGTAAATCAAAGACTTCAAGTTTTGTGGTGTTACTTTACAAGTATTGTTAAGTTATTTAACAATCAGACAAGGTACCTTATGCTAAGGTATAAACTTCTAAGTTTTTTAAGTAAAGGTATGCCAAATGCTTAAGGGTGAATTGCTCTTTCTTAAGCTCTTTTCATGTGCGTTTTTTTTTTATTTAGCAAAGTTGTAGTGCAGAAGACAGGAGAAGAAGTTGGAACTAGGGAAAGAAGTGAAGGGTCGCAAGGTGGTGTGGGCTAATGCCTGTAGGCAACTAAGCACCACACCTGCTTGCTCACTCCCCCTCAGGGGGATGGGGGAGAGAATCAGAAGGGTAAAAGTGAGAAAACTCCTGGGTTGCGATAAGGACAGTTCAATAGGTAAACCAAAAGCTGCGCACTCAAGCAAAGCAAAATAAAGAATTCATTCACTACTTCCCATTGGCAGGCGGATGTTTAGCCATTTCCAGGAAAGCAGGGCTGCATCATGCAGAACGGTTACTTGGGAAGACAAATGCCATAATTCTGAACATCCCCTCTTCCTCCAGATTTTATTGCTGAGCATGACGTCATATGGTATGGAACATCTGTTTGGTCAGTTGGGGTCAGCTGTCGAGCTGTGTCTCCTCCCAACTTCTTGTGCACCCCAGGCTACTCGCTGGTGGGGCAGCATGAAGAACAGAAGATCTTGATGCTGTGTAAGCACTGTTCAGCAGTAGCTAAAACATCAGTGTGTTATCAACACTGTTTTGGTCAAGAATCCCAAACATAGCACCATACCAGCTACTCCGAAGAAAATTAACTCTATCCTAGCCAAGACCAGTACACAAAGCCATATCTGATTTCTTTCCAAGTTTTATAGACAGTAGTGTGTTCTATTATGTATTAGATTTTCTTTTTTTCCTTTTCTATGCAGACCAGTCTTGAGCAGAGTTTCTTTCAAGCAAGTATACTTTGGTCTGTCATTGCTAGGTAGTATTTAAGCCCCGGTTTTCTTATAGGTTGCAAATAACAAGTTAATTATTTTAAAGCTTTTTCTTTTCCCAGCTTCATCAGTTCTCTCTCTCTCTCTCTCTCTTTCTCTCCTCCTTCCCCATTTCCAAAACAATACCTTAGTAGTAAATATTTTAAATAATGAAATATAAAGTGTTGTGAATTTGATGTAAGCTATGTAGCTGCTTACACATGTCTTTAATAGTGCCAGTATAACTAAAATCTCCTATGAAAGTTATATACGGTTGCAAAGAGTAAAATTATGCATTTTAACTACACTAAGCAATAAGAATGAACTTTTTTCATGCAAGTAAACTAAGTACAAATAAAAAATGGCTAGAGATGATTATTAATTCATCAGGGCTCTAACGACCTGCACAGGATTATCATAATGTTCTTGGAACCTTGTTGCATGGCTTGTGATTCCATCACTGTAGAACCAAAATATTATTTTGTTTCTACAGCTAACAGAGATAACAGAAGCTTCACCCCCTTTGGGACTCCAAGGATTTACTTTTTCCAGTGCAACAGAAGTTGGGGAGAAACAGCCTCAGTTGCAAAGGTAATACAAGATTTTCTTTGCCAGCAATGAGAAAATTTGTGGGGATAATTAGTTATGAGTAACATGGATCACTAAAGAGAGCCTGTTTCCGCAGACATAATGGAATATACCCCTGGGCATCAGCCTGTAACCAGGATCTGTAATCTGTCTTTATGTAATCTCGATTATTTGTCTGAGGGATCTTAACTTCCTACAAGTAGCATATGTCAACTTGGCTTGCCTTTTTTACAAAGTTTACTTATGTTTTGTGAACGTGTGTAAAATATAAGAAGTTTGTATCTTTTTCACAGTGAATCCCAGGTCTCTGAAGATACTCAACTACATAAACCATCTTGTTCTGAGGGTAAGTATTAAATGTTGAAGGAAAGTGTTCTTTTATATGAATAGCAAGACTGCAACAAACTAAAAACAAAAGTCTAGGTGCATTAGAAGAATGAAAATGAGAATGTGCTAGTGTTGAGTGCCTTTAACTATATTCAGCAAAAGATGGAGCATCTGAGGTCTGAGAACTGTCATTGTTTGAAAGGACTGTCAAGCAGAACAGCTTTTTTCCTTTAATAGCTGAAGAGCTTTCTTCACACTTTCATATATGCAGTCTTACTAAAATCTGTAAAACAGTTTAACACTAACATTAAGATTGATACTATCTTAAGTCCTTCTTTTTCTTCGGAGGATTTGGTAGAGGAATACAGTCAGAAATTATATATTCAGTTTTGTTGTTGGGAAGGGTGTGTGCTGAAGAAATTTACTTTTGACCCAAATTGACTACTGTTACTGTTGACAGAGGTTATCCAGTCTCTTGATGTATGCCCAGATACACAAAGGGGAAATGTGTTTTTAGACTCTGAGGATGAACAGGAGGAACAGAGAGATGAGGCCAGCCTTGGGAAAAAAGGTACAAATTCTGAAGTATATTCTAAAAAGAGCAAGCTAGCTAAAAAAATATGGTGGTAAAAGTGTGGTTCATTAACATGACAAAACCAAGCCTTTTCTAATAGGCTTCTTTAAATGTCAGTTCTGTAACTTCCTGCTAGGACTGGTATTTTTAAGACTCTGTATTAAATGTTTTAAGTAGTATTGGATACACTGTTGTGGAAAAAATGTTGATACAATAGAGCCTCTTGGTTTTTCTTTAAAGGTGTATGTCTCCTTCCCCCACCGGATCCTGCTACATCTTTCTCCATATTTGACGAATCCTCTACTTTGGCAAATCAGAATATAAGGTAGAATTATTCAAGACCTAGATTTCAGGGGGAGGGAAAACTGAAGTATCAAACCACTTGCTGTAGCAGCTGAAATATAGTCCTGCTTCTTGTATGGATGTGGGGTGGGTTTTTGTTTTGTTTATGTTTGTATTTTTTGTTTTGTTTTCATTACTCGGGAAGTCCATGATGAGGAAATACTCTCCTGTTGTTCCTCCTCAATCTAGAACTATTTAAGCTGCTATATAAACTTCCTTCATTCTGGACAGCTGTATATATTGCAGTTTACTGGTAATTCTGTAGTAGAAAGTGGTAGATTGAAATTGTCAGTAGACTTAAACTCTTGAGAGGAATCTCTGTTGAAGATTGGACGCTACTCTGATAAACATTTAATGGAATGTACCTTTATTTTAGTTGTTCTGCAGATCATATACAGAAAAGTGGCCAGCGCCCTCTTGCTGTTCGTAAACCTTCAGATTCTCTGACTGCAGCGGAAAACATACCACCAGAAACCTGTGTAAGGAAACAACTTACCCTATAGCAGATTTTCTGTCAACGAGAAACCAACATAGAATTTCCTACTGTTGAACTGAGTGAGATTGGTTGGACTGACATGATGTGCGATAAGCAAGGATTCTGAACTTCTGTCTGGCATGGCAATACTTGAATTGGGTGATGTTAAGATTACATTGGGAATTTCATGTTTTTATTAGGCTTTAATGTGACCAATACAGAGATGATGGTAAGGACTTTTCCACATTTTAAGCAAGTGATTAGTGGCCGGGATTAGTCACGCTGAAACTTTAAAAAGTTTGTGTGATGAAAAGTTGCACTCTTAAACAATGCCTCCTGTTCTATCCACTTTCTTGCCGTGCATCCAAACAAGCATCTCAGCTCCTGTGTTCCTCACCTGAAGTACCATACGCTTGACTCCCTTAAACTTTTGTATCTTGTTTCCTAAGCTATGTGTTGTTATGTGGCAGTTTTGCAGACGTTTGTAAAGCTTTCAGTAGAGGTGGTAGTTGCTGTCTCACCAGAGGACTTGGTCTATTGCGGCTTGCAATAACTTTTAGACTGGTTGAGTGAGAGGATTTTATTCTGAGCTGAGGAGGATTTTATGTACAGCTACAATATGAAATACTTATCAGGGTTAAGGATGGTAAGCATCATGCTGATTTTGGTTCTAGAGTCAGTCTGGATAACTGCATAGTTCTGCTTTACATGTTCTATGTGTCTTCGATGCCCAACATTTTAGTAAACACTTTAATAATGTGCTTATAACTGAACTGAAATGCACTTCTGGGGTGGTAGATACCAAGTAGCCTTTAAGAGTTCATGGCAGCTCTGCAGCACTCTAGAGGGTATCAAAGCTACCCTTTCTAGTTGGAAAAAAATATGCAACTATATTACAGTTAGGGTTCAATTACTCAATTTGAATGAGCAATATCAGTAGAGTACATGAAGACTGAGTGTCAGATTCATGTTGGAAGATGGTGGGGTGGAAGAAAGGGGAGAGAGAAATGTTCAGCTTTTAACTAAATTAGAAGAAAATTTGACATAAAATCTACAGGCTTTTCACAGTCTCTTCCTCCTTTTTTCAGGATGAGCTGAATGGAATTGAACCTTTGACTGAAGATGCAATTGTGACAGGCTCCTACAAGAACAAAACCCTTTGTGCCAACCCAGAAGACACGTGTGATTTTGTTAGGGCTGCTCATCTGGCCTCAACGCCCTTTCATGGGGTGGTTGCTCAGAGAGTCCCAGCTCCTGCTTTTTCACAGAATGTCCTGAAGGAAGAGTGTCCAGAATCTAAGAGTGCACCTCTGAATCAGGAAACGCTGGTTTGTGAGGGAGCATACAATGAAGCTCTTTGTATAAATAAACTGAGGTAATTAGCAGCAAAGCATCTTAAGCCCCTTTTCCTGTGTGTCTTTCGTTGTGATTTTACTATTCTGTTGCTGAAGAAACAGTTTTCTGGAGAGATCAGAATATACTAAAGTCAGCCATTTCAGTTCAGGCTCCATTTTGCCTTGAGCAGATTTAAGAGGTAATACCAAGTCCACTTGTCTTTTCAGCATTACTGCTGTGGGGCTTAACTCCATGATTTTTCTACCAAATGACTTGCAAAGAAATTAACATGTTCTGTCTTTGTAACCAGAGATTAAAAGTAGAATCATCAGTTCCTTTTATACTCGTATGCTTCTGTAGTTATTTTAGTATATAAAATGCATCTGGTGATTATGGCTTAAATTTCTTCTACAGAGGAGAAAAGCTGGAGAGAAGGAAAAAAAACTGGGAAACAACCTCCTGTTTCTTATCATTGTAAAGAAAAAAGCATCCATTGCATGGGGTTTTAATTTAGAACTGAGTTTGATTTGCTAGCTGTTAGTATGTAATCAAGTATACCATGCTGAAGGTGTTTGTTTTGCTTGGCAAGTTCCCTGGGAAACCATGCTGATTATAATTAGGAAGGAGGAGCAAGAGTTATTTCCCACCCAACCCTCCACTGCTTTAAAAGTACTGTAGCTCTAATTTTTGATAGCTAAGGGACTAATCAACATTCAGTATGTCATCTGTTGTGGCAGTCATATTTAATGGAAGAGAAGATAAAATCCATCTGTAGACTAAGATTCTGAGTGTAAAAATTATTGAAGCTAAAATGAAGCTCCGACATGACTATTGGTTTTCCACTAAGGATGAGAAAGGACTTCTTTAACATAAAAAGTCTGGGAGTGCACAGTATCCTTTCATAGTCACTAGGCTGGCATTATCTAGACACTGTATCTTCTGAAAGTCTGAATAGTTGATGACTTTATTTACAGCCCGATCATGGAAGCAAGCCTGGAAGATACTCGCTCGTCAGGTTCTTCTGTCTCCTCCTCAGGATCTTCTCTTTCCTCTGTTACACAAATATCTACTACTAAATACCTGCATATCCCTGAGAAACTGGAACTTGCTCAGAGCTTGCCTGCTGAAATGGTTACTGATTCTGGAGGTATCAGTGAAAACATTACTGGTTAGTACTAAACCGAGTTTCCCTTACAACCAATAACTTGCAGCTGTCACTAAACTATGGCGCTTTTTCTGCGCTTCCTATATTCTACTCTGCTTTCTGTGTATTTCCCATTACTTTGACTTGTGACTAAACTTGTGTCTCCCTTGTCAGAAGGAGTAGTGAGGTATACAGTATAGCATGCTTGTCAGCATCCAAAAGATGTAAATATTAAGGTTTATGGAGAAGTTATTTAAGGTGTTAAAGCAGGGAGTGTGTATGAGTAATGAGGTCAAATTCTGAAATGAAAAATTTGGACTGGATGGTAGTGAGAACTTCTAAGACAGCTTTGTTTTGTTTTGTCTTGATTTTTTTCTCTCTGTAATCATATTGTCTGTTCTCCTGATGTGCTGATAAATGCCACATTGAAAAAGGTGAATATGAACTTGAAATCTAGTGAAAGTTGCATAATTTTGATTTTAAATTTGCACTCTTAACTTTGCTGTAAACTATTGTGCTGCTTAGCAGTATGTTTCTTTTTCCTATTGAAGGAAAACAATACTGGTACTTAAATAGTTAATTTCTTTTTTTTTTTTCTTCTAGCCAAAGACCTTTGTTTCTCTCTGTTATAAATCTTTATATTACAGTTAAAACAGGAATAGTCACAAAAAGCCTTCAAAATGTGGCCTCTAGAACTAGGTTTGTGTTGAATGATGGTTTTCAAGGTGTTTAACCTGCTTTAACTCCTTTGATTTTTGGATTATGATATTTTAATTAGAATTGTATATCTGAAAATTCTCAGTGTGTCTACTCTAGAGAAGAATATGTTATTGTGTCTGCAGACTATTTTGTGATGAAACATGCTTGGGACCTGGAATGAAAATACAATTAGGAGAAGGGTGTTGTCACTGAAATAGCTGAAATATTTTTGATAGATGTTACATTCATTTTTTTATCATATGCACTAATCTTTGGAGCAAGATGAAGAATCTTTACAGATTCTTTTCAGAAAAAGGCGGCATTTGTTCAGATGTTTTAATGGACCTTTCTTAAACTTTTGATCATTCCCATTGCTTTTTTCTTGCTTTCTGCACATCTCCCTTGAACTGCAGTTCTCAACCTGGATGTAGTAATTCTACTGAGGAGTCCTTAATGCTGTATAGAGCAGAAAAATTACTTCAGGTGTCTGTCAGTTTATTCCTGTAAAATATGCCAGTAAATTTCATAGGTTTGTGATAGTAAAATATTGGAACACCTATTTAGCCTTCAACCTACAATGTTTCCTGGATCTACTTTCACGGAATTACTTCCTGAGCAATATCTTTCTACAATGCTTTTGAAATAAATATGAGTATAACGGTAGGTTGTGCTACTCTGATTCTTACCTTTGTACTGTGAAAGCTTAAAATGTTGTCACCCATTACTAGTCATAGTCTTTGAGAGAGGAAGTCAGTACAAGCCATCTAGTTCTGCTGTGTTTTACTCTGCCTGATCGTTTGAGATCAACACTTTTCAGGCTACCTTGGTTTTGTACAGGTGAACTCATCTATTGAATGATTTTTTCTCTGTCCTATTATGCAGGAAAGTAAACCCAGACCTACATGTAATTATTTTATGTGTCTTCCAGGAGGTAAAAGCCATTAAATTTTTAATATTGCAGTGAGCAGCAGAGTTGGAGTCCGAGTTTGTTTTCCTTTTCTTGCATAAAACCCCTGCTGTATTCAAAGGAGTGAATTTCAATAAAGCCCTTCATTTAAAAATCACAAACTGATCACTTACTCTGGACATAGATTTAAAAAAGGAGTGTTAATTTGCAAAATAAGTTTGAATTCTGCCGTGACTGAGCAGACGTACCTGATCTAATTCAGAGCTTTGTCTCTTGTGAAAGATAATTTTACATGATGCTACAGTAGAATCATTGAGACCTCATGATGAGATAGTAAGGTAGTTTCAAAGATGAGCGTTACGTTCACTTCACAGAACAAGAAACTATTGGAGAGAGATTAATTGACTTGCTGACAGGTGATGCAGTAAATCAGTATCTATGCAGATAGAAAGCTTCCAATATCCAGGTTACTTTCTCTTGACAAATACAATCAAGTCACAGAGACTCAACACCTAGTTTCAGCTCATCTGTTTCTATTACTTGTCTTCTAGGTGATGATGTAACTCAGTTCTTGTGGAGCGCTGAACAGCGTAGAAAGCTTTTAGATCTTATGCCAAAATCATTGACTGCTTCTCCAGGTATTCATTTGGAGACTGGTGCTCTGCCTGTCATGGAGTTTGAGAAAGACGTTGAGCTAGGTAGGTATGCCAGATGCTCTAAAGTGCAAGAGATCTATTTATGTTCTAATTGATTTGAAATATGCTTCATATTCACCCTCACTAGTTTTATGTGGTGTAGATGGGGAATAACTTGAACAGCCTGAGTATGTATATTTGCTGTGACAGCTCATGAATGTAAACTTTCATAACAGGAGGTAGGACTTACTGTGTCAAAAGGGAATATTGCACCAATGAAGAATACAAGATGTTTTTTGCCATTCTACCTAACTTTCCCCAGTTGGATGCAAAGGGATTTGCAATAAAGGTAACACATATGACGGTTATTATACAAGAAGTGTGAAATGTTAAAATCTCTTCAGCCATTATAAAGTAAAATGTAGTAAGTTTGGTCTTAATTTCTGAATTCCGTGCATGAAGTTTGCTACTTCAAGTCCTCTTTCTAATTGTTGGCATAGATTAAAAAAAGTTTCTGACTGTGGAAAATGTCTTCCTTGGTAAAGCGGGGAGGAAAAAAAGAGATGAGAAGAATATGAAAATGAGCAATTTTCACTTTATTCCAAAAATAAATGTTCTTCTTATGTACCTTTTTGTAGGTGTATTCTCAGCCTGTGCCTTGGGATTTTTATATCACTCTTCAGTTACAGGAGCGTTTGAATACTGACTTTGACCAAAGCTTCAGTGAGAATTACAGCTGTTACTTATATCAAGATGGCTGTGCTATTTTGCACAGGGATGTAAATCGCTTCACGCTTGGGGTCAGTACAGATAAACAAAGTACAATTGTAGAAGACACGAACTCTTGCATAGGTACCATTAGTGAGTTTTGTTTGTCATTATGCTCATTGCTGAAGATAGCTTCATATGTTTAATCCTGCAGTCTAGATCCTCTGTTTTGTTTTATCTATCTACAAATTAGGACTGCCTTAGTTAGAGCTGGTTTCTCATTCATAGATCATGTGCTTCTCAGAGACAAACTTGAACCAATTTTTCACGTTTTCTTTATTCATGACTGATAAACGACCTGAGCCAAGAACCACATGTTATTCCACGACAAGGTTTGCACCTAAAATGCTTGTTTAACTTGACATCTTCCAATGAGTTCCAGTCTGCTATAGCAAGGTCATAGCATTTAGTGTTTTGCTGAAGGATTTACATTTTAAATAGTGTCTTGTAAGTGCTTTTTGAATTGTTGCATATAAATAGGATACAAATTAAATAGTGTTTTCAGTCTTCAGTTCAATTTCCTCCTCCTGATCTTTTGTCCACTTCTGAATAATAGTGTTTCCTAAGAGCTCATGGTTCTTTTAATTCTGGCTAGGCAAAATCTGATTATACTGAATTTAGGGTAGGACTGTTATCTCTGTACGGATGAGTAAGGGGGGAAAAAAAGTCAGCTATAAATATTTCACTTAATCTAAGGTAGAATGGCATGTAGATACATGTTTATTCCCTGTTTTCAGGATTTTATTCGTGGCTGTAAGTCCATCACGGAGGACGTTGTCCTACTGGTTGTTTATGATCTTCTGAGTGTGGTAGAGAAGCTCCACAAAGCAGAGATTGTGCATGGAGATCTGAGTCCAGAGGTGTTCTTTCTAGGAGACAGGTTTGTCTCTTTGTATGACTATGGGAAGATATATAATACTCAGTTTCAGCTACAGCTCTTGTGCTTTTGTAATTTCTCCTCTTTAGTTGGGGTACTGATACTGCAGTCCAGTATTCTGAAAATAGTGAAAACACTTTGTTCAGGAATAAACCTTTCTTTCGTTTATTTCTATAGAAATAGTATACAATGATGTTGTAAAACTTATACTAAACAAAATGTTTTTGCTATTGCCTGTGCTCTCAAGTTTCTACTTTACCAGTGTACTGGACAGCCAAGTAAAAAACTTGCCTTCTGGTTTTATGTATCTGAAAAACAGGAAATCAGAAGACAAAGGGCAGGCGGGACTGGAATATCCAGACACTCTCTTAAACAGATTGCTTAGCTTCCACTACAGTCCAGCTTGTAACTCGATGCACAGATCTAGTTTTCTTCTTTAAGCTTTCCCATATTATGTTAATAAAGTTGCATATCCCTTGAAATGTGATCTGTGAACTAAGTGTGGGAAGGTAGTAACTTTGGAATGCCTAATGATTCAGATATAATTCCATTAGAAGAAATTCACTGAGGCTGTTCTTAGTCTTCACTGATATGTTAAAAATAGCTATTAACTTTAAATGTATTTTGACCCTAGAGTCATCTAATGCGTGCACCTCCAATATATTTTCTTTATAATTTATTTATAATTATTTATAGAATTTATTTATTTATAAATTACATACATATGCTACTGAAGTTCTAATATTTTCTTTACACACCCCAATGGATTGTCTTGCACATCCCTTAGGGTGCATGCATCCCATTTTGGAAGTCACTGATCTAACAGTGGCTTGATGGGCTTGGATATCTCCTGCTGGATTTCTCTGTGGCAAATACAAACCAAACTAAACTGCCAAAAATTTAGGATAATGGTGTGGTGTTTTTTTTTTTTTTTAAGATAGAAAAACTATCATAGGGCAAGTGTATAGTATCAGTTACAAAATATGCTCATAGCATACAAGTATGTAAGAAGAATACTAGTGAGAAGAGTAATGTGTTTATATTGTTGGCTTGGCAGTACACCGTTATCTATACAGATATTCCTAACTGCCCTTTCTGTTTGTCCTCCCTAGTGTGTAGACTAAGAAAGATTTTTTTAAAGTATTATGAAGCTTAATTCTTTCTTGTATAAAGTATTCCGATATCTTGAAGGAGAGGGAGAAGTGCTAAACGTTATAGTATTTTCCCATTCCACCAACTGTGTTTCAGATAACTGTGACAATTATCAAAACAGCGTCATCCTTAACCGTTTAGTGTTTCCCATTGCTTAGTCTGGAAATACCAATATCATCTCTAAGCTTCAGGCTGCCAGCTGGTTCCCCATCCTGGGGCAGACCTTTCAGCAGTAGTTCTTAAGCTAACCATCAGAGGGGAGCATTGACATAGCTAAGACTCACCTTCACTATGCTGTTAAATTTAATTTAAAAAAAAAAAGTTTGTTGGATTGTCTTATGCTTCATTTGCTTCCTCTGCTCAGGATCTGTGATCCATTTGCTAATGATGAGAGGACGAGCGCTCTGAAGATCGTGGATTTCTCTCACAGTCTAGATTTGAGATTACAGTCTCGAGTAAGTTTGCCCAACAGCTTTCCAATATCTCAGACCCCTCACGGACAACAGCTTCTGGCAAAAAATTCTCTTCCTTATCAGGTGAGTATCTATTTAGCAGGACATCTTAGTTTCTGTGTTTCCTTTACAAAATCTCTATTTATCTTAAGTTATATTTTGCAAACTCCGTGGAAAGGTCTGATCAATAAATACTGAATAAAGAGAATTTTTCATCTGATTAAATCTTTGGCATTAAGTGAAGGGACTAGCAGCACTGTTGAGTGCCTGTGACTACTGTATTTATTTAGAAACCTACAATAAGACCAGAATTTTACGTCTTGAAGTTTTCTTGCTTAGCAGGTCTCTGGAAGATTCTGATGCAAAGACCAGTTCAGACTTAAATGTGTAAAAGCAGCAACAGTAGAAATCTGTAGTGGATTGCAGAAATTGACAGAAGTTGAACTTTCTGATGTTTGTTGTGATTGCAGGTAGACTTGGTTGGCATTGCAGATATAGTCCATTTGATGCTGTTTGGGGATCATGTCCAGGTCTATCAAGAGAATACAGTCTGGAAAATCAGCCAAAATGTATCAAAGTAAGTCCTTTTGCAGAGGAGGCTGCTGCAAAAGAACAGATGACTTCTAACTTCCTTCACTTTCTTTACAATGGCACCACCTTCAAAGCTTAGAACACAGAACTTAGTGCTGTTGTTGCCAAAAGCATTTTTTCTATGGGGACTTAAATTTTGAAGGTACTGGACTTGTTCATTGTATAGTAGCCTTAGTGCTGTGTGGGAGACAATTTTAAGCTCAATATGAGCCTAAACAGTCCAGTTAAGACGATTTTGATTTTTCTATCCTTTCAGACCAGACTGCTTTAGTCTCTCTTTTTACTTGATAGACTAAGCTTAGAGAAGTTTATAAGTGGGTGGGTTGTGAGGAAAAAAATTACATGAGCATGTTGCTTTAGAAATGGAGATTATTTGGATTTTCTGCCTTTTTCATTCTAGGCTCTATTGAAGGGCTATTAAGACACTGATGCTAGGGTTCTGTCTGCAACAGTTGCAGAAAGAGTACACATGCACAAGAAAATAATTTAAAATTATAATTTAAGATGCATTTGCAAGCAGCTTCTTTCTGGAAGCTGCTGTTTGTCCTCAGGTATTAATTTCTACTGCTCTCTTTTAGCCACATGTTTTGGCTATAAGACTACTCAGCTTTCATCTACCCTTTGTTTGTTCTTAGACTAAACACTTGTTCACTTTGTTAGTCACATCCTGCAGAATTTTATGCCTTAGCATTTCATAAGAATTTTCCAGAGCGCTCTGCTCATGATAGAAATTACTCGACAGATATCTGCATTCAGGATCATGGTATATTAGCTACACTAACCATTGCTTTAAGAAAACCTACTACCAATCTGGGAGTTGTCCAGTTCCCTAGCAACCTGCATTACTTATACCTCCTAGTTTGTTGTATTCAACCTTTGAAAAAAAAAACCATCATCTTAAGCTGTGTATGGGGGGAAAACGCGTTTCTCTTTACTTGGTATATATTTGTTTTTCTCTGTTGTTATAGACTGATACCAGCAGTTACAAGGCTATAGCAGGCTTCTGCTGAGTACTCACTATGCATGCCATACTGTACCCTGTAGCTTTTGTTTTTCCTTCAGAGGATCAACTTACAGGACTAGGCTGTGAAGAACAAAATCACCAAGGGTGATTGTCCTCTGAAGAGATGAATATCAATGATGTATAGGTTGGCAGTAAATACATATCTTATACTGCCTTTGTTTCAGAAATAGATGCCTTTTTTTTTTTAACTAAATCATTGATGGAGACTGGCTTTTGCTCTCTACTGACAGATATTCTAACATTACATATCTTTGAGCTAAGTAAATCTGACCTTCTCTGAAAAATAGGACTCCTGTATATTAATTTGTATCAGAACATGATCCGTTTTTAACAATATTCTGTTGGGATAGAGGGACAGATTTCTGGTAAGTGTTGCCTTTTTTTTTTAATTTATTTTTTTATTATTTATTTTTTTAATTTTTTAATTCTACAAAAGATTAAATTGAGTTATTGCAGATGAAGTCACACAAGGCCTGAGTTGAGAAGGTAGGAGCAGGGTGTTGGGGACCTGATCAGGATGTGGGTATGAGAAAAATAGCAGTAACTGTCTGGATAACGAGCAGGAGGAGCTGAGTAGCAGGTATAGTAAGTCTGAGTTTGGAAGGATAGGGCTGGCTGTTATGAGGAGGGGTCAACTGGAAATTCCAAGAAAGGCATTTCAGTCAAAGCTGGGGACACTGGATCGAAAGAAGTAGGGTTCTGGGTAGAGGTAGAACTTGGAGGAAGACTTGGGTAGAAGGGGAGTGAGACCTGTGAAGGGCTAGAGGAGACTAAGGAGGAGGAAGGTAAGGCCTGGGCATGAGTTCTGTGTAGCTGTAATGGCTCATCACTCGCTTGGGCACATCAGTTTATAACTTTGCTTTGGAGTTGGGAGTACAAATAAGGAATTTCCATTTTCCATCCTGTCTTCTACTTTGCTTCTGAAAGCGTTATAGACTTATTCATCTTCTATACTTATTTTTCAATATCACAAATTCCAAGAAATGTTTGTATAGGTGCTTCAGTTACATGTTATACTGAAGTCTTATATCAACAGTGTAAACAGGGCATTTCATTATGCAAGAATAAGGAATCTGCACTGAATCTTTTTTTTCATTCACACATAGATCTTTCAGTGTGTCTGGCTCTTATTAATTGATGACATTTCCTCCAGTCAATTTGAAGCTTTCAATAAATTCTCAAGTAATCTCTGACAAGCAAGTTTACTGCTGCAGGGAATCTTCATCTACTAGAAGGGGCTGCATGATTAAGCACTTCCCTGTAAGAAGAGTCAGCTGATGGATATTAATCTTGTGCTTTATCCTTTGAATACAGCCACGCATGGCAATGACACTTGCAACACCTGTGAAGACACAGCATTCTTTTTCCTGTTGCTTTTAGTAATTCTACTTTTCATTTGTAAAGGTCATGTTACTTCTGTCCTTTCTGCTAAAAGTTCTATAAGAAGGCTTCTTACTAAAAGGCTGACTGGTGTTAAATGCAACAACCATGACCTTCTTATCTTAGGAAAGCTTTTAAAAAAGGACCTAATTATTTTTAAGTATTAAACAAACTTAAAGATAGTAGAATGACTGGTAGAGCCACTAATTTTACTACCAGTTCAACAAAATACCAAAGCAGTGGGGAATTGCAAGGCAAACCACAAAACTGTTCTTCTAAGGCCAATGGCACTCAATAAAGCAGAACTCACTTAAAGGCTGACAGAATGAATGCAAGGCACTTAAGTCAATGTTGTAGTAAAGACTTTTGGAAAGGTAGAATGTGAATTCTGATCAAGTTTGTTTTTTTCATCTTTGAGCATTACTATAAGGTTGACAACTCTTTTTTCAGGGGAGAGGGTTTTAGCATGTTACCATTATTAAAGAATGGATTTGGAGATTTTTCACTTCCAGGAGTGTTTTTAGTTTTTCTGTTTTCATTGTACTATTTTAGGAAACTTCATCTGTGCAGGCTTATGTGAGGTAGTATATAGAAACTGTTTTGAATTTTTATGACTATTTTTGTCACTTATAACTCCTTAGATATCCTTACCAATATGTAACCTCCTCTGTTATGCTTCTTGTCTAAGTCCATGAAGGAAATGGCCTCAAGTCTTGCATATTTTTTTTTTTGTTAGGTTCTGTATGACTTCATTATTTTAGAAAATGTTACTAGTGTAATAGTACAGGCCAGATTCCTTCTGAGACTATGGCTGCTGCTGTTTTGTGAGTCACTTACATAAAGCAGAGGCAGATAATTTGTTCAAAAGCCAATGTAACTCCTAGCATGAGGGATAAAAGCGCTTCCATAGTCAGAAGCAGTGCAGTCTATGGACTTCAGTGCAAGACTGAAGAACAAAGGATTAGCTCTGATATTATAAGTTTTCTGAGTCTTTAATGACACAGTTAACCTTTTTATTCATGTTGTGTGGGTATATCTGTGAGAGAGGGGTTTTATTACTATTAATTGTCTTTGAAATGTTATTTATGCAAGCAGTCTGGCAGTTGGAAGGCAGGGAAGAAAGGAAGTAAAACTGGCTGTAAACCACTCATTTTTTTGTATTTCTCTTGCAGCTTTCCTTTAATATTGACCTGTGAACTTAACTTGCAAATGAGGGAATAAGGTTTACCTCTACCTCTTATTCATGAAAGGAATCTGCCAACTTTGTTGGTTCAAAGAATGCTCTTGGTAACTCCTTTAATTTAAAAGTGCCATGGCTCAATGTGAATAGTGATAGTGGTCAGGTACACTAGAAAAGGTAACTGTAAAAACAATGTTTTTGATAGACCCATGAAACAGCCTGTCTAGTTACTATCCAGAAGCCTACTGGAGAAAGGAGCCCACATGCATAAACTTAACAGTAGATTCCTAGGTTTTTTTTTTACATTTACTCATGTCAGTGAAATTATTATTTCAGACTTGGTTTTCCCAGGGCATTTAGTGCTGAATATAAATGGAAATCTTGACAGACATGTCATACTGTTTCACTGAAAACTGCTCTATTTGTTTTAGGACTGCTGACAGTGCTTTCTGGAGTAAACTTTTTGGGAGAATTCTGAATGCAGATGGTAAGTCCACAGTGCCTCTGCTGAGGGAGTTAAGAGAAGAAATAAGTGACATGTTTGACAGCTGTTTCCAAAAACGTCTTTATGAATTCTTAGCTGCACTGGGAGAAACTTTCCTCTTGGAGAACTTCCTGTGATTTCATAGAGGACAAATACATTTTGCATTATAGAGAGGAATTTGTTGTTAACTTCTCATTTATTTTTTTCAAATGTAAGCATGAAGAGTTATTTTGGCCGTTTCTGCAATACTTCACACAGGACTCACTAAAGAATATTGATACTACATCAGTGCATAGATAACCTCCTAAGCCTGCTACATGAACTAGTCTGTGTCTGAGCAGTTTGCCAGAGAAAACTGTTGTCATAACTTCCCCTTCCCCTTTTTGTGTAGCTCCTTAAAAATGTGTTTAATACATGTTTCAGAGACTGCAGTGTGAACTGTCTTTGTCCTACGTTTAGTTGGTCTTTTAATCAGTGTTTCATCAATAAAGTTGTATTTTGATAGCAACTCTGTCATATTAAACATTACGGTCTGATGGTTTCAAAAGACTTGATTTAGTATCCATGCTGGAGTGCTTCTGCCTGACTGGGAATTGCTTGTGACTGCTAGATACAAAAGCCCCTCATTTGGTGGCAGCTTTCATAACCGCACAGGACTTCCTGGACACTTGAACACAACTTGAATGATTCTACTTGGAATGTGCTCTCATGAGTGATTGTCATAAGAAAAAGTAGATGAAGTCATAAGTGAAAAAGATGCATACTTAAATTTTTGCTTTTCCATGCAAGTGTTTTATTTGCTTTGCAAGGGTTAGAGTTACTGACTGGATTGAGCATCTTTTAGAAATCTCACTGAAGTCTAAATTTGCCATATGTGCTGAAGTGTTTGCAGGTTTTTTATGGGAGGATTTGTGGATAGAGATTTGTGTTAAGCATTTATGCACTGTATTATTGAAACTAATACAAAGGCTTCATTTTATTCAAGAGAACAGAATTTACAGGATCCAAACCCAAGATGTTCTGTATCTTAGATGTAGAGGAACTTCTTAGACTCGGGATTTACTTCCTCACAGCTTCTCCCATGTATGAAAGTGAGAGTAGAAGACTGCATCGCTAGTAATTTCTTCTCCTTATGAAACCAAAATGGCTTCAAGTGTTTTTTCATTTGGTCAAATTCTCCGGCTGTGGTTCTATTTTATTCTCCCCTGTTTTTCTGTGTTATCTCTAAATTCTGCTCTGGAACTTAATTCCATATTTTCTAAGTTGCTACAAGCCACCTTATTCTTTCCTGTTATTTCTGCATATGTCCATCACTACTTCTCTTGCTTTGACCTGCATTCTTTTTGCTCTTCCAGATACCTAATGCCTTCTTTATAGTCCCTTCATGAAGGTTATATACTCTTGTAATTCAGGAATAAGACTTAAATGCACTGATAGACAAGCTTTAATATCTAATTTAAACTGCTGCTGAAGAATGTTTTTGGTCCATTAATACCTCAAATAATGCTTCCTGTAATACAAGTCATTGGTTAGTCATCTATTGAGCAAGCAGATGAAATAATGATCTATCCCTAGCCAGAGTTTGGAGCAACTAGGAGCTATGCATTGGACTAACTTCTGTTAGCTCTAAAAGGACTTGCATGTTTGTTAGTGCTTTCCTTTAGCTGAAATTTGTTTTCTTTTGCTGATCTTCTAACTTTGTTTAAAACAAAGTCTGGGGGATCTCACTTACCGTCCTCTCACTTTCAGCCTCTTCAGTTTATATCCTGCAACACTGATATGAAAGCCAGGTAGCTTAGGAAGAGAACACTCATAACAAAGTATCGGTCATCCCAAGGACTTCTCAGGCAAGACATGTTTCCAGCCAACACAGAACTTCACTATCACTTCACCTACTTCATAAACCTTATTCAGACAGAAAGCTTTTGAGAACAGTCTGAATGCACAGATGAGAACCCTCAGCAGAAGCTCAGTAAAGGAAATTTGTTCCTCAGCTCTTTAAAATCTGTAAGTGAATCTATTTGTCTTTACTCTAATGAAGTCTACTTTAAAGCTGAAACACTCCATTATTACCCTTATGTTGACTTGGCATGTTTTCTTTCTGAGCAAAAAGTGTGCTAATCCTTCTCCATCTAATAAGACTACCCTTGATCAGTTGCACGAGAGCATGTCTCATTACATACTCTGTATATCCCAGACAACACAAGCACCTTATAACTAGAAAATTATTGAAACTCTCCTCCCCCAATATTGCCCTAAGAAACAAACAAAATAATGAAGAGGAACTAGCAGCTATAAAAAGAAAGAGCAGACATCTCTTCTGTTGCTTGTTGCCAGTTCTGCTCTGATGGAACTCTGCATCTCTTCCACACAGGTTAGTCTCTGCCTACCCTATCCTATGAGCTGATTACACCAAAATGTAAAAGGAGCTCAGGGAGTTCTTTCAGACATCCCTGTTTTATCTCTGTTCAAGTTTTTTTCTCCAAGGAACTGGGTGCAACAGTAATGCGTTACATTCCTTGGACTTATTTTCATATATAAGTTTTCATATAATAAACAGTGTATTAAAATTTGCAATAGCTCAGATTCCATCACCATGTTTTTTAGTGATAACCTCACTAGGACTTCTAGGCCTGGACATCAGACATAATTTCACCCTACCCTCTACCCCTTGTGGCACATCTTGGCATCTGCAGATGCCTCTCTTCCTCTGAAGATGTTAAGACAATTTTGATCTCCAAGCATCTTGCGGGCAAGGCTGGTCTCTTCTATTTCGTGACTGGTCTATTACAATCTTGGCCCATGACGTCTCAGAGCATGTCTGTCTTTTACACAATGATTCAAAAAGTGATGCTTAGGAAAAACTTGTCTAAGGTTGGAGGCAGACAGTTACTTTAAAAGAAAAAAAAAAAACACACAATGTGACTTCATGCCTGCTAATGTGTGCTTAATAACAGAGGGTAAATAGGTTTGATCATGTTCAGTTACCAGAAAGTAATACCATTGGCATCTGGAGAGGAAGGTGCCAAGTTGACTAATGTTTCCTGGAGGAAATGCCACACGCTTGAAATCTTACACATCCATTCTACTTGGTTTTGGTTCTTCTGTATCTGATGTGAAAACATCAAGCTCTTATTTTAATAAAATAAAGGTTAACTTGCCTAAGTAAACTGCTCTAAAAGTTTTCAGCAGAATGACATTTCCTTAATCATATAGTTGGTGGATATAACACAAGTTGTGTGATGTTTGTCAATATGAATGTTAGTCAAACCATGTGCCTACTGAATTTGGCAAACCTGTGGTTAAATTTCAGAGTTGGAAGAGCTCTATTGTAAATGTAGGAGATGACAGACAGAATTGTAGAAGAAGATATACTATTTCAATGTCCTAGAAAATAAATCACTCTTCTTAAAAAAAAAAAAAAAAGGGACCTTCTAATATATTTTTTTAAATTGGAAAATGGAATAAATTTCATGTAGCTGAGAGAAAAAAAAAAATATATTATGTCTGTTGCCATTCTTCCTTAGCCTGCTTTCCATTGAACACAAAGTTGGTTTTGCACATATATTAACTGGAGATAGAGTAACAATATCCTGCTCTCTGCCTACTGTGTCAGTAGTAAATTTTCTTCTCTGAAATTACTAATTGGATGCAATTCAAGTGCAGTCTAAATGCTATGCATGATACTACACTTGGAATAATATTGTCCATATGATGCTTTTTCTCCTACCTGGGTAACCTGCAGTAGGAAAGTTGGGGGTTTTTTTATGCACAGCTTATTTCCCTGCTTCTAAAATGTTTTGGTAGTATTACAGGTGTTTGACAAGAAAGGTCAGAAGAATGGAATTGATTTGTAATGTTGGACACTGCTGGAAAGCACATATGGATCCTCCTTCTAAAGCCTAAGAATCTTGGGTTTTGCCATTTTTCTTATGATCCATGTGCCAGCAGCAGCACTCTGAGCTTTGGATCTGTCCCTAGAGTTCTGACTGGTCAGAGAGTGGGAAGAACAGGAGACAAAGCCTGCCCCTATTTCTTTCTTACTGCTTGCTAGGATAGTGCTACAGTGAAAGGTTCTTCAAAGGCTACAGAAAAGGGTAGGGGTACAGAAGAGCTGAGCTTTTAACTTTTTCAGAAATTAAGAGCAACTTGACTGATGCTCTGGATGCCTTGAATGTGCACTTCACAGAATAGCCCTGCATGTAGTAACCCACCCGAAGCCCACATACTTTCATCCGAGACTACGGAATACTCGGTCTGGTTGTCTGCTGATGGGGCTGTGGAATGTTTGTTCTTTGAAACAATTTGTTGGTATTCGTAGGGACCCCCCTTTCCTCTGCGTTCGTATAAACTGTCTGCTTTGATTCAGAAACAATAAGAGAGTTAAGTCAATAATGTTGTCTACTCTGTTATATTAAGTGGAAAGAAATAGTGGCAGAAAGTCATTGAGCCCCAGCAAATGCTACAGATAAAAAATCTAGGCTGATCAAATGTGCATGAGATGCACGTATACTGTGAGTGGGGCAAAAGCCACAGGTCTGAGTGATTTTCTTCTCATTAAGCTCTGGTAGCTGCATCTGGGTTCAAAGGAGTTGCTTCCACTGTTCTAGGGCTCATCAAGATCACTATCTACACCTGTGAAATACAGATGATACAGGTTACCTCGTTAGTATTTACGTATTGTAATGACCAACAATGTTACATAACCTCAGCACTCCTACTTGACTATGTCAGTGCAAATGATAAGAAAGAGCAAATCTTGGTAGTGAAGAACAGAAAAGTGATTAAAAGAAGCTGCAAAAGCCAACAATAAGAATCAGAGTTCTAAAACATTAATACTAAAACAGAACTTACTTTTTAAAGTATATCTACAGATATTTACAAAAAGTCTGTTGCAAGCTCTGAAACTAACTTGCTAATACTTTTCCTTAAAATGATCTCTTAAGATGTAATGTGTCAGCTAATAGTCCTCATCACCTGCTGTCCTAAAAAGGTATTTAATATGTAGGAGATTCAAAATCCTAAACCTGAGATAACTGGTAAAACTATTTATCAGCTCAGATAGATGTATGCTAAATGCATTTATATCTGAGACTTCTCTTAGCCTAGGGTCTGTGTTAAATAGAAAGATTATGAAAACCACATAGTAAAAGTATGCACCTGTTGACTGATACATTATCAGAGGTGTAAGCTTGTACTTGTGCTAGCAGGTGAGATTACTTAACAGGAAATTTCCAGAATGAACTAGAAACAGTAGGTTACACTTTACCTTAATGTGTGTCCCCTGCAATACTTAAATTAGGTGTTTCTGTACAAATCCAACTGATGAATAAGGAGGATACATTCCATGTGCTGGTGCATGAAATCCCACACTTGTATTTACAGCTTTTGATATGAAATCATTCAATGATATAATATTTTTATTATAGTCTCTGTTACAGATTCAAATAAATTCAGGAATTCTTAAAATAACAAACATTTGGCAACACATAAAGGTAATTATGTTGGATTACATTAGTAGACTTGAATTTACATGGGACAATAGTTAGATAATTTCAAGACTAAGCAAACCTGTTATGTTTATGACTCTTGTCAGGCTTTCATTCTGCAAAATATTTAAGAACTTGCCAAATTCTAGACACATTCAGAACCTGAATCTTGAGGGCTACATCTCGCCTGTACAGCAGTATTTGTTCCCTAGTCTTCCAGGCTAGCAAATCTCAGAGCTCTTCTTCCATGTGGTAGAGAATAAGGCATAAAGAGTAGGCACAAAGATCTTATCCCTACCGTCAGGACACAGACAGAGTGTGCTCCCAGTAAGTGGGAATGCTCCCTAGTCCCATAGGTTGGACACAGCCAAGGAATTTTTGGTTTTATGGCTCTCCTAACTGTAGGTTTCTTCTTGTTCTCAGAAAATTGCATTCTGGATACTGTGAACAACTGATGTGATTTGAATCTGACTGTTTGGAAGGTTTTGAACTATTTCAATAAGGTGAATTATTCCAGTTTCTAATGTCTTTGTATTAATTTGGAATTTGACTTCCATTATTTTCTACCTATTGGGTGTGTCACTTTCCTCCCTACAGTGTAATATGGTCTTACGTAAGAAAACAAAGTCTGTTCATCAACCTCATTGAAGTTTTGCAGAGTTAAGAAGATCGCGTTTTAAAAAAAAATTTTAAAAAGGCTTTGGTGAGCCATTTGTCCTATCTTTAGTCTAAAATTGAAAGAATTACAAAAGAAAAAAAATCTTAATTATTTTTATGAAGAACACTGTCACTTCACATTTTGTGTCACTCTGACTGACCTACCAAATTGTGGATTCCATGCATTAATTAATTCTGCTTTGGTTCTACCAAAACCACTATAAATCAGACCCAACTGTTTTTTAGTTCATGAAATTTATGAATACTTTTAAAAGTAGACAAATTACACCTCCTGCATGTGCATCAGCAAATAATTCTAAATCTTTCCTCTGTGCTGCTGCTGATTTCCCAAATAATAAATATTCCGAAATAGCTTTGGGCTAAACTGTGACTTCTGAGGTGTTGTGCTCCATGCTGTGCACTAGTGATTTCCCCAGCGATGCTTCGGTGTACAAAAGCTTAGTGTTCTTATTCTAAGTGAGTTATTTGACTGTGGTCTTGAGAATTGGTGGTTAGAGTCTCTCATTTAGCCTTGGGCTGTGGGCACTGCAGTTACATTAATGTGCATGTGCTTAAAGATTGCTGAAGGAAGACTGAAGCTCCTTTAGCAGTTTCATTCTCTTGGTTTTTACTATTTTACACTCACGGCCCCTCTGCTTGGTTAATCTAGTAGATGCCATGTTTAGAAACTTAGAAATAAGGAGGTTTCATTTCAATTCATTCTTTATCTGATAGAATATTTTAAATTATTAAACAAGCATGTGAACATTGAGGTCACTCAGTAAGACCAGGGAAGAACGCTGTTCCTTTTCTCAGTTCTAGAAATATTTGTTCCCTACTCTCCTTTTGTAATAAGTACCATCTAAAGCTATTTAATTATTGATCCTGTGGCTCCAGCTGATATGGAAGTGTGATTTACAAAGCAGGATCAGCAGGTAAGTGACACAATGCTGACAAAAAACAAATGTTAGTCTTATGTTCAGTTTCTGTGCCTGAGCTTATGTTTGTTTTTCCAGTGCTTTGGATTCTCTTGATGCAGAGTTCTTCATTGTATTGTATAGTTGAATTGTATAGTTCCTTTCTTGAAGCTAAACTAGTAATGTATTTTGATGTAGTGTAATACTTTAAATAATCATTCATTCAGGAATCATTTCATAGGGAAAGTAAGTGTTAGAGTATTGTGAAATTCAGTGGTGGCTGGATATGGCTTGTTGGTACATTTCCTCGATATCCAGTCAAAATAGATCCGGTAAAGGCATTCTGGACCATTCTGCCACACCATTAGATCTGCATTTACTTCTAAAGAGCCAACCTGGATTAGTACTTTACCTGTACTGTGAACTGAACTGGCTACAACTTGTCCTTTCATTAATCTGTTCCCATGGCTTCACAGTCCAGATCTGCTGATACCGTGTTTGTGAGTATGTAAGTATAAGTATGTCAGGGATTAAATCCAACTGTAAGTAGGCACCTATTGTTTTAGTGGCACATCGTCTGCTCCTGCTATGTTTGTAGGGGAACCATGGAAGACCTTTCTTCATATAGCTTTAGTGGAGTGTGCCGTATTCTTATATCTTGGAAACTATTGCTTAGATCCTGTGCAACTAAAAGCAGCAGTTTTTGTATCAAGATGTAAAACATAAGTGTCAGCTGAAAGTAGTCTTGCCTAGCCTGAAACAGAAAACATTACTGGCAACTGGTGTGGGCAGCTGTAAAGATAGTCTCTCATTTGCTTAACATATGGGGAATGTGTAACAAGAATAGTCCATTTTTATGCAATTAAAAAAGTTATTATTCCCTCTCATCTCCTGGGAAAGCATATTTTTCACTTGGTGAGCTAGACAACAATGGAAAGCTCACTGTTATCCTGTTCTCAATTCTTTCAACAGATAATTCCCACACAATTGAACATTGGAGCAATCTTCGTCGCTTCTTGTTTATGAGCATTCATTTCTGCTACACATGTGCTCCGTGCACCAAGATCAAAATGGTTTTTTGCTTTCTGTGAGCTAAACTGAGGATATTTTTATCAAAGTGAGCAGTATATCGATATACTTTTAGACTGTCCGCAAATCGCTTCATAACTTTCTCAATTGCAAGCTTAAGTTTCTGTTGTCTTTCACTATATGGCATATTCTTCACTTTCTTAAACTTTATTGTGGTTTCCACAGTGATCTTTCCTGGTGTAACAATATCCTTTCTAGAAAAGGATGCCTAGCAATATGGGTGGAGGGGGAAAGACAGAACAACTGCTGTGTGATTAGGAACACACTGTTGCATTGGATGAGGCTCATGGAAAAGAGTTAATTTTCCTTGCTTCCCTAGTAAATTCACGCTGGTCCTCTTAAAATGGGAGACAGCAAATTTGGAAATGGTGTTTGAGTAGTTGGACTTGTAAAGGAGAGGTAAGAAAACTATGCTTCTCCTGAATCTTCTTGCTATTTCATTACAGTAAAAGCCAAGCTGTTGGGTATTGTGCTGCAGAAGCTGTGGATATTTTGGGTAAAGCCCTATTAATGTTTCTAGCATTTGTAGTTTTGTGAAACTTCTAGACTGAAGACCTGCCTTCCACTGTCAGCATTGCTCCTGGCTTTGCATGTGATACTGGACAAATCATTTAAGTCCTGAGGTTTTCCTGTTTATAAAACTGGTATTATACTTTTATGTATATTTTCATATCTAAATATACATATTTATAAATATTTCACTTCCTTGGAGGAAAAGTGGTTCATAAAAACAAAGTAACCCTTTGATACATTTAGTTGCTGGTTTCCTAACTTGCATTTGACTAGTAATTTCTGTTGCTCCTATCACTGTAGTGCTTCTGGGCAGTTGAAATGTACAATGCAACCAGTAACATTTCACCAAAATAGGTTTTGTTTTTGATATTAGTGTCCAGAGAGTAAAATAGGGGAACCAGTTCTCAGACTGATACTGTTGTTTAAACTGGAGTGTAGTTGTTCTACCAGCTGTTGAGATCCAAGCTGTTTTCTTTGAAAACTAAGCTATTTTTTTGAGTGGATAGTATTCAAAACTGAATTTTGGACATTGACCTGTATCTTGGTGAAATAATTCTTCTTAGCATCCAGTTTTTCGGAATGTCACTGTCCTGTCAGATTTTGCTGTGATAGATGGTTGCATGTTTGGTTTAGGTGCCATATGCGTAAATAATACTCTTTTGACATCTATGACAGCTTCCCTGTCATGTTCTTAAACACCCTTTATTCCTCCCAATTTATTCCAAATGCATTCTAAAATTATTTTTTTTGTTCATGTCTAAGTTTGTAATCTTTCCTTTTCTGTCTCTTCTGTGTTTTGCAATTTTTATATGCACTAAATGTTTCATTCTATGAGGGTTGCATTAATGTGCAATGGCACCCCACATAGTCAAGGCAAACCCAACAGTCACAGTTATTATTCAAAGTGATTATAAGCAGTACAAAGCCTTTACATAAAACGAGGTAGCCGTCCCCTCTCTTTTTGTGACATGCTATTGCCTTTCCTTTCAGAAGTGGCTGTATTTCGGTAATGCTGCATAGATTTTTCAGGATAGAAGTTACTATACAAACACGAGTGTTATATGACCTCAAGAATAGCTATGCGCTGGAAAGCTAAACCCAGCTCTAATGAATGAAGTCCGAAAGCTGACAGCATTCAGCAATTTCACGGACTCAGGATATTTTCTAACAAGAAAATTCATTTCTGAGACTTGTTGACAGAAACATCAAGAATGGAACTGCTGCCTTTGCCTCCACCCACCCCAGCGAAGAGTGTGGGGAGAAAAGCAGCTCTTTATAAATAGCTCTGTTCCTGTCGTATTTGTAAATTCAGTGCTTTTTGTGTCAATGACATCACCCTCTTCTCCATGGCAACTCCCTACGATGTCAAAACTGCAGGGCACCATCAGAGAAACTTAAACCAGCAAATAAACAGGTTGATTCAAGATGATTTAATTGAGAAATAGTGCAGGGGGTGACAGGAGGGGGTGGGAAGCATAAGCAAACGCACTACTGTCAGCTCTGCTTCTCTGGAAAGCTTGCATCTGTAATGATTGTCGCCTAAAACTCTGCTCCATCTCTTCTTTTTGTAAGTCCTTGTCAGGAGGAGGAGGTAGGTGGCAGGCAGGCATCTTATTCTCCGTCTCGGTGTGTCTGGAAAGAAGCACTACAGGTGACTAAGCAGGAGGAGCATGACTGACTCACTCCTGAGTTATTTTCTCACTCCCCTTTTCTCCCCCCTCCCATCTTTTCTGTTTGTTTTTTTTTTTAGCTTTTGCCCAACAGCTTGTATTTTTCCCCAGGCCCTGATGAGAAAGAATTAGCAGCAGGCTTTCTTGTTACCTAATGTTCACAAAAATGTGCTTGTGGTTATCCAGGTGAGGAAATAAAAGCCAACTCTAAAAGCAAGAAAAATGAATTGTCTCTTGGAGACAACACCTTTATCTTAAAAAAAAATAAAAAACCCCCTGCTTCTCTTTTCAGAATGTTGTCCAGGAAATACTAAAGTAACTGACATGCCAGGAAACTGTAAATAACTAGCTGCTTTATCAGACTACCTATGGAAAATACCTAATTGCCTCACTGGCAGCCCTGCTGGTTTTGACTTGATTTCTAAACTGACTGCAGTGGGGGGAAGCTATTTCACTTGCTGTCTTGATTACAGAATTGGATTCTGCTGGGTTCCATTTGGGACTCAAGTAGCAGGAACATAATGGTTACATCTGCAGAGTTTCAGCCAGTGTAAACTGTCACTGCTTCAATCAGCTTCATAAATCCATCCTAATTTACATCCTATGAAGTCTAAAGCCTTAGAACAGTTTACCTTCCTGCTTCTGCAGGGTGCCATGAGATCTGTTGCTGAAATTTAGCCTGCAGAAGTGTCAACTTGATATTATATTTTGCATTTTTGAAATTGCATGGCATGGATGCAGGCAAGTTATGCAAGATCAGCACACAACGCCCACAGAGTTCTTATATCCAGGACATGGGACTGCTTACCAGATTGATAGGTAACACTTCAGTTTGCCTGAATAATGGAATAACACTGTGTTTGCTGCTCGCAGTCTGCAGTTTATAGCTCTATAGAGCACAGGAGTCTTTAATCACAGATTCTCAAAGTGTGAGGCTTTGTTATGTCTGTTAACTCCCTCCCCACCCCAGAGTGAAGCATAAGTCAGCCATCCTGTGATTTCAAGGCTTAGCTGAAGGGAAATGCATGTATAGTCTTTATACATAGAATCTTGATTAGTATCTTGCTCTTGCCTTTTGTGCAAAATGCCACTCAACACACAGTCCCGTCCTCTTTGCTGAGATCACAGCACCAGCCCACGATAAGAAAGGTCCTAGAAAACATTGATTCACTGCATTACAGAATCTTGATAGCGGTATGTGTCTACAGTGACATCTCATCAGTTTTAACTGCAAGGTTTTAATGGAATTTGTCATCGTGGTCTTCTCTGTCCTCCAATTGTGAGGATATTCTACCTCCAGTGAATTCTTCTAACACCTCTGCTGACTGCCAGAAAGAGGGGGCGTGTGGCACTGATACACTCCTCCACGGCAGCTGGCGTTGGGTTAGTGCTGGTGAGTAAGCAGCTGCGAGCTTGATGTGTTTGCATGTGTATGAGACTGAACCAGGATCTTTCTGAAGAAGCTTCAAGATGAAATTGCTGAGAATTTTTGCCTGAAGCAAGGGATGTTTCCCGTGTTTAAGACAAGCAGCAACCTGCAGTCAGAAGGAAGAAGGGACTGAATTCACTCCAGAAGTATTTCTCAGTTTTTCAAGGTAAGACTCCTATTGTGGGAGGTGGATGGGGCAACAGGGTCCAACATTCTGAACTAAAATTGAGATGACTTCTAAAATGTTTTTACCTTCCCAAGCTGTAGAACTGAGATAAATCTCTGATGTCTCTGGCACTCCCTTTTTAGGCTGGGAATTTAAATCAGCCAATAAGAACTAATTTTCTGAGGTCTGAAGCCATAAAAAAGAGGTGGGGGGGAAGACTTTTAACACTACCTTTTGCCTGCCTGTATTCTAGTGGTGAATAAATGCCATTGACTGTGCTTCTAAATCGTGTACTTAAATAGTAGAACAATGGGCGTTGTAGGAACAGTGGGTGAATGAAAGTAAAATTTAGTAAATAGACATGAGCTTATGGCTTATTAATTTCATTTAGTGCTTTTAAACATTGATAGAATATTTGTTGTAGGAGGCAAAATGAAGACCGTTCCTGCCTTGGGAACTTGAGCTCAAAGGTTTTTAATAGGCTTGGTTTAAAGAAATGCTATTGAAACAAGAGCAAGGAGATAGGATTTTTTTCTTTTAAAGCATCTATTTGAATTACACCTGAACAACCAGTTTATCACTGTTGTAAACTATTTGTGGAGAGGCCAGAAAGTAGTAGAGAGCTCTTTGTCCCAGCTGCAGGCAACTTGTTTGAAAAGCCTTATTTAAGGTAGGAAAAAAATACCTTGAGTGTACAGAGATGGCTCTGGAAAAAACTGGTGAGTAACATCTAAAAATCTTTTACCATCAGTATCCCCTCCTCCCCAGTATAAACCAAAACCTGAAACTCCTCCTAGTTGGGAACCCTCCAGACTGAGAATTGTATGCTTAGGTTGTGGTGTATAAATTATAGTCCTTGATTAAAGTACAGCAGAGCCCGAATCTTATAAAGGTGCTGGAGCCATTAAGGAATGCGCTTGCTGAGCCTGGAAGTGCAGGGGAGAGTGTAGGCGTGACTCTACACTTTCTCTTTGCACGCTAATTGATCTAAAACTTGTATGCAGTTCCATTTTGCTCTTGGAAAAGAAATAAGATGTGCTCATAAAAGCAAAAACATCTTATGTTTAGGGAAGTAAGTGTAGTTAGTAAACTTCTGTACCTAGAACTGAGAAGGAGGAAAAAGCCTTGTCAAGTCTGGGAGAAGTGAAATCAAAACGATCTCTGACTTGTTGCCTCCTCTTCCCTTCCCTATGCAAGGTAAGGAACAGAGTGGTGCCTAGAGGGGAAGTTGTGCTCTGTGAAGGTTGCGGAGTGGTTAGGTGAGATTGCCTGGGGAAGGGTACTTGTGCCCAATATTCAGGCAGGGGATGATGGCCAGGAGAGTGTTTGGTGCCAGCAGTCATTGCGTAACTTTATGCTGTCTCCGCAGCTGGCTTTGCCAGGCGCTGGAGCAGTTAATGCAGTTGGATGCTGTTGCTGCAGTTTGATCCCACTTTGTAGAAATAGTTGAGATGAGGAAATTCCTGCCAACTTCACAGTCAGGAGTCATCAGTTCTGCCTCTGACACTTGGGGAGCATGAATGAATAACTCTTAAAACATTAATCTAGGGCAGCTTCCAAGAATCCTGTGTACTAAAGTCTAGAATACATTGTGATCCGATTCATTATCCAGGGACAGTAAAGACTTTGAAGAGGCGTTTACCCAGTGTGTGGACATACTGAACTTCAAACTCCCAAAGAAAACCTGCCTTGGCAACTTTCAATAGTATATTTGGGGAGGGTAGGCACAACATCAGAGGGTAGGGGAGCAATGGATGTGCAAGCAAGGCTACAGAGGAGCAGGGAAACCGAAGAGGGACAGTAGTAGCAATGTGCTGTCGCTGGTGCACGGGACAGAGCAGCAGACAATATGGCTTTGGGGAGTATGGAAGATGCTGCTGCTTTTGGCAGTGTTACTTCACATCAGTTTAAACTGGAATTTTGCCAGTGTTAAGCACCATATTCTCTTCCATGGGATGGTTCTTCACTTTAGCAAAATTTTGTATTTCTTTTTTCTGGTAGGATTTGGTGGGAAAGGGGGCTTTTTGCAGTTCCTCAAGGACTGTGGAGGCAGGGATAAATAGGAGGAAGCAAATGATACTGCTGGAGAATACAAAGCACAGCAAGCTAGATAAAGGTGATCCTAATTGAGGAGGAGGATTGGTATTTAATTAAAACTACTGCTAAAAACCAAGCTCTTAGTAGTAAAATAAATAATAGCAGGACATGAGTAATTCCTCTCGGGGGAATGTCGGAGACAAAATTACACTAATGTAATAATAAAAGGGGCGTGTGTGCAATTGCTCAGAGGAATAGTAACAGGATAGAATGATTTTTCACTGCTAAGAAGTTCAAATGTGGTTCAAGTCAAAAGGGACTGAAACCTGTTAAAGTACACGCTCCTCGGGGCTCTCGGGCCATTTCAGAAGGCAGAGTTGCCCGAGTTACTGATGCGCCGTTGATGCTTTACTTGGCAATTCCAGCAGAGAGGCAGGAGATTGAGCTCCTCCTCTGCTGTAGCAAATGATGGCAAGTTAAGTGTGTCATTTGCACTCCTGCTGCTCAGTCAGTGTGTTTTCAGTGAATTAAAAATAAGTATTTCAGGCCCAGACTTAGGACAACCGAGCCATGTGTCATGCATCTGGAGGCAAGAAAGGACTTTAAACCATCTTTTGTTTCCTTATTTCCCTCCCACCCCTCCTTTCTAATCGTGAAATCATTTCAGAGCTCTGTCTGCATTCCTCAAGCTGTGATGCCCATTCTGGTAAGGTGGTTAAATAGCATAGACTCATTAACCATTCTCAACTGAGTAATACACAGTGACATAACATAATTTCTTTTCCATAGTTGGCTTGCATAATGCTGCACTTCAGTTGTTGTTACTCTTTCCGTGTAATCCTTTTCATTTCTATGATGTCCATCTGCTTACCAGACAAGGTTTAGAAAAAATTGGAGGGGGGGGGTAAACATCCCAGAATACAAAAAGAAAAAGCCACACAAGTGAGCGTAAGGGGGATTTAACAAAGAACAGAGGTATTAGGACACTGGAATGAGAACTGCTGTTGCCCAAGGCAGGAAAGTGAGAGAAGATCTTGGATAGTTGGGGACCAGAAAAGCAGGAAGTAGAAGCTTTTTCTTTTTATTTTATTCCTCTCTTCCCCACCACCCTTGCCCCAACCTGGAAAAAGAACCCGACCAACAAACCACCCCCTTACCCTCTCCTCCCCCCTTCCTTCCCCCCCAAAAAAAAACCCAAACCAAAACCCTACCATCCTGAAACAGCTGGCGCTCTGGCTGTCTGAAAGCGTCGTGTTTACAAAGACTGGTATGCATTGCTGTAGTCAGTTATTGGTCACAAAATTTCCTAAAAAAAAGTCTCTATGAAGAATTCGTGTTCCTCTGGACTTGCTTAAAGTCTAGCAAGGAATAGTGATGCTTCAACCAAAGAGCACTTTGGAAACAGTTGAGTGATGTCTTTTTTCTGCTGCAGGTTGTCAAGGGGAAGGGAGAAGGCCTTGTGAATCCCTGAGACACTCAGGTTACCATTTGCAAAAGCAGTGCTCTGCAGGAAACAAGCACAGCCCAAAAACCCCAAGTTTAGTCAAAGGAAAGAGTAAGGTAATAGTGGTTTGTGGTAGATAGGGAAGGTAATTCGTAGTGTGCTCTGAAGAATCAGACTGTAGCCAATCTACAGCTCCGAGTAGTGGCATTTCTAGTGCAGACCCAGCTGAGGCTCTGCAGTCAGCATCCACCGGCCAGGGACAGGTATCCTGCCGATATGATGTGGAGATACTTGAAACGCCATTGTATAAAAAAGGTGGTTTAGTCCTTAACATGAAACATACTGTTTCAAACTAGAAAGCAAACATACTCAGCAGTTTCAGCAGAGACAAGTGTCTCTATGAACTGATAATGTCAACTTGATGGCTCTGAGCTCAATTGTTTTTCCCCTGAGAATCTGGTTAAATTGGACTGTCTGTAGTGTCAGTGTTATCTTACTGATGGCCTTCTAGTTTTCTGACTTTCCTCTCTGCAATGCACAATGCCTTATAAACGATGATATTTTGTTATTCTTATACTCTGTTGCCTTTTTCATTGAGTTGAAAATTTTCATAGATCTCACTTACTAATCTCACTTCTAAGTTTGTTCGTATTCATGTTACCGTGCCCAGAAGACAATACTAAATAGGCTGCAGAGCCTTGGATGTGTTACTGAAAGAGTACGGATCAGGCCACTGTCCTCCCTGCTGTGTTGTGGGTACGTTTTTTTCTCACCTGTGTCAACCTTTGAGCCTTCTTTCAAAGCTGTGACTTTTCAAGGAGCTGAGGGTCTTTTACAGCGGGGCTGGAGAGCTGTGTTTAGATGGGGAGAACAGGTATGAAAGTCTTTCCTTAATCTGGACCAGGGACAGAGGGGTTAATATGTGTAGTGGCCAGAAGGCACTACACAGAGCTTAAAATAACCAAGATCAGGATAATTTGGCTTTAAAAACCATCTGGGGCTTGATTCAGTGCTCATTAAAATTCATGCTAGCCTTATGATTGGCTTCTGGAAGAATTAAGCAGGGTGTTACACTTTATAACGAGTACTTTGGGCCTTGTCCAAGAAAGTACATAAATGCATACAATAATGTTAGAAATTAACTTCTTTTCTGTAACATCCAGCTTAGAATAAGAATCTTTCTAGCATTTGTGGAAGTCAGTGAAAAAACTCTGGTTTCAAGGGACTTTGGATTGGATCTGAAGAACAGATGTTACAGCTGAGTCTGGAAAGAAGTCTCTCTGGGCAAGCCATCTCTGAGCTGTTCATGCTATAGCAAGCTGTCCAGTTTCGTTGCACACATAATTAATTTGCAGAAATCAGAGCTTCTGAGTGTGTAGTGAAAGGCGTGGAAAATCGGATTGCAAACCTAGATACTGTTATGGAATATTTGGGCCATAAAATGAAAAATGCATGCTGTGTTTATTTCATTAGAAACCTAAATGTATAAAGTAATGTCACAAATAGTTTAGATCTCGTACCACCTTATCACCATAGGTGATGTTAGTAGACAAGATGCTCCTGTTTGTGACTGCTGCTGAGGAAACTTCCTGATTTCTGACACTTTATGATAAAATATGCACTCTTTGGTGTTAACAGAGCAGAAAATACTAATTCTGCTGTTTGCTCCCAAATCAGGAATTTGCAAAGCTTTTTGGGCTTTTGTGTTTTCTTCCAAGTTCTAAATATGTTCTCCCTAAGCTTCTGCAAAATAGCAGCCTGAGTGACGTAAAGCTGAGCCAATAACTTATTTAAAGAACATTGCCATTTATTTCTGTGTCATTTAAAGGCATGTTTTTAAAACAGTCTCTTAGAACTCAGGGTCACCTAAATTATCTGGCTACTTCTAATTTGTGGTCTGTGATCACCTTCCTAATGGATTGTGGCTGTTCTTGGACTGAGATTGCTATTTGTTGAAAGAAGGAAATGAAAGAATTTTCCAGATAACTACCCAAGTATTTCTGTAGGGAATCTTTGCTTAAGCACTTGCGTACAACTGTTAGCCAGGCTTTCAGTTTTCATCAAAGTTCTGCAGAACAAAACAAGAAAATGCTCGTTATGAGTCTTAACATGCATTTGTTTTTAAAGGTCACATGTGGAAATGAACTAAGTTAATACTTTTTTTATTTGAACACATTTATCTGAATTCATTTATTTATAGAATTTTTTTGGCACTCCAGAGAGCACATGAACAAGAAATGTGTTTTTAAATTAGTAGTTTGACGAATGATGATTAAGTAGAAGATTAACAGGATTTTTTCACTTATTTTTACGATGCCATCTTCAGAATCTCCAGATCTGCAGAATAGGAGACATAGCCATTTGAGCTGTAAATAAAATGGTATTTCTGATGTTGCTCCTTTCTTAACTTCTTTAATTATTATTATTATTATTATTATTATTATTATTCAGAATCTGGATATTTCCTTTAATTATATCTCTCTCTATATATATATCTATCAGTGGATTAGTTTCTGGTGTTATCTTGAAGAGGATTCTGGTTCAGTAGTTCCACTATGGTTTTGCTCCTGACAGCAGCCCGCAGGACCTAGACTTGTTCCAAAGGAAGGACATTTGTTATGATGGCAGCCAAACGCCAGCAGGTCCTTGTGGTTGGGTGGACTGTATAAGTCTGTTCAGTTTGGACTCCATTAATCATGTGGTAGGGTTTTGGTATAAAAATGTTCTTACAATACCAGAAACAGCCGGCATGTTTCAATCCTTTGTAACGCACACTGCCTGACTGTGTGCACGTTTTAGTTTCTTATTGTGGAATCTGACAGCATTAATAGTTGCACAAATGTTTTGGGGAGTTTTGAACTTTTTTTAACAGAGAATGGTGGTTGGAAGCTTTATCATGTGCCCACCAGCCTGTGTCTGCTGAAACAGCGTGTCCCAGAGCAACCAGCATCTTATTCTGTCTTATGCTAGTCTTTAGGCTAGTATAAACTGCAGCCTGAATGAAGACTGGAGGAGAGAGCTGAGGATAAAGACAGTAAAAGGCTTCTTTAACTACTAGCAGGAAACACCAAAAATCACTCTTAGGAGAGGTAGCAATTAATAACTTTTTCTCTTTCCTCTGTTGTAGCAGTCACTCCTTTGCAACCCATCCTGTGGACTCCAATGCATTCAGAGCTCATGGAGATGGGGAAACTAAGGGTACAGTATTGTGACATGCTTGTTTCAGTGGCAAAACAAGAAGGCCCAGTTCCTGCATTGCAGGTTGCTGGCTTCTGAGTTGTGGTGGCATGACTCTTTGCATGGCTGAGCTCTATGCCAGGCTGCTGAAACAATCTGAGTTTAAAAATAAATTAAATTAATTTAAAAAAACCCAAAAGGTTTAACCCTTCACCTACCTCCTATTTGCAGTAAAACCAAAAGTTTTTTGATGCAAGTAGTTGTATTGATTACCTGCATGGTATGGTTGGCAGGCAGCTGTACAGTTGTACCAGCACAACTAGGGAAATGAGCTGCAGCACAGAAGTATGACTGAGCGGCATGTAGCCATGCTGGACAGTGAAAGGGAAGCAATTGCTCAGTCCAGCAACTAGAGGGGGCTGAGATGAATTTTGCATTCTCATCCCCATTGCAATGGTCAACCCTTTCCCTCTTCTCCTCATATTCCATTCAAACAGCGGCTCTCTACCTCTACCAGCCTTCCCCCAAAATAAGCTACCCATACACCACCGTAGTACCAAGCACCCTCCTGCACTTGCTGTAGGGTGGCTGCTGCCGGGAGGGTGACCGTGACGCCCATTCCCTGGCACAGCATAGCAGTGCAGCTCTCTGAGATGGGCTGCATGCATTCCGCTGCTTAGGGCTGTGTTGGCTGTGCGGGCAGTTGTTCCCTGCCTCCACAAGGCAGCGAGTGGGACGGGAGCCTCCTGTGCTGCACAGAGCCACGTGGCTGGATTTTGACAAGCATAAGCTCCAGCACTCAAATTATTCTAGGCTCTTGAGAGTTGGGCTTGAACGTACCCAGAGGTAGAGAGGGACTAATAACAGCAAATGGTGCTAGACTTTTGCTACCGTTCTTTTAGCCACTAGGAATTCTCTGAATTCTGGTTAATACTTTTGCAATAGCTGACTGACCTAGTTATTCTGAACAGAAGCTGTAGTCTATATTCCTCTTATGTCAGCCAGGGATTTCAATCTGCATTTCTATAGCATCTTTAAGGATCGCAGCATGCTTGAAAAAACAACAGATTAAGCCGCCTCTGTTCTGTGGGAGTTAAGCGTTGTCACAGTCATTTTACCAGTGTGCAAAATGACCTTCTCAAGGTGACCTGGCGAATCTGTGGAAAAGGGAGGCTACACTGACTTTCTGCTGCAATGTTACCATTGCAGGACTGATCATCCTGACTTTTGTGGGAAGCAGCAGATACACCTTTTGTAGAGGGTGCACAGACCTGTCTGGTGGAGCATGACGTTACTTCTATTATAACCTAATATGTCTGTGAATTTTTGCAAGTAAAAAATTTGGAAGAATTGTGAGATGGCTGTGATCCAAGCTGTATTGATATTATCTGCAGGGAATGTCTACCAAGCCACAGGAATTTAACTAGTAGCAAAATAGCATGTGCTCTGTTCAGGTGATCCTCTTGAGCTTCAGTTTCAACTTCTCATCAGAGTGGGAGTTAAAATTTTTAAAGAGAGTCTGCTGTTTTCTTACTCTCTTTAAGCTTAATCTGCTTTCTTGCCTATGTTCTCAGCTCTCGCTGCTCCAGCCTAGTGTTCTCAGTCTGGCAGAATTTGCAGGTCCCCGTGCTACTTCCTTGCTGGCTATGCTTTGCTCCACCATTGGAGTTGCCCGGCCCAGGAGAGCCTGGCTGCAATTCTGCCCTAGTGCCGATGAGAGCCTGAAGCAGCACAAATTTTCTTCTTTCATGTGACCATACGCTCTTTCATGAGCGTACGTGGTATTTGCTGGTGTGCATATGGTGAAGAGGCACTCCAAGCACCACACTGCCCTGCCAGTTTTGAACATGGGGATGTGTCCTGATCTGTAACTGCATGCAGTGCTCTGGCAGAGGTGATGAACTTGCTAAACCAACTTCCAGTTCTTCAGCTCTGGTGCCTTTGGTTTTTGTTTTGAATTGGGCCAAAAAAATGGCAACTGGATTAGACTGTAAACCTTGAGACACTTACAAGCACACTGAATGAGCTCATGCAGTGGGAGTGCAGATAAGGCTTTGTCCTGCTGGGATCTCCAGGACGCTACCTTTATAATGACAGCGATGCTTAGTAAGCAGGAGGATAACCCTAACATTAGAGCTAGCAATCCAAATAGTGCTCTCTTGAAATTTTCTGCCCACCTCTGAATGCAATAGCCTTGGGGAAAGGTAGCTAAATTGTAAGCACTTATTTAAAGTGAAACTGCCTCTGGATTGCTCCCTCCTTATCTCCAGTCCTGGCTAATGTCATGTGTTGATTATGAGACTTGCAGACTTGATTCCTATCTTATGCTTCCTCCCACCAGTTGATGCTGATGCTTTGTGAATTTGCAACACACACTTTCTCCTACTGACCCCTTTGTCCCAATTGTTGGCGTACTTTTTCACTTCCCTGGCCAGCTTACTCTGGATTTCAAGAGCCATGAAAGAGAAGAGGGACCACACTTTTTTGACGGAAGCGCATTTGAGCCTCCTAGCAAATCTCAGAGCTCAGAGGAGCCCTGCTAGAAGATCTAGCTCTGAACCACAGCCTGGCTGCATGGGTGGAATAGCCTTAGTTCTTACTGGGATTTCCTGAATGCATCAGGTTTACTGTGCCTTGGTATTAGGCTTCCCCTGGAAGCTTTGTTGAAGCAGGATAAATTTTTCTTAACGGCTTGCCCAGTTCCCACAAGCTCCAAACAAGTGGCCAAGTGTGTTTCTCCTGGCTGAGGTAGAAGTAAGATGTCGTATATAGTAGTTAGCCCTGGTGCCTCTAACTTTTTTTTTTTAAAGATTAGAAGTGCCCGGTCTTGCCTGTTGGCATAGCAAAACATTGAAAAGTTTTTTTTCTCTCCAAAAATTCTGCTCCAGTAGAGCTGAAATGGGCTTACATGGAATCTATTGCAGCAACAGCTCAGGACGTGAGGTACTGGTGCTTTCCTGACACAGCGACGTGGATGGGCAGGGTGAGAAAAGAGGCGAGATCAGCAGTTTTGATCTGAAATTTGCTATGCTTTGTGTCTGGGAAGGGGACAGGGAGTACGGAATGGCCTTTCCTGTGCAGATAAATCAGGCAGTCTGTGATGCGAGCATTTAGTCAATGTACCCTGCAGCACTTCTTGCTTGCCAGTTATGGCTGCCATAGCTAAGACAGACAGGACCTGAATGAGCAACATAGAGTATAGCAACCGTAGGAGGAGTGGGGTGTGTATGCGTGTGTTTATATGAATGTGTGAGTATGATTATTTATATTATCTTGTGCAATTCTCTAGGTAAGAAGGGAGCAGTGGGCAGGGAAGGAGCAGTGAAATGTTTAATAAAGGGACAATTGCTAAAGGGGGAAATTAGAGATGCATCACTTTTACTGGGAAATCTTTCTTCAAAGTGTGTAGGACTGCTGGGACCAAACTTGTGAACAGAAAGACTGGGAAGTGTCCTAACTTTTCATTAAGATTGTAGGCAGCAGAGGTTCACACCAACTCAAAGCTGCCTTGGTTTCATCTAAGCTTGCATCTTGACAAGTAAAATCAGGCTCTTCCATTTATAAAGAACTTGCGTCTTGTTCTAGAAGACTGTCTTAGCATGTAAGCCCATGAAATATAATACTTATGCAAATCTGAAGCCAGTTCCAAGCCTGGGTGACTCCTTGTAGAATATAAATGACGTTTCTTTGTGACGCTCTCAAAGCTGTCGTGTAGATGACTCCTCACTGATTGGCACATCAGCAAAGCACAGATGCAACAGATGACAATGACGGTTTGCACTCACTGTCGCGTTTCCTCCACACCTAGCAGGATTATGCTCTCTTTCCTCATCTCTGATCCTCCACAGCACTGCTTCTGCCTTGCAAGTTCCAGTCTTTTGGAGAAAGAATGCTGTCCCCCTCTCTTGATTGTAGTTTGTTATTTACTACTATTAACATGAACTTCCCTTTTTTTGATTACATCTGTGTACGGGGCTGCCCTGTAGGAGGAGACAAGCTAATCCCTAGACAGAAAGGAACCTAACTTTATTTCCTATACCCTAGGGACGCTGCTGTGAGGTAACAGGCAGGACGCCTCAGTCTCTTTGGCAGGCTCTGGCAGGCAAGGACCTGCAGTGCGATGCAGAAGTGGTGACTGCACTTTCAGGAAGGAGCCTTCCACAACTTTGCTAGCAGATCTGGAAATGAGGATTATGAACCTCAGACCATCAGCTACAATGCCAGGGTTTCCTTTACATTCTCTATATGAACCCCAGTTCTGTTCCTTCTCCATAATATTACTGTAGATCTTGTGCATTCCAACTAGATCTGTGGTTGTTGCAGCCTCGTTAGGCGGGATGAATAGGTAGGAAGGGAAATGGGAATGGGGGAACACAGCTAAAAGGTCACCGGGCTGGCCCACCTCTGCTGGACAAGCCACTCCCAGCAGAAATGATGATAGCCTAATGATTATTTGTAGCATGTCATTCATTTATTTATTTTAAGGGCGGTTCAACTAAACCAACGTTAAAAAAAATTTTTAAAATCATGGGGGTGGATTTTTAAGGCTTTTACCTCTGCTCTTTGGACCTAAAAATACCTTAGGGTTAAGCCACCATTGTTAGTGGTTTGGAGAGGCCAAGAATCCTCTTTATTTGCAGTGGAGAAAGAGCAGCTGATGGGTTTGCTGACATGAATGCCGACCTGTTCCGGGCTGTAATCCCCAAAGTGTCCTCTAATGACGCCCCCTCCCACCTTTGCCCAGCTGCCACCGCTGAGCAGCGGTGGAGCTGGAGTCCTGCTGAACACAAGTCGCGTGTGGCAATGTCTACTTCCAGGAGTCGGTAAACCCTGCGGCACGGCACAGGCAGCGCAACAGGATTATAGGGTGATACTAGACTTCAGACCTCGCAGCACTGACTCATGCCGAGCGACAGGGGAAAAGTAAAAGCGCCGGGTCATGTGCTGCTCATCTGCAATGCAAATAAATTGGTGAATTCTTCTATAGCCAGCCATATAGCAAGCAATCAAAGCATTCCTGCCGGGAATGACAAGGAATTGGTGGCAGGTCCTGAAATCTGCAGCCAGGCGACACAGGCGGAGATGTCGGGATTCGTTAGAAACTGCAGCAGCTCTAGGCCCTGAGGCTGTGGAGCCGAGAGAGAAGAGCTAACAAGCAAGTCGGAGCTTTAATAGGTCAGCAGAGAAGTGGGGGGGTAAGAAGGGTGGAGGGGAATGGGAGATAATCTCCCAAGGTTCCTGCCTGAGACGCAGCAAACCTCAGTGCCCAGGTGTGGCTCTGAGCTCTTTCTCTCTCTCATCCCCTCTAGGGACCAAAAGGAGGAGATGGGGAAGAGAAGGCAAGATGGTCCCAAGAGGCTCTGCTGTCGGCGTGTGTCATTTTCCTTGGAACAGGAATCTGAGGCTTCTCTGCGCTGAGTGTTTCTGTGTCCCATCTACTACCACACCCTGAAATCAAACTCGGCAGCTTAGGTGAACCAGGCACTGTACAAACATGTCAGACATGCCTCCACCCCTTTTTCGTCTCCCGCTTTCTCCTGCCGTCTTTCTCTCTCAAGTTTATCGGCGTGTCAGCGGATTCCAGTGGCAGAGCATTCCCACCTCACCTGTGGTTACGGAGCAATGAGGAGTCAGGGGTAAGCTCCCTCCTGCAGATTTGGGGATCAACATTGACTTGCTTGCTTGCTTTAAAGCAGTAACACCACCGTCCTAATGGCTGCTGTTTCATGCGATTTGTTTCCTCTGTTTACAGAGGACTAGGTTTGTCAGTTTAAACTAACATCTTCACTCCCCAGTGGCTGTGCAGCTACGGCTTAACCCCTTCCCTTCGGAGCTAAGCCTTGCCACTGCCAAGAATTAGCACATGTGTTGACAGTGCCAGCCTAGGGCAAAGTGAGTGGGGAATGGTTCGGGGCGTCATACAATTTTTTCTCTCAAGGGATGGTTCTGGAAGGGAAGAAAAACTGGGAGCTGGATTCCTCTGGGAAGGAGTTGACTTCATCTTTACTCCTATAACCCAGCAACACCGTCCTCCAATCGGCTTTGCTGCATGACAGTGGGAGAGTTTCCCTCCAGACCCTTCTTTCTCCTCTCACTTGGAATTGTCCTCTACCGGCATTGTTGCAGCAGGACTGCCAGTAAGATCTTGCATTTTTTGCTTTCCAGTGTCTTTTAGGTGGGCCAGCGTGTGGGTCTGTGGTGCCTGAGGTCTACTGATTTAGACTACTGACACTCAAAATGATGGGGAATGTGGAAAGGAAAATGCATTGTTGGATCTTGCAGGGTGATGCTCTTAAAACATTGGGGTGAAGAAGGGGTTAAAAATTACTCTGTATGATGCTTGAGAAAGCAGACACCATGTCAGGAACATGCATGCTCATTGCCTTTATGCGAGACATAGCAATATCTCCTCTTAAGTCTCTTGTACTTGCAAGGACCCTCACCATATCTTACGAAGAGGTCTAATTGACTCACCAGTTAAAACAGTTGTGTCTGTATTCCTGACCTTCTGGCTGCTGCGCTAGCCAAGATCCTCTCAGCACACCTACTGAAACTACGTTGTAGTACTCGTGTGCATATGGGTGCGTGAGCGTATTTTGGCTATCTGAAAGCTGGTTAATCTCCTCCTATTTAAGTTACAATCTACAATTCTATTGGGCATTTTTACTTAATTATTTTTGCTAGGTGGTAACCAACGTATACAGCCAGGTATTTACAGCTACAGAAAATAGTCCTGTCCATTAATATTTGCTGATGCGTTTGCTTTCTTCTTTGCCAGGACATTAATGCCTTAATGTATTTGGGGACCGAGTACTGAAAACACAGAAGAGAAGTTTGTGGCTGGTGAGTGCGAATTCTCAGGTGGGGCTGGGGGATGTACATAGAGTAAGAAAGATTTGCCGAGTCTTCCTCTGCTTTTCTGAGTTTTGTGCTTGGGTAAAACCTGAGTCAGCCCCTATGCAGCTGCTGGGGAAAGAAATGCTGCTGCATGGCGCTCTCTCAAGCCCTGTCCCACTGAAAAGTCTTATTCTTGACAGTGTGATGAAGCTGAATATTGATTTTAATATTCTACACTGCCTTGGTATGTACATCCTGTGTGCTAAGTGTGAGCAATGGTTTATGTATCTAGTAGCAAAGCTGATCAAATAGTGGAAAGAGCGATCAGCAAATAGTTTGCTGGATTAGTAACTGTGCTTCCGGATGGAGAGTCTGTTCCCTGTACAGGGGTTATTTCTGTCTAGATGGGTGTGAGTATGTATGTACCTGGAAAGAATATCCTGAGTCCTGCTGCTGAGGCTTGCAAAAGTGAGAAACATAACTCTTGCTTAGTCACAAAATGGTTTTCATTCACAAGGAGAAGCACTATAAAAGTTTGGCTGTCCTGCCTCCATCAGAAAAAAAGAGCACTTTTTAACCTACTTCTCTAATGTGCTTAGGGAAATGCACAAGCAGAGAAAAGAGCTAAATATTTTGTGCAAATTGCTTAAAACAGTTTGGACTAGCCTACTTAACTGCAAGTAAAAACTCAGCTGGGTTCCGAGTTCTGCATTGCACATCGTGTTTTCTTGAGGGTACCAATAGAGGTGCCGTGCTGCAGTTCCATCGCATTCGGAGCTGCACATCAATTCTGTATGTGTACAGGACATCAGCTCTGAAGTTAGCAAGAGCAGCTGAAGGCTAACCAGTATGTTGTGCTGCACAGCACCGACAGCTGGAGAGAGCACAGCAAACTTTCAGATCTTGCCGAGGGAGGCTCTGGACTAGGGGACCAGTTTTCTTGTCTGTTGTACTAACGCTGCTCCTCCACCAGGATCATTGGCTTCTAAGTTATAATTGTATAGACTCGATGCAATGGAGTACAGAATCAGGACTTGGCTGATACAGGTCTTGTTTTTAAGGAATTTCTCAGTATGGTTTCTAAAGTTGCAGGAGGATTACCGCGTGGCTTGAGGACTAATGCACTGAGATTTGGTCATTAGTGATGATACTGTTGGTTTGAGACTGATCTTCCATTTGTCTGGCATAAGAGAGCAATGTGAATGTAGGGCGATGATAGGCTAAAAGTTCATATCTATTTCCCTCAAAAAAATCTCAGGAAATTACATTCACCCTAGGGCTGAGCCATTTTAACTTGTAGTGTTAGTAATTAGATTATTTTGTAACTAATTGATGACAGAGTGTAGCTGTAGACAATAACAGTTACTTATCTTTACTTGTGTTAGGAGTGCACCTCAGGTTTTAATGTGTGGAGCGCTGTGTGAACATTCATGCTCATGGCACGTGTTCCTCCTTTCCAAACAGAGCAGAATAACTGATACTCCCTAGGAGAAGACTTGTCTGTTATGATTTGAATTTCCGTATCGGTGCTGGCAGTAGTGAGTAGGAAGGCACTCAGAGTCAGCCAGGTTGTGGGGTTTAAGCTAGTCTGTCTCCTCCGTGTTTTGGAGCACGCTGCCTAGGCTGCAGTTTTCCCAACAGTTATCCCATGGGGGTAACCCAAGTGAACTGCCTTGCAGGCGGCAATTACATATATATGTATCCCACTTTGGGAGAACATGATGATCATAAATAGGGACTAAGATTGTTTAAGTGTTGTTTGGAAGTTTAACTCTTGCATCTCTATACTTGGGCGGTCTGGGGAATCACTGTGGTGTCTCTGCCAGCCCTCTGCCATGCTGCTGGAGTCAGGAGTGTGATCCAGGACGTGTGCGATCGCCAGTGCCTCTGCTGGGACAGGTCTGCTTGCAAGCAATCGGCCATGCTTACCGAGTACGTGACTCTGGCTTGGCTCCTGCCTGGTGCTTCCCTACCGTAAGGTCTATATCATGCGCATTTGCAGTGCAGAGCTACAGCTTCCCTCTCGTAACCCAATGTGCCAGAGGCAGCTGGATCTGCGATCCGTGACGTGGCATGGAGGAGCACAGTGAGGTTGCAGTGCTCAGACAGAGCCACAGGACGTGGCACCCGGTGTTTGGAAGTGCTGTGCTCGAAGTCGCGTGTTTCCCAGATGTAGCCGAGTGGCTTGACTCCTTCGTGTGTCATGGGACCCGCCATGCCAGATGTGGCCCCTTGCACTTGTCCCAGCATAACCTCCTATCTGATACTTAAGATGTTGCTATTCACGCAAATTTTTGGAGACGGAACCTTAAATGTTCTTATTCTAATCTCGGTAGTATTTTTATGCTCATTTTGAATGGATCTGTCACACAAGACAGTGGAGAGTGAAGCCCCATATCCTACCTTGTCTTGAAGCTCTTTGGCATTCTGGATTAACAGCAAAATACAGCCACTTGTTTTTAACCCTGGTGCATCCTTCATGGCAAAATAATGACAGTAAGTCCATTTGAAACAATGCAGTTACTCTTTGGACATGGAACAGTGAAGTGTGCATGTGTAAGGCAGGTGTCAAAGAGATGCAGTGCTGTATGGTTTTGTATATCCAGAACAGGACACAGCCACAGCAAGTGTTTGAGGTGGGGGAAAAAGGGTCATAGTTGTTACAGTGGCTTATGTCTTAGCCTTACGACCCGCAGCATGCATCTCACTGGCTTTGGGTGGAGAGGATGCGATGAGTTGCAGCCTTCTCTTGGTGCTGCAGTGGTATTGACCAGCTGAACCCTCTTACAAACCAGTTACAGATGGGAAATGGCTAATCTTATAATGAAGGCACTGGATTGCAGTTGAGGTTTGGGTATGATTTCTGTCTGTGCAGCTGGTTTCTGTCATGGTGTCTAGACCTACATGCTGGTGTCAAGATCAAACATGTGGTCAGAGCATGTCTTGGCTCCCACTGGTGCTGTGCACCCATGTTTCCTCTTCATGGAAGCCAGGGTGTGTTGAGCCTGGATCTGGCCTTGATATGAAGTTAAAAAGCAGCCAGGAGACATACCTGGAAGCTCTTTTAGGTTTGCTAATCTAGACATAGCTGGGAAGAAACCGAGCTAGTAATTTTTTTTCTGTCTCTTCTGCAAATGAGGATAGTAATTCCTTTTCCTTACCTTTCGTCTGTTCGGATGAAACCTCTGGAGGGTGGGGCCTGACTTCAGAGACGGGCACAATGGGACAGTGACTTTAGCTGGGATTTCTAGGGGACTGTGAATAATGAAGAACTTTATTATTTGTCACGGGAAAAAGCCCATTAGCATTTGGGACATGCCTATACTGGTTTCAGAAAGTTCAAGAGGTCTCTTCCTTGCAAGTGCTTTTATATGTCCCAGAATGAATTTGGCGTAGTATAGCCAAAACACACCTAAAAGTATGTCACTGAGCAGCGTCCAAAACAAGCTTAGCAAATAGGCGTTCACTGTGTTTCAGGTTTTAGTCCTAATTTATGAGCAAGGAAATGGAGCAGGGGAGAAAGAGGCAACACCATAGCCTTTAGACCCTGTTCAGTGGAGCCAGGGCAAAAAATGTCAAGCAGTTGTGTTCTTTTTCTCATTTGTCAAAAATAAACCCACCGATATGTCTCTCCCTAAGCTTATTTCTAATGTAATATTAATCTGTGCGCTCGTGTGTGTGTTTGGGCAGGATTTAGAGTATTACATCAGTTTGCTGTGCTGCTAGTTCGCCCTGACACATAGCTTTGCTGTTGGGGGCTGGTGAGAGAGAGAGAAGAGTGGAAGGAAAGGACTTGAAATAGGGGAAGTGATAGCACACAGCAAATATCCATTCTTCCTTTAGGGGAAAAAAAGTACCTAAAACAGTATTTCTAAAACTAGAATTGCAGGCAAATGTGGAAGGTGTCATCGCGACAAGGCTCTATGCTCTTAGATCCCATTTCAGATTTCAGACCATTTTCCTTTTCTTTCCCCCTTTTTCTTACCCTTTGTTGTCATGTCTTGGTGTGTGAAGTCACATTTAGATTTGTAAGCTCCTCAGGGAAGTAACCTGTCATTTTTCTTTGTCTGCAAAATGCTATGAGCATTTATGGCTTGTTAGAAATAACAATCATGTCAGAAACCTCAGGAGGGTAAACATTAGGATTTTAGAAGGTATGGAATACAGTGAAATACCATGTGTGCATATTCACACGTACATATGCATGAACACATGCATATATGCATACAACATGCATTGATAATGGCCTATTTAACTTGCGCTGCATTTGAAATGTATTACGTGACAGTGACCTGTATAGCAGAGTATGGAAATATGTTTTTCCTTTTAATTGGTGGGTTCTCTGGGATCTTCTTCATCTTCCTACTCCAAACTCAATCTGCATATTGCAGTTCCTCAGGTCCTGTAGGAAGAGTTCTCCTCCTCCCCCCCTCCTCTTGTAGCTGGCCAGAGTAGTTTGGCATATCAGCTGAGGGAGTGCTTAGAAATCATGGGAATTGCTTTCTTCAGCCCAGGGACCAAGCCTTATCTCTTGTCCAGGGCGGGAGGAATGTAGCAAGCTGCGTCCAGATCTGCGATAGCAGTGCAAAAAGCGCCGATGAGTGAGTTCGGTTGCTGCAGCAAGGAGGGGGAGGGAAAGCTTATTTTTAACTGGAAACTATAGAAGTGAGACTGAAGTAGCTCTCTGCTGTCCTGCTATCATCAAGTGTGTGTGTGAGTGAATGAGCACATGAACGTAGTTAAGTACAGTGCATATTACTAATGGAGTATGTAATTGTACGTGTGTAGGGTGGAGGCGAGCCAGATTAAATGACAGTGCATGCTGGCTTCTTTGTCTGGGCGTTTGAACTCGTGTGTTGTAATGAGCAATTCCTGATAACATTTATCTACTACTTTTTTTCAGTGGGGTTGATTCTTTTCTGTGCCCTGCTCCTCGGGTTGCCTGTCTCCCAGCCATTCCTCTTTCCTTCCTAACTCTCATTCCCCTTTCCCTCTTCCATCCTTAATCTTCCCACCCCTTCCTCTCCTCTGAGCCTGACCCTTCTCTCTTCTTGCCCCTCCTTCCCAGCCGATCCCTCCCCCTGCTCTGGATCTGCTGGCGGTGGGATTTTTTCTCATGCTCAGTGGCAGATGTGACAGCTTTTGGAACTGTATCCTCTAGGAACAGCTATATCTGGAGTTGAAAAACCTAACGTGGTTTCCCAGGCAGCAGGAATGGATCGCTGAGAGAATTTCAATCTCCGACTGCTTTTGTCTTGTGGTAGTGACTTTTATTATTTATGTTTGTGACATTTCTTACAGATAGTTCTCAGCAGTGAATGAAAGACTAGCCTAGTAGATTATTATAAAATCAGTGTCACAGTATTTGTATTATTGTATTAAAGGGATGCTGTCTACGTTTGAATACAGGTTTGGCTTGACTGACAAAATCTTATATGCGTAAAATGTTCTTATGAATTTCTTACTGAATTAGAAAAGGCCTGTTTTATATATTTTATTTAAACATTCTTTAGCTGGGTATTGGAAATACAAGTAAATAGCTCTTGCATGAAAACCACAAAGTGAAAGGAGACTGGTTAAATACAGACCTTCTCAATGAAATGCAAAATCTACACAGATTATTAGAATCCATTGGATTTCAGATAACTATTTTTAGTGTATGAATTTTATTTGATCTTAATGCAGTGTACCTTTAAACCACCTGTCTGATACGGCAATGTCTTTATAACCAAAGATTGATGCTGACCATATAAAGCAAATGTCATTGGATACCCAGGGGTATGTTGTATTTGGAGTTGATTACATTTTGTTGTTTTTAAGATGTCTATTACAAGCCAATAAGGTAGATGCAGCAAGTTACCCTAAAATTGACCATGAACTTAGTAGATGCTGCTTTCTGGGTTTAGGAAGCATGCTTTTGTATATAGGATCTAAGTGTAGTCCAGGTGTTGATTGACAGGTATAGTGATTTAGTGTAAATATACAAATGTAGTGTTTATGCTTATGCAAACTGATATGCTGGCATAGAGCCACTCTTCTATTTGGGGCCAAAATATCACCCAGGCTTTAAACATTTGCGTTTTGAAGTAGTTTAGCTAGAATTATTCTCCTTATGGGGAAATGATTGAAATGTTCAGAAAACAACTGATACTACAAGTGCTAATGGTTGTGGCATTTGTAGCACCGCATTTTACAGGACCACTTGCCACCTGAGGCAGTTAAAGAGCAAACTTGAAAGACACTGTGTGCTATGCTCTGAGTGTCTTCTCATTATGAAGATGAGATGAGGAATGAAGCTCTGAGAGTAGGAACAGGAGAAGGAAAGATACTGGTTAAAATAGTAATGTCGCGCTCTCTGGAAATGCCCCTGTTCTGCTGGACCAAGTAGATGTCACAACTGATGCGTAGTCACCGGTTCAGAACTGAAGCTCTTGATGCAATACTACAGATACACTTCCTGCTTTCCGTGGAGGCTGTGAAAGCTCCTCAGTAGCACCAGCTTTTGGTTTGAATAGTACTAACACTATTAGAGTTATCTTTCCTTTCCAGGATTGTCTGCACTTTTTTTTTCCTTAAAGAATTGCCCTATGACTTTAGTCTTGATTATTAGTTAATATGCAGCACCTATGGGGCCTTAGAGATGAATCACTGTGTTTGAGTAGCTGCAATACAGACCTGGAGCACAGAGGCTCTTCCCATAAGCTCTCCATTAAGATGTATTTGGGTTTTCATTGGAACATATTCTAAGCAAAATTATTCTGGCTGCAAAACCTCTCCTAGGCAGAGCAGTTGCTTCCAACCTCTTTTGTAAGTGTTTTTTTAGTTGCGTAGTGTTTTGCTTTCTTTTTCAACTGTAAGGTATCTTTAGTAGGCTTCTGGACACAGTATTGCAATGGGCATTGTCAGTGTGTGAAGTCTGTATTTCACCAAGGATGGATGGCATGACTGGGGGTTTAGATAGTGTAAAGATCCTTCTGCGACGAACACACACTTCCCATCCCAGTGATACAGAATTTTAAGCCAGTGTGTATGCATTTTCAGGATCTCAGTCTAGCACTAGGAAGCAAAGTCGTTGTTCACCTGGTGACTGCACTTGGCTCCCTAAACAAGTTTTAAGTGGAACAACCTGGAAAATGTTTGACATATTTCACTGTGGGGAAAAAAGCACGAGGTGTGCGATCTTTGAGACCAGCGTCCTGTAGAAGTGTCCTCATGTCTACACCACAACATGTTATCTCTGCATGTGTCCTGTGTCTCTGACCCCTGTAAATATTTATTCAGCACAAATAGTTGGAAGCTGAGGTCCTGTACAGGGAAGAGTAATCACTACAAAGTGGAAGATCAAGTGGCAAAAATCCTCTACCTGATGTCAAGGAAGAGGTAGTGTTCATCACTTTATAAGCAACGTTAGTGAGAGGCAAATGCTAGTATTAAAGTTGTCAGTGGAAAGGGAAGAGCACATAAATGTTTTTTTTTTCCTACTGGTGGGTATTAACTGCCTTAAAGAAACCTGTACAGCTTTTTCCCAAGCTAGAGAGCATTAGCACTGAACTACCTAAAAAGTTTTGGTACTGGGTCTCTGCTTTGTCTCATCTCTCTTACGGCTCTCATTGCGCAGTTCATCCTGTGCATTAACAGAAAGCATCCTGGAGAGGAGATATGAGCTCTGGAGCACGCCAATTCCATTGCATCCTCACAATCCACACAATAGTAATCTGCCCATTAAATATGTTTCTCCAACAGGAAAACCTAACTTGGAATACTTGTAACTTTAAAGCCATCAAACCAGTCAATGGAATCATAGAACAGTTCTGGGGAGAAGGGACCTCAAGAGATCTGTAGTCCAAGCCCCTGCTCAAAGCAGGGGCTGCTCTGAGGGTCAGACCAGGTTACGCAGGGGTTTGTCTTCAAGAGCAAACTTGCTCTTGAAAACCTCCGAGGATGGAGACTGCAGAGCCTGTCTGGGCAACCTGCTCCAATGCTGGACTCTCCTGGTCACGAAAAAGTTTTTCCTTCTACCCAGTCGGGACCTCTCTTGTTTCGATTTATGCCTGTCGTCTCTGACTCCCACCACTCCCCGCTGTGAAAAACCTGGCTCTCCATAGAAAATCTCTGAGCTGTTTCTTCATGGAAAGGGTAACTTCCCCCTCACCCCATCTTCCCTGTCTGTCTTTTGTGAAGAGGTTGTGTCCATCCATCACAGTTATTCAAGCTTTCCACCTCTGTGACCGCATGCAGAGCTCGTTCTTCCTTTTTCCTTCATATCTTCCCAATTTCAAAAGGTCTAAAACTTTTGGCTTTCTATCTATCTACATCTCTTTTTTTGGCTATAAAGTCTAAATTCAGATTTTGAATGTCTCTTGTGTTTGGGTATATTTAAGTGTTAGCTGGTTTTGGCTTGTTGCAATTGTAATGGCTGTTCACGCAAACTGTCTCTCTCAGCCCCCAAGAGGAAGAAATCTTAGTTTTTAATTTTAGCTTCTTCAGCTACCTGCTGACAGAGCTTGATTTCCACCTACCACCTCCTCTCCCTCTCCCAAGCCCTCTGTCAGAGCTAGAAAAACTGAGATCCAAAATCAGTCTTGGGTAGCTCTTTGGCAACAACTCTGTGGTCTTTAAATGGGAATCAAATGTGTATTATTTACCAGTGAGAAGACAGCCTGAGTCCTGTTCATAACCACCCTTCATTCCAGGCTTGTAGTGGAATCAACACTGTCTAACAGGCTGGACTCCAAAGCCATTTAACCTAGGTATAAGCCTGTAAAATATGTTTCTCTTATGTATATTTAAAATGTTTATATCGGGCAATATGAATTTGTAGAAATAAAGGAAGCCGAGTGGTAGGAGTTCAGCTATAGACTAAGAGGTGTCTGTTTCTTTTCTGAAACAGGAGCACTGTTTCACAGTGGGCAGAGCACTAAAAAGGCCACGAGAAATCCTAGCTCAGCCACTGACCTGCTAGGTGGTCTTGAGCAAGTCGTTGCTCTCGTTGCCTCTACTTCCTTGTCTGTAAAAGCAGATGGTCACGTCGGCTCTGTTGTTAAAGTGCTTGTCACTGGAGAATGTTCTTAATACAATGTAATTAACTAATATAATTGACATGTGATATTACTGATTGGGCATATCGGACCTAGACATGCAAGAGCACTGATGGCATTGCCTTCTCTGATTCAGGCATCATGTTCCGCAAGAAGAAGAAGAAACGCCCGGAGATCTCGGCTCCGCAGAACTTTGAGCACCGTGTCCACACTTCATTTGACCCAAAGGAGGGCAAATTCGTGGGCCTGCCGCCTCAATGGCAGAATATTCTAGACACGCTGAGGCGCCCCAAGCCTGTGGTAGACCCTTCAAGGATCACCAGGATGCAACTCCAGCCTATGAAGGTAAGAGAGGAAGACTATTCTTTCCTGTCCCCTGGGCTTTCCTGTTTCTTGGGGAAGCCCAAGTTGAGGCAATGTTTCCATTGCCCCATATATATTTAAATGGGGCTAAGGGTGGGATCTGTAAAGGATGCAGTGGATAGCAGGGTCTGGGCGTTGATAACACTGTCTTCTCTGAGGCGATAGTAACTTCATCGGAAATAAGGGCGGTAGTACCCTCAACTGCAGTAGTGTCACTGTTCAAATAACCAGCTGGCTGCCGGTCACTATAATAGGGACGTGTGAAAGCTCCCGTGGTAGCTGACAGCGCCTAGGATGTGTTCAGCTATTGTGCAGGGAAGCAAAGAGGAGAATTTGTGGAGAGACCTGTTTTAGCAAGTTTGTCATTCTTGTGGGTGAGCAAATTTGGCTGGTAATTAAGTTGACAGGGCAGCCTGAGTGGGAGAGAGCGGGGTAGCACTAGCTTACTCTTCACGGATAGCTAAGTGCATGAGCGACAACAGGGAGCAGGACTGAACGAGGGTTGAGGCTAAAAGGGTTTATAAGGCAGCAGTTTAACAGAAAGTGGGAGATAGTAAACAGGAGAATGTCCTTAAAGCAAGGAGAAACAAGTTACTGATCTTCGTAGATGGGTGAATTTAGACGGCTGTCTGGCTTGGAGGGCTGTTGATAACGGCCTCTGGAGACTGTGTTCGTAAGCGACTGCAGGGACCTGCTGTGTGAAAAGAGGCAGATCATGACGACCTCTTGGGAAAGGAAGTGAAAGATGGTGACAGAATTATTGTGTTTAAAGTCTGGCTAGCTTGTGGGAAGTTTTTGTTCCCAGTTAAAAAAACCCTACAGGGGCCTAAAAACTGAAAGGTAAGTTGTAAAATAGAGATGTTACTACTTGGATTTTAGGAGCGACATAAAAGAAAATAGTTGTCTATCTGATGAATATATTTAGCTTTTTGCATACAGATGCTTCATATGGGGACTAAATGGGACTACATTTTAGTATAATGCAAGTATTAATGCAAAATCAAATCTGTAATTTAAATGGCACATCAGGATCTTTAAGCAGAATGCTGATTTAGAAAGGAAGAACTTGCTCAGGAAGAACAGGTAAAAGAAAAAGGGAGGAGGTATTGGCTTCTGTTTTATGGTGTCCTGAATGTGCTTTGAGGTTCAAAACGTAGTAGGAGGTAGGACCACAATCCAGAGAAGAGATAAAATGTGTAATAAGAGACCAACTTGGTTAGATCAGGAGCTCTCTAATGAGCTTAAACTGCAGGAGGATTGCTCAGAAGGGTGGAAACTAGGTCAAGTTATAAAGGGCAAATAGAAAAGAAATTTATGTAGGAACAAAACTGGAAGGCCAAGGCACAAAAAGAGATGTTATTCTCAAAGAACATAAAGGGCACTAAGGAGACATCGTAAGTACACTGAGGAGGAGGAGGAGGATGAAGGAAAGAATTTCTTCACTGCTCATTGTGGAAGAAAGTTAATAACAGATGACACAGAATTCTTAAATGCTTAATGGTTTTTCTTCACTCTTTATTGAAAAGGTTAACTATGATCAGTGGGCTAACACAATTAACAGGAGCATGAAGGGATAAGAACGCAGGCTAGAATAAGAAAAGAACATGAACAGAAATGAGACCTCTTAGATAAGTTACATATTTTCAAGTCAGCTGGGCCTAATGAAATTCAAGGAACTGCAGATCAGTCAGAATAATTTCAATTCCCAGAAAAAGACTGGAACAAATAAGCAAGTAATCTATTTGCAACCACTTCCTAGGAGATAGCAGGGTAATAGCTAGCAGGCAGCATGGATTTATCAAGAACAAATCATGTCAAGCAACCCAATTTCTGTCAATCACAGGGTATCGGGCTTTGGGTCAGGGAGAAATGATAGCTCTCTCCTATATCTTGACTTCAGTTAGGCTCTTGACACTGTACCTATGGCATTCCCAGAGCAAACTGAGCAAGTTTTCTCAAGTATTAGGAAAAGTATACTTAAAAGAATAGCATGAGGCATCACTGTCAAAATAGAAATGTGCATGAAGAGACTTACTGGAGTTTGTCCTGAGCCCTCGTACTGATCAGTACTTTCATCTATGACTTATTAAACCTGTAGATGGTAAAAGCTGAAAGGAGGTGCAAACCTTCAAGAGAACAAGGATAGAATATCCAATAGTCTTTAAAAACTAGAGAAGAATCTTAAACTAATACTGTTTGTTTTTTGCCACAGTAAATCCAAGTGCAAATACTCTCTTAGACTGCATCACATATTTGATTCTTTCTGGTAAACTTCATTTGAACAAATTCCTGTTCAATGATACCAATCAATAGTAAGATTTTTTTTTTTTTAAGTGCTAATTGGCCCTATTATGCCAAGCCCTCATACATAGAGTCCTGGATTCAACTATCACAGTTTTTCCTTTTTTTGACATGTACTGTGTGTAGCTTGTAAAGGGTCGCTTTTCTTTTTAAAATTGTAATTTCTAAATTTTGGTCAGTAAGGTCTGATCTTTGTAAGAGCACTCCATATAGATTTGGCTCAAATTTGGATGTTTCTTCATTAATCTGATGCAGTCTTTAAACACAACTGCAAAGTACAGCTAACTCCCATCTTCTCTGTCCACTGGGGATAGGACTGACTTAATGGACTAGAAGGACAACAGGAGTGACTTGAGCCTAATTTTAGGAAGTGTTTAACTAGGAGGTGAGGTGAGCACTGGAATGGATTTTCTAGATAGGCCATAGCATCTGTTCTTGGAGATTTCTTATTCTGAGAACATATTAGACACAAGTCTTTCTGGAATGACTTTTGTCCATCTACTTTGGACTAGCTGGCCTCTTGAGATTTCTTCCAACTTTATTTTGAGTTATTCTTTTTGCCAGTTTGTGGAAACATTGAACCATCAGCGAGCATTGGAGAAGGGCCTCTTTCTCTCCCATCTGCCTGTGCAAGGATGAGCAAGGGTGTGGAGGCATCCTGCTGCGTCCTCTGTGACTGGGGGCTGTGCATATTACATCTGTCCCTGCTCAGACTCATTTATGAACTAGTGCTCTTAACTGAGTGCTGGTATGTCTGGCATTTCTAATGGATCAATTAGAATGGACAGAAGACTCTTCCCACCCCACTGACAGATTTCAGAGGCTGGGTTTCCAACCATTTACTTTTGGTATTTTTTTCCCTGTCGAGCTTGGTGCAAAAGTGATGGAAACAGTTTGAGGAGTTAGTGTCCTCAGCGTGTTGTTTACTTGACAGCAGCTGGGGCCACGGAGGGAAATGCATGTATGTGTGAAGGAGGTGTATCACTACAGTAGGACTGAGAAGCAGAATTTCCTGCTGCAGGTGATGCAGGCATGCAATGGTATGATCAGATTGTCCTTTCTTCACTTTGTTTGACAAAATCTTCTATTCTGCCTTTCACTCTCAGACGCTGAGCAAACCGGGTGCTCATTTTGTGCACGTTGGTGGCATTCTGTTGAAATTACTTGGAGCCGCTGTTTTGCACCAGCTAAATATTAGGCTCGGTGTAATTAATTCAGCATCTTTAGAAGATTGCTGGAGTTCAGTTAGCAAACAGGAGATTGCCATCACTCCAGGGAAGGATTTTCCTCAGGCAGAGATTCATGAAAGTGTAGGAGTGATCCTATGCTGGGAATTTCTGTGAAGAAATGAAACATTCTGTTTCCCAGCACTAAAAAAACTTCTATAAGCTTTTTGTTCCAGAATAAACAAGGTAGAGCACTACATAATATGGTAGAGCACTACATAATATAACGACAGCTTCAAGTGTCCTGCTTGTTTGGATGGAAGCCTTGTTCTTCATTGTTTGCTTACAAGGCAGTTGTGAGCTGTTGTGACCCTTTGTTCATAATTTTTAATTATAATAGCTTGGCAGAACAGAGGAGGGATGCAGTGTTGGAACAAGTGTGGTCTTTACTGGTCAGGGTTAAGATGCATTAGCAAAAACCAGACTAAGGGAGGCTGATTACAGCCTATTGAGAGTCTACAGGGGAGAGATGAACCTTGTATCAGAGTAGCAAGGTGATTTTTGCAGATAGAGCTTAGGGCATGCTGTAACTTCTGAGAACTAATACTCTTAGGAGCCTAGGTTAGTGATGTAGTGTAGCACAATTTCAGCACAAGAGAGTCAGGAGTGCTAAAAACATCCCAGTTTTGCTCTAAAGTTGTAATTCAGAATGTGAGGGCAGCAGCAGAATTCACTGTTCTGGCTGAAAGCACTGCTGCCTCCGACAGAAGGATGTAACCCAATGATCCCTTTTTTTTTTTTCCCCTTCAGTAAAGGACAATAAAAAAACCACGGAAAGAAACATTTCTCTTTTTTCCTAAATTCCCTGAGTAATCTTTGGCCAGACAGACAAAATCTAACCTTTGTCAAGATAAACTGAGCCTCAGTTTTTACAACTCTAACTTTTTCACCCCTTCCCTATGTTCCCCAGACCGTGGTGAGAGGCAGCACTGTGGAAGTGGAAGGCTATATCTCCGGGATACTCAACGACATCCAGAAGCTTTCTGCCATCAGTTCGAACACCCTAAGGGGAAGGAGCCCCACCAGCAGGAGGAGAGCTCAGTCCCTTGGGCTCCTGGGGGAAGACAGACCCCCAGACATGTACCTTCAGAGTCCTGAAGCAGACTGGGCAGACAAATATGGAAACTACCTCAATTGCAACGGTGGGACCAAGGTGACCCGGCGGCAGACTATGTGGCCGGACTATAAACCCCGACTGGAAGGACAGTCTCATCCCAATGGTATGGTAACGAAAGCACAGTCCCTCGGGCCTTCGGAGTTCCAGGGCGCTGACGGCAGCTGCCTCCAGCGAGCCTCTGGTTTGCAGCATATGCCGACTGCACCGGGGGAGAGCCAGAAGACGGGAAAAAAGAGCTCAGAAGAGTGCTGGCCTCAGCCTTGTCTCGTCGGACAAGCAAACTCCAGGCCCTCAGGGGAGGGCAGCCCTAGCTCCAAATCGAGGGAGAACAGCTTGAAGAGGAGGCTGTTACGCAGCGTGTTCCCCTCCTCCGGCGGCTCAAACAAGTCAGGCCCTTCCCTGCAGATAAAGGTATCGTTATTCAGTATTTTTGAGCGAGTGCAATGTTGATGTTACAGTTCCAGAGGTTACTCACACAGCTGAACAAATTTAATTGCAAACATCATGCAACCATCTGTTACTGTTATGATTAGTGCTGGAATCAGAATAGTCCTGGACAGGGGAAACGTGTAGTCTGCCTAAGCTTCACAGAACATACTGCCAGGCATAGCTCAAAATGGCAGCCAGATCTCCATGAGAAGGGCTTGTTAGCGGAGCTGTGCTTGCAGGAGTGTAGGCTGGGAAGGAGGTAGGGGACTTACTCATTTTTGCCCTTCTGTAGTAGTAAAGGCATAACTTAAATGCCGTTATACTAGCATAAATGTGCTTTTGCCATTTGGGAAATTGCCGTAATTTACATTAGTAATGTATTCTTTTGCCTGTGCAAAATAGAACTACCTCAGGAGAGCTTGTTGGTTATAGCTGTATCTGCCAACCTGCCTACAATAGGAACGTTTCCATCAGCACCCACAGTACTGTCAAACAGGAAATCTGACTGTTGGTTTTTGGTGAGGATGGGACAGCTCACAGCTCCATCTCCCCCAGGAAAGCTGTCCTGAGTGAATGACTCACTTCTTACTAAACTGGGAGAAAAACTCTGGTTCCTGTTACTGGATAGGAGATGCAGCCCTTCAGGCCGCTCTTCCAGTTCATCCCAGGCTAACCCAGCACTCGACCTCGCGCAGCTGCTGGCTGGTTTCGAAGGCGGCGCTGGGCTGGTGCGAGGCCAGGCTGATTTCTAGCAGGCGTGGAGTCCTTGAACTCGGAGGAAGATGACGGGAACCGCTGGCCCGACAAAACCGACAGTTCTGTGTTGCAGGGTGGGGCTCTCTCCGACCCGGCTTGTTGGAGTTTGCATAAGGATCAGGCTGAAGGCTTTCAGATGCAGCCCTCTCCCTGCAGATTCCCTTTCCGAGGGAGTGGGATTTTAATGGAGTGCACAGACCGCACTTACTGCCCTCTCCGACTTTGGGCTGGTCTATACTGGCGGAGGCCTGTCCCTAAGCGCGTAGGAGAACTGGGCACTTCTTTCTTCCCTAGCAAGAGTGTCTTTGCCGTGCCGCAGCGCTTTCAGAAGGAGGAGCAGAGGGTACCAGTCAAACGGCGCGTGCGCATGGTGTGCTTGGGAGCTGCTTGTGAGAGGAGGGCAGTAGGAAAGACCTTGAGGTTACCCAGTCTGTCTCCCTGCTCCAGCGAAGGATTGCTGGCAGTTGTTTATCTAAGCTGTTCCTAACAGCCTCCAATGATTAAAACCTTCCTCTGCCTCCCAAATGGAGATGACGATGTGTAATTGTGATGTGTAAGAAATGCATAATTGCAGGTGAAATGGAAAGGGGATATAACTGGCGGAAAATGGGGAGGTGGGTGCCTTGACAAGCTGCCTGTAGTCGCCGTGGGAAGGTCCAGTGCTCTTTCCTTTCAATCTAATATGGGGGGGAAGGAGTGGGAGAACCAGTGACATCTCAAAATGTCCAGAGACTGAAAACGTGTATATAGGGGCTGTCAAATTACAGGAGCAGGAAATAATACTTACGTGTGGTTAGATAAACATGTGTGAGCTTGCATGCCCTTTTGCATGCTCTAGGTTATATAAAACCTTTTTTTTTTCCCCCCTCTCCTGAGACAAAACAAGAGTTGGGAAATAAATACTTCTCTGCCATGAGCATGCCTCTGCAGGACTGCAGGGGTGGAGCTGGTAGATGAGGAGGAAGTAACTTCTGACAGGCAGTTTGTGTTTGCGCACTCCTGCACCCCGGTGCCAGGAGCTACAAGTCATGCTTTTGGGCCCTATGTGTGTGTGAAAACGAGCTGTATGTGTGTTAGGCTTATGCAGATTTTACTGTTGAGAAAAATCCTTGGTTCAAAACCAAAGTGCATAGAATTAAATTCTATACAATTATTTTCTGTCTGAGACAGAGAAAATGAGTTCTCTTTTAAAAATGTCTCTATTGGCAGTTTTTGGTTCTCATACCCATATTATTAACTTTATTAATAATCTGTCTGAACTGTGAGAGAGAAGCAGCTTGTTGCTTTGAAGTTTTTATTTTGCCCTATAATATAAATGATTGGCTTGCTCTTTCTGAAGTTGCTACTTCGTCAGATCCACTATTATTTTACATATAACTAAGTACATAATGAATTTTATACCTAACCTGCTGGATGTTGTTGAATTTTAATTAGTCAACATTTCCAGGGTGAGTATTAGCACTTCAAGATCTTTCCTTCTTGGGAGACCCATGCGTAGTGCTAGCATGGGAATGCGTATCCCGAAGCCACATTGCTGCAGGCTGTGATCTTACCAGATCTCATAAACTAAACAGGGTTGGGCCTGCTTGGTGCTTGAGTGGGAGGTCTCCGAAAGCCTCGAGTGCTTCGGGAAAGAGCACTGCTAATCCAAATTCATTGTAGGTCACTTTTGAGCCAGTAAGATGGCAAGCGGCAGTGGCTCGGTGTAGCCGAAGTGTCACGCTGGCCTCCCGCAGCCATCCTGGTTCACGGTGCTTTTCCCAAAACAGGTTGCTGATTCTGTGTCTGATCGACAGGAATGCTCTGCAGGTACCAGTGGAGAGCGCAGGGAGAGTTTTCAGTAGGCAGAGTGTAATTACCCAAAGGGAATTAGGCCAAGACATCAAAGTGATTTACAGCTTTGGCATGAATCCTCTTTCCTTTTATATATAGGAAGATCAGAGGCACAGAGGGATAAAGGATTTTAAAATTCACTGCAACACAGGTTGCCCCTGAGTTTTGGTGGCAAGGTTGGAATGCTTTTTAGCAGCTGGTTTTTTCCTGTGGGTTTTGTTTTTTGGTGGTGTTTTTTTCTTTTTTTTAAAGCATGTGCTTTAAAAGGTCCTTAAAGTGTAGCACCCATCCTGTAACTGATTCTTGAAAATCTGCGTCCATGGGGCTTCCCCTAGTCATGCAGCACGTGTTGGGCAGGAGACAAGAACCTAGCGCTCTTGACTCCAGCCTGCTACAAACGTACTAGGCCAGAGTGGCATAACACGCAACTGATCCCTGACACTTCTTTCTTCTCGTTAATCTAACCATCACTTTTTCTTTCTTCCCCGTTCATATTTGTTCTTCTCTAAGCCTAATGCTTTCTTCAGGCCCCAACAGTGGGGTTCACCACGCAGCCCCGCAGCCAAAGCCCAGTCTCTTCCATCAGATCAGCCTGCATCCGACTTCCCCAGGATGATCTCAGAAGCGGGGACCCCCCAGAAGTCGCCAACAGCGGAGAAGGCAGTTGCACTGCCACAAGGCAGGCCGTCGCCCGCAGGGTCTCCCAGGAACCGGCAGACTCAGACGAGTTCCAGCAACCTTCACCTTCCCCAGGACTCTTCTGTGAAAGGGCAGCTGGCCAGTGAGGACCCGGTCGTTGTGACTCATGAGCAGTTCAAAGCTGCCCTTAGGATGGTGGTAGACCCGGGGGATCCCCGGACGTTGCTGGAGAATTATGTGAAGATTGGTGAAGGGTCCACAGGTATCGTCTGTATCGCGCGAGAGAAGCACTCGGGGCGGCAGGTGGCAGTGAAAATGATGGATCTGAGAAAGCAGCAGCGCCGCGAGCTCCTTTTTAATGAGGCGAGTATGGTGACGAGAGGTGGGGTTCTGCTCTGCACCATAAAGCCATGGTAACAGTCGGTGTGGTAAAAAGAAGGGAAGAGCAGGAGACGTCTTCCTTTTAATAGAATTATGCCAGTACCAAGAAGAAGAATGACTGGGGGGATGGAGGCTACTGCGTTGTACTCATAGGGTTGTGCATGCTTGCTTTGTTCGATGAGATTAAGTGTTAGTGATTTTGATTTTAGAGATTTTTGTTAGGAGACAATTGTTGTTAGTCAGTTGTCCACTGTGTTTTTACAGGTGGTGATAATGAGGGACTATCAACATGTCAACGTAGTGGAGATGTACAAGAGCTACCTAGTGGGAGAGGAGCTCTGGGTGCTGATGGAGTTCCTGCAGGGAGGAGCCCTCACAGACATTGTGTCTCAGATCAGGTACGAAGCAAAACCCGAAACATCAACGCTTGTGTTCCCACCCGACAGGCAAGAGCAGCAAAGTGGAGATTTCTGGGAAGAATAGTTTCCCTCAGAGATCTTGCGATTGCAGTGCCCTGAAACTATTACAATTTATAACAGTCATCCATTTGAAGTATGCGATATTACTTCTGATAGTACTTCTAATAATGTAGAAGGGACCTCATTTACGGTATTGATCCCTTTAGATACCCACTATTCATCTACTTGATGACCTTCCCTGTAAAACACAGTGCTCGTGAAAAGTATTGTTTACTGTATCTGTTGTATTCTGGCCTGGAAGCTCATTGAATAAGTATTAAAGAGCATGCAGAAATAGTTTTCAGTGGTACAACCTTAGTGAGGTTGAATTTGTGGCTAACTCCTCTGGAGAAGTGCAGCAGAGCCTTGAGACCTGGACTCCTTCCCAAATTTCATTGCCTAAAGATAGCAACTACTGGACACTCTCCTAAATTTGTTTTCTTATCCACACCACTTCATATTAATTAATGACCAAAGCATTCCTGTAGGGCAAAGACATTGTTCTCAAATGGCCTCTAGAGTCCCACTCACGAGGTGTTCTGGAGATGCAGTTATGATGATTGTGTCTTACCCATGACCCTGGAGCACCCTCCTGCTTCCGAGCAGTCCTGTAAGCTGGTGCAGGGAACGCCAATGAGAAGGCTGACCAAGAAGTCTGTAGGATGAGCTTTCCTTTCTTGAAGATTCAGAATCTTAATTGGATTGCAATTAGGCAGTATTGCTAACGCTAATTGTATTTACTTTTTTTAATCAGAGTATGCCTTTAATTCACTTACACGCTTTGACTAGCCTTTACTGATCCTGTGGTGGATTTAAGGCATATATCTTGCTCTGTCGGATTCTCTGTTTCGGATTTGCATCTGTGATGTGTTTGGGAGGCATAAAAAAGCACGTTGTCCTTTGAGGCCTCTACAGCCCCACCTGTAAGGAGTGTCTTGGAGACACTTCGATGGCCAGGCCCTCCAGCCTTGAGTTCGGAGGCGCATCTCGGGGTCTGAGAACCAAGGTTTCACTGTAAGTCGTGTGCCTGCTCCTGGACAGGAAAAAGCCCTGAAGAGTGCTGAGTTATGGCATTGCAGAGCCAGTTGAAACTCCTGTAGCTCTTAGCGGGTATTAGAACCAATAGAACTACAGATAAAAAAAAATATTCTGAAGAGGTTTATGAAGGGCCTGTGTAGTTTATATCCACCAGTGAAACTGAATTCCATTGTGGGACCTCAGCCTAGATTTGAGTTATTTTACGAAGCCTTCCTTTGAACCTTTTAATGAATGCTTGTTTTTCCACATAGTGGAAACAGGATCTGTTATAACCATAACATTTATCAAAAGTAAGCTGCAAGCCTTTATCAGTTTTTCACAGGGAGGAAAATACCCTCATACCACTCATTAAACGTTTGCTGAAGGTGATAACTGATTTGCATCTCCAGGAGTGAGCTAATCCTCTAGTAATCGGTTTTACACTATGCAGTCACTTGACTGAAACCAAATTCCGTACGTGACAAGCTGAAAGTATACCTCTTGTTAGAGCTCAGAAGTGTATCAGCTTTTCTTATAGCTCAAGCAGTATGAAATGAAAAGCACTGTTTCTAAATAGGTTAGGTTCTGTATTGGAGAAGTCCGTCTCCCGTTAGAGGTAAAATCATAATGGCAAAAGCAGCCCTCTGCCATCCTTCAGCTATATTTGCCACCAGCATGGCACAGTGCAGCCACAACACGCGGCGTCCTGGTCAGATGGTCCGTTTGGTGAGTGAGATATGGAATACCAAACAAGCAATAGAAGTATAAATTTCTCAGCTGATGGTGCAACCTCCTTCATGAATGTGTAGAAATTGCTCTTATGTATTTATAAGGTAGTGGTGTGCTCTGCACAGTTCTGCCTCATGAGCGCTCTCTTCTCCTCAGTCTTACTTGCAGACCTGGATTTGAGGAGGTATCATTTCTATGTCCTCAACTGAGAGTTGTTTGAAACAACTGCTAGAGACAGGCTGAGAATCAAAAGTACTCAAATTGGGTACTTCAGCTATTCTTTGAAATACTTAACTTCTAGCACTGCTCAGTATAAATGTTCAGAGAACGCTGTCACTGTCCCCAGTTACAAGAGATAATTTTCATTTCTACCATTTTCACTTATACTTGATCATGAAGGTTCTTGTGTTGGTATTCCAAACAGCAAGAGCTTCTAAAGATAAGGTTCTATGATTCTTGGTGCTCATACTCAGTGTGCTAACAGAGAAACTGCTAAAATTCAGGAGTGTCTTCCCTGCTTGTAACCTGTGCTACCTTTGGTTAGGTATAAGAGCATCCAAAGTGTCCAGCTGCATTAAACCTGTAGAGGATCCCTATATTCTCTATAGAATTATGTGTTTAGATGCTTTCTGGCTGAAGTTGCACATTATGCCTTGTGAACAATAGCTTTACTATATTTGCTTAAAAAAAAGCTGTCTCAACAGTTACTGTGGCACCTTGGCATGAAGAAGCAGTCTTGCCTATCAGAATTGCTTGAAACAGCATCTTGCAGAATGAATTTAGATAAAGATTTAAAACGCAATTTCTCTGTGTTAGACTTATGAAAACTTAAAATTGCTAACCATCAAGGAAAAAATGTTTTCAACAGCAGAAGACAGTCATAGAAGAACAGTAAAAGAGAGATAGTAATGGTCATGGGGAACCAAAATGTGTAGCTGCAGTTCAACTTCAAAATTGCGCTGTGCCTTTGAAGAGGACCTGTGAATGAGTACTATCCACTGCTCAGTACAATGCAGTTAAATTCCTGTGTCTTTAATTTCAGGCTAAATGAAGAGCAGATTGCAACAGTGTGTGAATCAGTGCTGCAGGCTCTGTCATACCTTCACTCTCAGGGAGTCATTCACCGAGACATTAAGAGCGACTCCATTCTCTTGACACTGGATGGAAGGGTATGTTTCCTCAGCCAAATTGTCTTCTGCTGCTGTAGCCTTAGTCTGTCTCCTTATTTCTTTTCTGTTCACAATCTCTTCTTTGTACCTTGTCCTCTTACTCCCTTTGTCTTCCTTGTCTTTGGTGTTTCCCTCCATGTTGTTTAAAAATTATTTTTAAGGTTGGTTGCTTTTCTCTTTGTACAGGTCAAACTCTCAGATTTTGGCTTCTGTGCTCAGATCAGTAAAGATGTACCTAAAAGAAAGTCCCTAGTAGGTACTCCCTACTGGATGGCTCCAGAAGTTATCGCAAGGATACCATACACTACCGAGGTAAGGGACCACTTCCCTAATATCAGGAGAGGTAGCAAGTAATATTCTGAAGTGTCACAAGAAAATAACTATTGGCTTTTCTAGGAAGAGCCTCTAGAGTCTATTTAAAATATAAATACAACTATGACTACAGATTTGATTGTGATGATATCAGTATTTCCTAAACCAGTAGAAAAACAGGTTGTTCTGCTTCCGGGAACAAGGTGTAAACTTACTCTATTTTTATACTGAAGCTTGGCATAGGCTTGTATCTGCTGTGGTGTGGACAGATGTTAGCAAGGAGCAGCCTGTGACATGATATGGATCTGTGCCGTAAAGGGAAGGGAGGAGAGGAGCACAGATGGGAGCTCTGAAGTTATGTGCAGGTGGCAGCAGACTGATGAGTTTTGTTTGCTTGTGCTACACCTGGTTGGTTGGTAGTTACTTGCAGACCTTTGCATGTTGCAACAGCAGCGTGGCTCAGTCCTAGGTGGAAAGCTGTCTTTGTTAAACCGCGGTAAGGAGTCCAATAGCATCCAGTGGGTTAATGTTTTACTCTCTCGGCAACGTTTGTCATGGGTGGGGTGTTGTAGTCTTTGTGAAAGCAGCAAAGCAAGGACCTGTTGCTCTGAACTGTGTGTATTGATGTGACATTGGCTCCCACAGGTGGATATCTGGTCTCTGGGGATCATGGTGATAGAGATGGTGGATGGAGAACCCCCCTATTTTAGTGATTCTCCAGTCCAGGCAATGAAGAGACTCCGTGACAGTCCTCCTCCCAAACTGAAAAACTTCCACAGGGTGAGCATACTGGCAAACACTCGTAAACCTGATGATTATCGTGGGGAAACATCCGTATCAGCCGTTCCCAGTAAAGCTGGCTGTGAAAGTGATCTTGCTAGGACATGTTTCCTGGGGAACTTCTTTGGCCCCGGTGCCTCAGTGGATGCAAGCTGCTGCTGACAGCTAGTGGCTAGTGTGGGAAATAGCCCTAATGATGTAAGGTCACTTGGGCATAAACCTGATAATGTGAATCACAGCTGCTTCAGGTGGACCTGACAGTTAATATCTTGCTGATGTCGACAGAGTAGCTCATCTTCTTGGGAAGCAAATAGGAGGATCCTCCTGACAGCTTCTGGCTTCGCCGTTTTCAGGACTGCAAAGACTGCATTATGGCCAGAGCAGGAGAGCTCAGTGCAGACAGTAGCTCATGGAGACGCTGCAGCTGCTTTGAAGATGAAATCAGCTTCATAGTTTCTTATGAAAAAGTAGCAGTGACATAAGAAATACCGTGATTACCTTTTAGTCACCACTTAGAGCGGTCCTCCTTTCATTTCAGTCCAAGCCTCTGAGATCAAATAGCTTCTGCAGCATTCTGAGCTATCCGGCCTTTCCAATTAATCAGAATATCTGCAGCTGCTAAAGCTGAATTATTTAACAGAGTAGCCTGCTGAACTAACAGCATACACTCAAACATCAACAGCTGCTCTTTCCTCTTTGCCTTTGCAACACTAATTAAAATTTCAAGGTCACATTCTAGACCCAGTGCTTGTACTTCTTAGGCGGTGTAAAGCCAGTTCTGGTCTGGATCGCACACCTTGCTTGGTGAGATGACCCTACCACGAGCTGTGAAAGCCAGAGTCTTGCTCTGCTCCACTTTGTCCTGGGAAGCAAACTGGCTTCCAGCAGACCTCTGGATTGCCAGGCCAGTGGCCATCCTGCCGTCTCCCTGCTGTCTGAGTGGAGCTCAGCGCCTGCTGTGGGTCCAGCCCTCCATTCTGATTACAGTTCACGGCTCGCTGGGGTCAATTACTGCAGCACTGGGTGCAACAGGTTAAACGGACGCCACCTCTGCTGCTTTTCTGAAGCATAACTAGATTTATGGGCAGAGTGATAAAGGCTGGATCCTGGCACCCGTACTTAGCTGCGTTGTGCCTTCTCCCTCCAGCAGTCTCAGTGAAGTCGTTCAATGCACTCATGAAATAAGCAGTAGCTCAGTGTGAACAGTACTTCATGATCTACTTCTAAGTTAACCAGAGCTGGGAAAATGCCCCCAGTCCAAAATGGATGTAATTAGCAGCAGTAAAATAAATAAATGTATACCAAGTTCATTTTTTATTCAGTTTTAATGATGCAGAGGATTACCACCAGCAAGAGATGCTTTAAACGGTTCTTAGGTCTGGCTACTCAACAGGCTTTTCCGCATCTTTCAAAGGACAAACCTGCTGAGGTCATTTAGGTTTTTGATACACTGTTCTGCAGTTTCTTCATCTTCTTGTATCAGCAGCATCAGATTTCCAGACTCTCAAAACCTATTTGGGAATCTTATTTAACTACTTTTTCCACAATCTGTGGCCAGTAAAAGAATGAATTGATCAACCCTTCACACCCAAAGTGAAGTGCCTCGGGTAGCAGGAATTCTGTTGAATTTTTGAGCTGAAATGCAGAAAAGATTGAATAACAAAATAGGAAGCAAAATTAACTTAGATGAAAGGATATGGCAGGCAGTCTTGTCTTAATTTGCTGTGCCCCATCAAAAAGAAAACAACCTGTGTAAATGTGCCTACCGGTGACAGAAAGTTACTACTGTAGCACAAAAGCATGCTCTCTCATGTTCCGTTTCTGTGCAAAAGCAGGGTTACAAAGTTGAAATGTGCAGGATCCTTTTTAACCAAACCTACCTCAGCAACCTGCTGTCGCATGAACTGTTGCCTGGTTTCGTTACGGGGTTGACTTGGTTGGTTGCTTTTTCACAGACCTCCCCAGTTCTGAGAGACTTCTTGGAAAGGATGTTGACACGGGATCCGCTAGAAAGAGCAACGGCACAAGAACTTCTGGATCACCCCTTTTTGCTCCAGACAGGACTTCCGGAGTGCCTGGTTCCCCTTATCCAACAATACAGAAAGCGTACCTCTACCTGCTGACTTTACATAAGGGGAAATGCTAGGAAAAAGTAACGTTTATTAAAAAAAAAAAAAAAAAAAAATCAAGAGACCAGGCAGTTTCGTCCTGTGAACGGTGCTTGGAACTTGTCAGCGATCTTTTTAGAGGATGAACGTGAATACTGTCCTTGCATTCTCAGCCTTTTGTGGCTTCTCTTTTGCTGAAGACAATCAATACATACTAGATCCAAATAAGACCAAGTATGTCTCAAGAATGAAGCAGGTGTTTCATGACCTGTGGATCGCTTCTTCCGAAGAATGGCATTTTAAAGCGGAGTCTGAAGTTGCGTATCTGAATGTCTGCAAGTTCCTGCAAACCTTGGCTGCTGACTGCTGAACTGGAACGATATTTCCCGATTAGAAATGTGATCTTTGTTTCCTTAGTTGTACACTGGAGTCTTGAGCTGACTCAAATGTACATTTTGGGGCACAGACCCCTTTAAACTCTCAAACAATGCACAAAGACGTGGCAATTTTTTCCTCTGAGACTTTTTCACAGATGATTTTAATTTCCTTCAGTTAAATGTGGACCTAGAAAACTGTACATATTTACCTAGGGAGCGGATGTGATATGTATGTATTTGTTTCTAAATGGCTTTTTTGCATCAACATGCTTCTCTTTTGCTGAGGAATATGTATGGTTTAGTGGTCAATCTTGAATCCATTTCATGATCTTAAACTTTTGGAGGGGGAAACCCTCGGATACAGGCCTCAGAACAGACTCAGTGAAGACGGGTGTTCTTGCCACCAGGGTCTTGCGGTTGAAAATGCACAATATGCAACACCTCCACTGCTGGTTGGAATGGAGAGTCTGTGAAAGCTTGTTCCCGGGCTTGGTTTCCAGGCGCCTGCCTTTCCAAGTCCTTTCTCCCAAGAGAGGCTGAGAAATGCTGCCCCGAGACAGTTGTTGGGTAGCACCTTGGGGATGCTCTAGGAGACTGAATGAAAAAGTTTCAGCTGTCCTGCATTTCCCAGGAGAGATTTTTGTGTTCGTGTGAGGCGGTTTGTGGAGCCTCTATCTCCTCTGCTGGCTACTGCAGAACATCAGGAGAAGAGAAACTTCTGATGTATGTTTTGTTATTGGCATGCCCTTCCCCACCATCCCTTTGCTGATACGTTTGGAAAGTTACTGGTTGTCTAAACAGCTCTTTCAGTGATTTTAAAATAGATTTAGGTATTTTGTATGATACACTTTCTGATCAGTGAGATAGTCAAGGTCATTGGACTCTAGGTCAGGATGTAACACTGTACAGTAATGGTGTGTATTGTTGTGAGGTCTCAAGAATATAATCTTAAATGTGGAACTGGGATCCTATTTTGAAACGCCAGATAAAAATTTATTGGAATTTAAGTTATTCTTGGGACAGTCCTACTGTCTCAGAAACTAACCTCATAATTGCATTTTCTTCAGAAGATGTTAATAATCCCTATCCTCTGCTATTTACTCCAGTTACAGATCCTGCTTCAAAATTGAAGCCACAGTTGATTACTTGAAGTAATTTGGGATGGAATTCATCTGCACTGATGCCAGCCATCTAAATGGTGGGCACCCAGCCTGCGAAGCGTATAGGTTGGCTCTGTAGACCAAGGTGAGAGGAACACCTCCAGAGGGTGGTTCATCTCCGATACTCGGACACCTGCTGAAGGATGAAGTCGCTGTCTCTCGATACCGCTCTGCCTGTGGCCGGTAGAGGGATCGTGGGTGGTTTGCCTAGACTGGACGTCTAAGTTTGGGGCTGATGAAGTTGGCTGACACGAATTCATTTAGCTCCTCCTTAGCTGCACTGGAAAATTTTTGATGTAAAATGTTTCTGTATTCCAGATATACTGCTTTTTTTTACACAAAAGAGCAGGGCTTTGAAAAGATTTATAATTTGAAACAAACGATCCTGCTCGTCTGCAGTTGTGAATCCTTTGCACTTGTGTTTTAAATTAAAGTAGATCTTGATTTATTCATAAGTCTGTGGTGGTGCTGAGGTGCTTTAAAATGTGTCTGTAGTTCAGAGATGTAAGGGAAGTGTGAACCTTGAAGTCCGGTCTAACTTACCTGGTCTGTGGCTATGTGGCTTTTAAAACAAGAAGGGACTATAGCAGAAGCCCGGATCCTGAAACAAATGTTTCCTGGGGACAGGGATGACAGGTTTAACATTTAACACCATTTTATACTTTGGCCCAAGTCTGACTGAACACAGTGAGGGAAGGCCTTGAAAGATTGCATTCAAGTATCTTATAAAATTGTAAAAACTCATCACCCTATTTGTGAAGGATGCAGAAAGTATCCATCTTCCTGTCCAACATAGAATTAAGTATCTGATTCTTGTGTTTCTCTCTTTACAGTTCGTGCATGGCATATCACCAATTAATTGCTCCTTTACTTAGATGAGTGTGGAATCAAATATAAATCCTAAGACAAACCTAGATTAGTTAAAAGATTGAAGCTCTGTCTCCAGGGCCAACAGCTCCTTCCCCAGGAACCAGGCAGCCAGTCAGGAGAATTCTGATAAGCGGAGCAGGTTTGTAATTTGCATTGCAGTAGTATTCAGGAGCGAGATTTCTTGTATGCTAAGTGATACCTAAGTATATAACAAAATGTAGCCTCTTCTCTGAAGAGCTCATAGCCTACTCAGTGGGTAATTATGCTTTGAGATGTTGTTTTCTCTGAATATCTTTTTGTATATGCTTTCAACAAGGTTACACTTACGTCTAAGGGTTTTCTGTTGTTTTGTGTCATGTTTCACCTGAATCGTTCCCTTTTATTTTTCCTTCCTGTCAGCCTTGCTGGTATCGAGTATTTCCATGCTGCCACAGCCCTGGCAATCAGCACATAGTAGGCCTTTGAAGACGGCAGGCTGAATTTATATGCACATTTGCTGAATCAAACGGGGAGTCTGTGACTGCTGTCATGTCCCAATTGCACTTGTTTATATATAATGATGCCTGTCCTCCTCAAACAGGGCTCTGAGCTATCGAATGCAGCAGCTTATTATCCCATTTATTTCAGAACGGGCCAAGTCTTTCTCAAGAGGCCGCTATCTTTTAACCAGTGATTACAGAAGGACCCTAGATCCAATGAGGCTCCCAACTTCTAAGATTGTTCAGTCTGGTGAGAAGAATCCTAGGCTTCCCCCTGTAGCAAGCATTTTGCTGTGCCCTAGGTCTAGTCTATAAATAGGGTTAATAATAATAATAATAATTAGTGAATCTTGACCATGTGGGGATACGCGTGGGGCATATGTGTCTCTAAAATACAGTGGCTACTGTGCAGCTGTTCCTTCTGTTGTAGCAATGGTCATGTCAGCACCGTATCTTTATTACGGAGGTAGAAGATAATTTTAGATCATTCAGTACAAATTGAGCTCTCAACAGGACACAGCTTGTAGGAATATCTAGAGCAGCTTGCAGTATGCAGAGTGGCCACTGAATGTTTGAAGGCAAAGTTTCCTGTAATTGCAGGAAAGGGAGCAGAGAGAACTGCCTGTACACACTGTCCTTCTTCAATTAAAAATTGGGACGTCGTAGTTGTGCAAACTGGAAGGAAATGAGTACTGTTGCTTACAAAGGAGGAGAGGATGGCCAGGCATTTGTTTGGAGCTGCAAAGAGACATCAAAGGCTTCTCGGTCCCTGACTGCCTAGGGAATGATGATAGAAATAAAGCTAAAGCATCCAGCTACACGCATTTTCTGGCTATTTGCTTCTCAATGTTTGGTTGACAGCATCATATTCATAGGGATCTGCGTCTATTCACCACAGCAAACTGATTTGCTTTGGCAATGACCTTCAGGCTTTTACTCGTGTCTGTAAAGTGCTCTGAAAACATGAAGGGCGTGATGATAACAAAGGTGCTAATAGCGAGCCAGCCTGCTGAGGAGAGCTGCCCTAACTTTCCCACTACCACCAGTTCCCACTGGATAGAGAAGAGACAGCAAGGGGAAGCCTTCCACTGGGGTGGGCTTCTCATCTGAAAGTGTGTGCCATCTAGTCTTTTAGGTTTTTTTTCTTTTTTTCCTAAATGTCAGTGCTGAATTCTCATTAGGGAAGCTGGCTGCAAAGGTGTTGGCCAAGGGTTGAGTTTGACTGCTGTGTCTTTTGTTAGTAATGCTCTTGTTTTAGAGAGTCCCCGTGCTGATCCTTCAGGTATAGTGTCTTCTGTTTGTATCCCTTCTTGTGGTTGGAGTCCTCCTTTGCTTAGGGATCCCCATTATTTAATTTTTTAAGAATATAGTACAAAGATTGGGCTCCTGAAAATAAGTATTTTGGGCAAGAGAATTTAGTGGTAGAGAATGAGATTTAGAATATGCCACATAAAAGACGAAAATGTGGAAAGAATCTAGGATTGTGCCTAAATCTGCTGCTGTTCAGTGTCTGACCAGGCACTACTGTCTTAATTACCACTGAATTTGGTTTCTGTATGTAACAGCCTCATTACAGAGACCTATCTGATCCAACTACCGTATCACCCTGTGGTCAGCAAGTATCCTACGGTAAGCAAAAACACAGGCAGGGCTCCCCAGCCGCATGAAGAAATCTTCAAGGATGTCTGAATCCTGTGGGAAGAAATAGTGCTGGAAGATCAGAAGGTGGCTGTTCTCCTCTGACTACGTAAGTAACCAAATGCTGGTGTGACTCTGTGAGCTGTTGTGCTGCTGGAGGGGTGGTCAGAATTCATCATGTGTTGTGTGAAACCTCTGCAGTAACATTTGTTTTAGTGCCTTTATCTTACTTTTGTCCATTTCTCATCTTCCAGAAATTTCATCACATTTTGGGTAGAGGCAGTATTCCCTCTGGAGCAGCACCGGCACGCCTGGCCTCTGAGGCATGAGGACTGCTTCACGTCAGTGGGGAAAGGTGTTGATGCAGAATGCGGTCTGTACTTCATCCGAGATGTGGCTTTGCTTACAGTTAGTGATTCTTCTGTATACGCTCTGAAAAGTAGATTTAGAAGGTATTTTTTTAGCACTGAGATGTAATCTGCGTAAAACATTCCACCTGTTTTTCATGAAGTCCTGCATAAATCACCTGATAGAGCTGTGCCAGTGCTTTGTTTAATAACAGAAGGATTGCACAATAGAAACTGTGATGTGGTGTAAGGGTACAAGTCATCACGGTGCGTTTTCCTCCTCAGGCTTCAAACGGCAGAGGCTATTAATAACACAAATCCAAACTGCTGAAGTTAAGTTTTCTTACGTACGTGTCATAGTGTAGCTGAGCTATGATTGCTTTTTGAAATGTCTGCACCTTCAAAAAAGCCTCACGAAGGGCATTTTACTCTGGTCTTGTTTCAGCCCTTGCTTTGGCCAAGCAATTTATGTTGTTCAAAGGCTGTCGGAGAACTGATGCTCTGCTTGGAGATGATGGCAAAAGAGAGCTCAAAAGGTTAGAAGAGGAGAGTACTGGGTTCGGCTGCTGTATTGACCTCAAAATGCTCGCAGGCAGTACGAGAGCGCTCGCTGAAGGGTGTTGCCGAAGGGTGCGATGCAGTGACGGGAGGTCTCTAGGCTGAAAGCGAAGCAATCGGGGAATTCTGACAGGCAGCGCCGGGTAAGCTGGCGCGGCTGGAGGAGGGGGCTTGGCGGAGGCCTCCCTCCTTACCAGGGCTGCAGCCTGCCCCGCTGCTGCAGGCGGGGAGCAGCCTCTGAAGCGAGACTGAGCCTGCCCGGCCTGGCTTAGAGCCTTTGTCCTGTCGCGTGCTGTACGGAGGAAGAGAGCGCGTCCTTCCCCTGTTACTGCAGCTGCCATTAGGGCTGCCCTGTCCCGGTGAAACATCTTCTTCTTTAGGTGGCGATGTCAGGGGAGAGAGGAGTGAAAACTTCCACTAACTCAGGCCCTGCTCTTCTGCCTGGCTTTACGTGCCTGTCTCTGCAACAGGGGTTTATTCTGTTGGGTTGGTTTGCTATAAGGGTTTGAAGGAAAAAAGTAACCCCTGGTGCTTTGGCAATGTGCATGGAGAGGGGGGCACCCCATGTCCACCTTTTGGTCTGAGCTAGGTGTCCGAGTTCCCTCCAGAGAGAGATGGGATGAATTGTCCTTTAAAATAACCTCTAAAAAACTTCTCTGTAGGGGCTTTGGATGGCCCGTACGGACTGGGTGGCTGAAGCTGGCGACAAACCCCCATTTAGCCAGCACGAGGGCTGTGTTTCTGCTGTGCTGGATGTTGTGTGTGCAGGAGAAGGATGGGATAAACACCAAACAGTTCGGTCCGTGTTGAGCAACATACGCCAGGTACTGACCTACACCCTACTGAGCGGGCGGTGGCTGTTGTGCCCCTAGAAATAGCGCTCGAAACAGCTCTGAACAGCTTTGTTATCAGCAGTCTCGGGCTGTAAAACAGCGAGCGTTGGGGGTTTGTATGTGCGCTGATGGGAAGTTTGCATGTACGTAAGGGCAGTTCCTTGTTTTCCTGGTTGCATCCAGGTGCGGCTGGAAATAGGGGAGTAACTGCAGGCGCCGCTGCGGGGCTGAGAAGTGCAGATTGTTACTGACGCCTGGCGGTACCTGGTGCTCAGCAGAGACTGGGGAGCCCCACTCAGGGCCAGTTTTTCTGGGTGGGTTTTCAGTGTGTTTCTCCATCTGCAGTCTTTCCTCCCTCAACTGTTGGGGTTGCTGCAGCTCTGCTCCGTGCTCTTACCAGGAAAGCAGCCCCTCCGCTTGTGCTAATCCCATTTCTGACACCATCCTTGGTCTCCGTTGCCAGCACCGGTTAGAAAGCAGGGGGCTAATGAACACGGGCTCCAGTTTGGAACTGCCAGAACTGCGAGCTGGTTCAAGTCAAAATATTAAACTGCTTCCTGGCTGCAGTTCTACCTTGCTGTGATGTTTGTCATCTTTTCTTTGAAGGCCCTCAAACTTCACAGCGTGAGTGAGGCTTCAGGGATGGAGGCTGTTCTATAAACCAACAAAATTGATCTAACTGGAGTAATATTTTACCGCTTCCTGAAATAAAGCTTCAGTCCGGGAACAGCGAAGGCAACTGCTCTCAGCAGAAGGAAATGGCCATTAATAACATATATCCACGCCAGAGCTCCGCTGTACCAACCAGCCGTCAGGACGATCTAGGAAGGGAACCGAGCGCACGCGGTGGTGCCCTGGCACTGCGCGGCCAGTTTTGTGACTCTGTTGCTGCCCGCAGGGTTCTGCACTGGGCCGGGTCTGTCCTGGGAGATGCTTCCGCGGGCGCTCAGAGCCACGGGGTTGCGCTGTGAGCGCGTGAGGGGCGAGCGTGCTGTGGGGTGGGGGAGAACCGGCTGCAAGCGTAAGCCTTTGTGTTGCCCTCCTGGCGTGCCTGTGAAGGACCTTTCTGCCTCGAGGCCGCCCCTTTGCTCGGCTGAACTCGGACTGAGCCAACGTGAGGAGTGTGAACTCACCAGCATAGTTTTGACTCCTGCTGAAGTGCTCTTCTGACCTGCTCTTGTGAGGAGGAGGAGGAGGAAGAGGAGGAGGGAGGAGGAGGCCACTGTATTAGAGTGAGGCAAGGTTGCCTGTAACGGTAGGGGGATCAGGAGCGGTATTTGGCCTGTGAGTAATTTGCTTTGCTAGATTTGGTTATAAGTACGATAAGGAATGGAATGAACTGTGCAGAGGAGAATGTGTGAGAAGGATATGATGTTTAAAAAAACCCCACCTCACTGCATATTTAATAACTGAAGAAGTTGAATTTGAGAACTGTGAGCACAGATGGCAGAAAACTCGTGGGGACCTGATGTCTCTATTAACATCTGCGTACGTTGGGCAACATTTGGGACTTGCTTCCATACCCACTAACTGCAATTTAAAAAAAGGTGATCCAATTTTTTAAGAAATGCAATGTTTTATTTTTTTTTAGAAAATAAATAAGTCAGAAATTTACAATATATAACTCCAGTATTCTGTTAACACGGCAGGGGAGGTATGGTCTCTTCTTGGATGTCAGACCAGGCTTGGAACATCTTGTCTCTCATACCTACTTGAGCTGTTTGTTGGTTTTTAGTTTAGTTTAGTTTTGTTTTTTTAATAGCAGCACTTCATAATGCGTTTATCAATGCAGTTTCTAGGTGTAACTGTTCTCGTATAGCAACCCCTGCATGCTGTAGGTTTGCCGTGACTGAGCTCACTTTTCCAGAGAAGACAGAAACCTGAAGAGTGAGTTGAGGGGTGAGTGGGGACTTTGTTAGATTATGCTGCAGCGTGGCACTTAAAATTTTGGGGAGAGGTGAGAGACTGTTCCTCCAGTCAGGAACATCTCTGCTAGTATTGTCTCAAATTAAGGGCAAAGGTTTTAATAACAAGAGGATGGAAGAAGCTCCCTTTTTAGACCATGGTCTCACCCATTTCCCTTCTACGGCTGGGTTTAAAGACACTCTACCCTCTGTGGATCTATAAGGTAGCAATAAAAGGGGGCTTGAATGGCCAAATAAATACATTGAGGGTTTCATCAGCGCAAGGTTTTCTAGGCTGCTGGTGCTAAGACTTGCAGTAGTCACAGATCTGCTCAATTGCAGGTTGAGGTTTGGGGGGTCCTGTCCCCCCCATTTCTCTTCAGCAGTGTTTAGCGTTTTTTTTGTTGTTTTTTTGCTGTTTCCTTGAACAACTGGAAGATTTGACCTACAGTATCTTAAGATAAGCATTTGTAGTAAAATAGTTGCAGTTCCCGTTTCCTTTTGTATCCCTAAGTGTATCTTCTTCCACCTCTTTTAATTAAGTCTTGCTATTTACAGATGTATGACTGGGGAGGGTTGACTCTTTTTTTTTTTTTGGGGGGGGGTGGAGGAGTGTCAGGTCAGTGCCCCCTCCACTTGTGACATCTGGGGACCACAAGTGCCTAATTTCGCAGGTGCAAGTATATGTTAGCAGGCTAAACAACTCCAATTCTTGGGCTAATGTTATTTCAGGAGGTGATGTGAGGAAGGCCAGGATGTGGCTGCTCTGTACTGAATTATTGCCATTTCCTGCTTTTTTAGGATCCATAAGCAAAGCCTGTCTTAAATGATGCTAGGAAAAGAGTTGGACCGTATGTTTCCAGTTCCTTCCTTCTGGATGAGTGAGCACTTGCTGTGTCAAAGCTGCTCAGTGCAAAGGTCATAAAACAGGTGAGAGAAGGTATGTGTGGAGGCAGGGGGCATGGATGCAAGTTCTGCATTCACAAAGTAAGGCTTTGCTGTCCTAGAGAGGGGAAGTGTAAAGATGGCGAAGAGGAACCTGCCCTTCTTCTGTTGCAAGAGAAGACCAAGATGCTGGGAACCGGGGCCTCCACGTGTTCTGCTGGGAGGTTTTGTGTTAGTGAACACAGACAGCAGCACGGATGTGCTAGGGCTAAAAGAGGCTGAGGACCATTTGCCCTCCAAAGTCATATGGGCGGGCAATTTTCATTAGCGTTAGGCCGTGGAATGAGACTGATCTGTTATGTCACCAAAGGGGGGGACTGTTGTTAGTTACAGGTGGACATACTTCATGAAGAAATGGGAAGTGACTAAAGCTTTGAGGGAAGATGTGTGCTGTACTCCTGTGAAGGGAGAGCAAACAGCAGGAGTAGCATGTGGTCTTCTTCCCAAGGTCCTAAAGAACATGGGTATTTGAGGAGTGGTGTTTTCCCAGCAGCAAGGAACAGATTCTACAGATCACTGCTGAGCCCTCTGTTGTCATTAACTGGGATGGCAGCACGTAAAAGAAGCTCCAGAGAACTGCTTTCTGCTACTTGAAGGGATAATTCAATGTGTTTTCTTACGAGCCATACTCAGCTTTCTGCGTAAGGGAATCTTACAGGCAATATAACCGGATGCCTCTTTATTTGAGCAACAAAACTATTTTCAAACAGTTTAGAAATTTTGTTAACTGTTGTTATCCTCAGCCCATAATATGGAACTAATTTAGCTTCATGAGAAAAAGTTTCAGTGAAGCTCTAAAAATGTCAAATTGCTGTAGACTGCAAAGTGGTTTTGTGGTAGGCTAGAACAAATGATGAGGCTCTTAGACTCCTCATAGTATGCCTTACAATTGTCCAGGATCTTCAGGAGATATGGATCCAGACCTAAGAACTTGCCTAAAGGCCTGTGAGAGTCAAAGTTAGAATTAGGAGCAGGAATCAGCCCCTGGGAATAAGGGGATGTTAGAAAGAAAGAAAGAAGAAAAGCTACAGTGCTGGTAATGCACATTGCCACAGAAGGAAATGCTGGTTGTGTGGATACCAATGTACTGAAAACTGTCCTCATCTGACTCGGGGGGGACACCAATTAAAAAGCCAACAGTGGCGGTGTAAGGAAGCTGTGTGCTGACAAAAAATGGTATGAGGTTCTATCAAACCGACCTTTCCTCCTATAAGCAGAGGCTGTGTCTACATCAGCAGGTAGTGTTGCCAGAAGGAATGGCACTTCAGAAGACAACAGGTTTTGCTGAGCACCTGCCACCCACACTTACGTGTATTTCAGCAGGCCTTATTCTGGGCTAGCGCTCAGCTGGTTGGAGCATATCAGGTGGGCTACTGGAGGGCGTCTCTCACAGTTAAATTTTGTTTAGAGGGATCTAGCTCCGAGACCACGCTGATGCGAAGAAATGCATGTGACGAACGATGAGGGAACTTACTCTACAAACTGAAGGCTGAATCCAGATTAAAATATTAATGTAGATGCTGCTGTGAATGCCAACAACTGGCTTGTCTTCAGCAACAGGCCCTTTCACGCTGCTTAAATACCTTAGTGCCAAGGCTGTGGAAGACAAAGAGGGTGAAGCGCTCTCTGAAGGGTGATCTCTTCAGACTACTTCCAATATCTAGGATAATAAAGTAGTAAATTCCTGAAGGATTTCAGGAGTTCCCCAGAGTGGAAACGGATAGTAGTTTGTCAAACTGGTCTTTAACTTCACTATATACCTCCATAAACCTTCCTAAGTGGAACGGTAAGTAAGGGAAGCATCTCTCACAATATGCTTTCTTCAATCTCGACATCTGTTCCAGCTCCTGGGGGCTCAGGCATGGCTACTGTAAGCCTTGACACCTCTGCCACAGGGATCTTTTCTTCCAGTTGTTCTGTAGAGCCTTGTTCTCCCTCAGGAACTCTTGGAGCTGCTTCCTTCTGAGTCTCTGGCTCTCCAGGAAAGCCTGCTTTTGCGTAGTTCTTCACCATCTCCTGCACCTCCATATTCAGACTTTTCAATTTCTCCTCATACTCTGCCAGTGCCTCCTGCTGGAGCTGCAAGCAGAGACCTCAAATCACTCTCCAAACACTGAAGCTAAGCAGACATCAGGCTGAGAATGGTATAAAAACCTGCTCTGAGAGAGCCCAATATGATGAGATGTTAGCACTTCACAATTTTGGTCTCAACCCTATATTGAATGATTTGTCTCCATCCCCCAGGCAATCTTTGGCTTCCCTGAAGATGAAAGCGGGGAGGATTGCTGATTTACATTATTCTGATTTGCACCACAGTTTGATGAATTGAGACTGCATGTTCACTGCACATCAACCTTGAAAGAGCATGAATGCATTTTGTGTGTTTTGAGAGTTTGAGGAGCTCAGGGATGAGACTCATCTCTTCTAAAGATGCACTTCCATCACACTTTAAATTTAGGGGGTTAGATGAATGCTAGTGCTGGCACAGGGAGTGTAGGAGTGCAGCACTCTGACTTAGATCTGTGTAGGCTCCTGTAGAACCACCTCTTAAGTCATTCATTTTCTCAGCGTACTGAGAGGTGGGCGGCTGAAGTGTGTATGCGGAGGATGAGTGTAGCATTAATTAAAGAACGCGCAAGGAAGACTGATCCCCTCTAGTATTTTGGGTTTACTGTACTGAGTAACAGCATTGACCCTGAGCTCCATCTTTGCCTTTACCTGGCTTTCTTTCTCCTTGATTGTTCTCAGATTATCTGCCTGCTTCTCTTCCAGTTTCTGCTGATACCTGGCTGTCTTTTCTGTCACCTTTAAAAAGAACAAATAAAAAAAATCACTCAAATTTTAAGTTTTTATAAACAAATGCTTTAGCCGTCCCAAGTTTATAACAGCAAGACACAGAGTTACAGAGCACATGCCGCAGTATCCCACTCATTCCCAATTCTGAACGATTTCTGCTGGCTCCGAGCTATTTGTGTAGTACTCCAGACTCCGCACTCCCGTGCTAGGGAAGCACCGCAAGAGTGTGCACGCGTGAGCATGTGCACACGCACACGGGGTCTGCTCAACAAGGGGATGGGTCTCTGAAAGGCAAAGATGAGATCCTTAGGGTCTCCTCCCCTTCTGCAAAATTTTGCACATTATTAAATAGATGTGGGGTTACACTGCTCATTAGTTGTGTTTCAAAAAATCCCTGAATTAGAAATGCAAGATATCCTGGACAGCTCTGTTGCACTGCATCTCTGAGCAGGTGGGAGGACCGACTAGACCCTTACGGACCTGTGGGATTTTAGTAAGGGTAAGGGATTTTAGTAGCTGTCTTCAGCTGCACTTTGGCTGTCTGAATTACACGCTCAGAGCCTGCAATTTAACGGGATTTAAATGCCTCAGTGAACTCGCACTCTGTCTGTGAGACATGCTGATGGTGTACGTGAGACACCAACACTTTGCAGAAAACAGAGATGCTGTGGCAGACTGTCACAGGAGGACTTACCAGTTTGATTGTTTGTACCACTTCCTGAATGTGAGAGTTATTAATTTCTTTCTTCAACCTTTAAAGAAAGGAAATCCATCTGTTATCTTTATATGAAACCTGTTCATCAATTCTGATAAAGCGCCATAGATTAAGACAGGACTGCTAGTGCCCACGCAGAAAGACAGGTGTGTTACTCTCATAGTGTCCTCCCACATTGAGGGGTTGCTGTAATTTTAGGAAAAGCAATTAAAACACCATTCGAATTTGACTGAGACATAAGCCAAATAATTGGATGCAAAGTTCTATTTTTTTCAGCTTAACAGACCTTAAAGCACCTTGCTGTGAGCCGGAAGCAAAGGAGGTAGCGTACCCTCTTCTGTACCCTTGAATACGTGAAGCTCTTACAACTGATTCATATCATGCAGTACTTGAATATACAGGTTCAATAGCAGAGTATTATTTTTATAACAACAAATGGGAAGGAAGGCTGCAGCATTACATGCCTAAACACAACTGAGGTGGTTGCTGAAACCGGTGACATACAGAGTCTAGAGAGGCTGGGGAAGACCTTTGATCCTAGGGGAGATAAATACCCCCCACCCAGGCATGAGGGCAGGCAGGAAGCATTTGGAAGTGCTCTTAGGCATCAGCTGAAGTGACTGGAAAGTGCGTCGTCAGGTCAGCAAGAGGCTTACATGTCTCGTAAGCGAGCCAAAGAGACGGGTGCATGGGAGGCTTGTCTTCAAGGTACAATTTCTCCACCTGTAATGACCTCCCCCTGCACTTCCATACGAGCTCCTACTCCCTGCGGCAGGGCAGGGGGCATTTCTAAGGCACTAATCCTCTCAGGCTACTCAGAAGTCCAGTAAGTGAAACCGATCTTGCTGACTGCCTTACACAAAAAAAATTAAGGCTACGGAGAAAACTCCGGAAGCCACTGTCAGCAGTGACTGCAGGAATGACGTTATCGCTACAGTTAGGGAGCAGATGTTTGGCTTCACTGCGCGTATGCCTGTGTACTGGAATGCAATGCGGAAAAAATGCTAAGCCGGGAGCGAGGGCAGGCCAGCACACCTTCCCTGACCCCTACAGCTCTGCCACTACCTGTTTGGCTGCTTTAAAAAGTTTCCCTGTTGGTGACAGACTGTGGTGTAGTGCTGTTCCCTTCCTGGAGCAGGACAGCTGGTGTCTGCGTAGCCAGAGCCCAGTACCATCTACCCCAGTACCTCTCCTGAGCAGCCTTGTCACTGGTATTCCTCATCATGGTTTGGATTCGGTCCACTCTCTTTGCCTCCAGCTTCTTCTTAATGTCTTTGATATTGCTGTGGAGAGAAGAGAGTGCTGTGAGAGACAGACTGATTACAAGCCCCAGAGACTGAAGCAGCCCTCTGCATTTGTTCTCTGGAGTGCTCTACTGTCCAGAAAAGCAAAGTTTGAGTGATTGTGCAGCAGAAAGCTCTAAGTCTTAAGAATATTTTAAGTCCTGTAACTTTTTCTTTTTTTTTTTTTAAAGGGAGTCATAACAAAGGGACAGGGGAAAACACGCTTATAATTAGGTGGTATTGTATATCTACATGGGGTTCCTCTCAAGCAGCAGGAGACTTGCTGAAAGTACTTACCTTGCAAAGGAAAAAAAAGGGGGGGGAAAAAAAGGGGGGGGGGGGAAAAGGAGGGGGGGGGGGAAAAAGGGGGGGGGGAAAAGGGGGGGGGGGGGGGAAGAAACTACACATCTGTATAGCAGACCTAAAAAGAAGACCTGAAGCAAGCAGAAAGGCACATAAACTATGGGATGTGACTTGCAAAGCAGAAACCATAAACACTTAAAAGGCATTTGATCAACCAGTAGGAAAGATGAAAAGAACAAAACCCGGAAAACCTAAGACCTGTGCCCCTGACTGAGGCATATATGGCCATCAAAAATGTGAACTGCAGGCCAGAGAACGTGACAAGACAGAGGGAGGAAGGTGTTGGCATCAGGGCGTCAGAGGCCACTGGTACACCACTGGTACCTCATCTCGGCCATCCGTGTGCAGAATGATTACAACAGGACGGCTGCCAAGGGGGACATAAGAATGGCCACCGGATTGTGGCCCTTCGGTCTGGTGGCCTGCCTCCAACAGTGGAAGGAGCGTATGATTAAGAGAAATGTAAGAGAACAAGTGAAGGGTAATTTTTCCCTCCTCCACCTTCCCAGTTTCCAGTCTGTTCTCCAGCGTCTATGCATTTATCTCCCATGAATGTCTCTCATACCTCGGAGTTTAGCTCTACTTTTGGACTTCATAGCTGCTTGCCCTGAGAGGAAAAGAACTCAATTTATACGCCGTGTGACAGAAGTTCTCCCTGAGAACTTCATTGGGTGCTCCACACCTCTTATGAGAAACAGTGAGTAATCACTTCCCTATTCTTCTTCTCCATACCATTCATGATTTTACGTACTTCTGTCACATCCCCCTCAATCATCTGTTCTCCAAGCTGAGTCCTATTTCATTTCTTTTTGTGCAGAAATTACTCCTCACTGCTGACTATCCTTGCCACCCCCTTCTTGCTCTTTCAAAGCTTTTTGTTCAAGATGGCACACTGAAAAGGTGACTGCACTATGGAGATAGATCTAGTGGCATAATGCTGACTTCGAATCTTTTTTTCCCCATACAATTCCAAAAATTGTATTTGCCACTGTGGCCACTGCAGAGCTGTGAATGATGAGCTGTTTGAGAGAAGCATCCACAGCAGCTGAAGATCTCTTTCCTGACTGACAATAGCTCACCCCTGTGTACACTTGAGCTATAGTTAGGTTTTTTTCCATTCACATTATTTTGTATTTATTCATACTGAATTTAACTGCCATTTTATTGCCTGTTGCTCAAGATCTTTAAATCTTTCTGGAGCTCCTCACAGCCAGCTGTAGATGTGACTGTACTAAATGACATCGTATTGTTAGCAAACCATTACCTAGCTACTCGACCTGTTTTTCTTAGTCTTGTCTGAATATGCTGAATAGCTGAGAGAAACAGAGAATCTGTCTTGATGGAGGACATGAAAAGAGGAAATTTTGCCTGACTTAGCAACTAAAGGCTGAGAGAGGATTTAATGGGAAGGAGGAATGAGTGAGGATTTTAGCTTCAGGATAGTTATTGCAAGAACAAATGGATAAATGCCTTGGCTAGAAATTGGTGAATTGATTCTGCCAGTTTATTTAAGTACTGGAGCCAAGATGCTCAATTCACTTAGAAGACTGAGCTGATCAGTCCCTGGAAGGGATTATATGTGATGTACTGACCGCAGCAGACAGAGATGACATCCAGCGACCAGCAGTCTTATTTCCTATCTTTCTGAATTAGTCAGTCAAGGCTACTTACTGCAGCTTGAACACTAGTACCCTGTTTGGTGCCTCGTGGCAGGAACACTGCCAAGAGCTGTCTTCCCACCACCACTGCCACTGTGTAACTGTGTGAGACCCTGTGTCACATCGCTGTGCCTCAGTTTCTCACCAAAGAAAAGAAATGCTTCTCTTCCCCTGTATTCACTCACTGGCTGTAGTACAGTGCTTTGAGATCCAGCAGAAAATCCTACCCCAGATAATTCGTTATTCAAATACTAAATTTACCTTTCTGACGACTCCTTCAGTGCCTTCAGCTCAGCTGTCTGCTTCTCCCTGGCTAGCTCTATTATCTTGGTAACTTGCTGTTCAAGGGATAAAACAAGAACAAAACCAAACAAACCAAAATGAGACACAGCACACCATCCGTATTTAATTACCACCAGATTCAGCTTTATCCCTCCATGCGCTGAATTCCAGGGGCCAGCTAACCCAGGCGGCTTTGTGCAAGCCCATGCACCACAACAGCGAGTTCAGATGTGCACACGGATTGCACCGTGCCAGTGGACTAACTCCACCAAGGCTCCAAAGGCTCCTCTGTGAGCCAGGTCACTCACCTCTAGGTTATCTTTACGGACAGCTTCCTAGCTCTTTGTGCAGGAGGCAGCAACAGATTCGCTGTACTTGTGGGTAGGTGGGAAACAGCAGTCGAGCTTACCTTCTAAACAACAGAGGCTAGCAAGAGGATGGGCCTTCTGCCTTGTGGAAACAAAGTTCTGTGGAAACTCCCGGCAGAGCCAGTGTCAGCGCAGTGAGACCTGCCTGCACTGCTGCCTGCTGAGAGACAGCCCGAAAGGAAAAACCCTGGCTGCTGGGCTACGTGCCGTGCGGTGAGAACTCAAGGTTTTTATTTCCTTTTTGTAGCCTTGCCTACTATATCTCACAGTCTTTGACAGAGTTGTGAGACAAGGATATTTTACTCCTCTGGCTTCTCTCTCTGGTGATAAGCACGACTTCCAGGTAAGCTAGTTCTCAAGAGGCAGGTTTTCTTTCTCCCCGCAGGGTTGGTATAGGCTGGACCAGCCAGCCTTGTAGACAGCTTGCAAGGTGTTTGTCAAGCCAGAGCGCACTAGGGAACCTAAGATTTAAGACATATGATGCAGTCGCCTTTGGAAAATAATGACAGGAAAAGGCCTCCAAATCCTGGGATCATCCCCCCGTCATTGGAACAGCTGGCGTATGCCGTATTTATCATCACCATCTTGTGGACTGCACTTTGTCTCCAGGCATTACTGTGTCTCTTGCCGGCGTCTGCTTAAGGGGGGGTCTGAGGGTGCGGGAAACTGATGCACTTGCAGGACTCACTGGCAACACCTTACGTGGACACTTACTTTGACTTCTACTAAGCAAAACACTTTCCAGATTTTAAGAGGAATGAGATCCAGCCCTGCTGTCAGTGCTAAGGGGTGGTCCTAGGATTACTGCCCCTCACTAGGCTTTCATTTTATTAGCATAGATGTGGCAATGGCTGCTCTGTTCCCACGCATCATCTGTCCTGGTTGAATGACAGCGGTGAGCGTGGTTGCCCCTACGGCACGTCTGTAATGCTTTGATAGTTGCCACTGGTGAACCTGCAGGGCTTCAACATACCTGTGTGTCACCCTAGCTCTGACGGTGCAGCATCAAGCAGGGAGCCATGAGAAGTGTGGTACAGCCTCATGTGCCCGTGCTCCTAGAGAGTTGGCGCCTGGCAGCGTATGAAGCCAATAAATGCCACGTTAACCCCAAGCTAAGCTATCAGAAGAGTTTAAGCAGATGGAGCCTGATGCGCTCCAGGGCGCTGCTTCTCAATTTTTTTCAAAGTGCAGCGCTTTAAAAATGTTTCTGCTGGATTTTTATAGCTTCTAACAAATAAGCATCACTGTCTACATTCTCAATTATCTTGCATGGACCTGACAATTGCTCTGAGGGGTGTTTTCTGCTCTGTGACCACATTTCCAAGCTCAGAGTTTAGTGAAGAACTTGGTTTTTCAGGCTGTCCTTGTAGGGGCTCTCCTAAGCTACATTTTCTGTTGACACTTGCAGTCCTTACCTCTGTGGCATGCTGCTCTTTCTTTCTTCGAATCCCATCATGGTGTTCCTCCCCCAGTTGGATGAGGTCCATCTCCAGCCTCTCTCTCAGTTCCAAAACTCGGCTATCAATGCTTTCTGCCATTTCTACAGGATTTGCACATGTACCAACATCACCTGTTGTCAAACTCCTGCAGAACAGATACAGCAGCTCTGATGCTTCTAGAGATGCCGACACAATCCTGACCTTGCTACCCACCCCTCAGTGGGAACATCTGACGCTCCATAAACCCAGGGAGATGAGGACGCCCGCACGACCCCATGCTTCCTTCAGAGAAGGGGAGCCCGTGTTTCTCCTAGGGATCCCTCTGCTTTGGTTTGGGGAGGTGACCCAGGGGCCAGGCCCTGCTGGAGACCCTGTGCTGTATTTACCTCTTCTTCTGGGTTTTCCTACTGTGTACCATCCTTTTTTTGCCTCCATAGCAGACAGGCTCCAAAAAGAGTACAGAATATTTCTGCAGTAGCTCCTCCCTTCGTTTACTTCCTTTCCGCTCCAGCTCCCTCAGTTCCTTCTCCTGCTTCTTCAGCAGCTTCAGAAAGAGCTTCATCTGCTGCAGTTCTGCCAGGCTGGCTGTCTGAGGCTCTAAAATACAAAATAAAGAGAGGCTGTTTTCTCTCACCCAGCATTTTTCAACCTGCTGTGATGCCTTTTGAGATCAGACAGGTTTTTTCAGCACTGCCTTCATTCGGCTTTTCCTCCCTCTTTTCAGCATTCATGCAGCTCAGTTCACCATCTGGTGGATGCGGGCACGCGGATGGTCAGAATTGCTGCCTTTTGGTATTTTGGCCAGAGAAACACATTGGTGGTTGAGGTGCCAGTCTGTCTTGTGCCTTGCACCCTTTTCCACAATCCTAAGCATCCCAAAGATAGCACAGTTGTTAAGCTAGTTGGCAGCTCTAATTATAAGGGAAAAGCTTTGTTATTTCATTACTGATTTTTTTTGCAAAACTGAGTTACAATGCGAGGTGCTTTCATCCCTTCCAGTTTTAATGCCTGGCATTTCTTCAGTTGTGAGGAATAAACGAAAGGGCTTTTGAGGCAGATGAAAATGAGAGGGGAAGGATGCGTGTGAACTGTTGGAGAACTTGTTATCTGGCAGTAGCAAGTCAGTCAGATGTGGTTATCTGTGGCAGAAAGGCCACAGGGAGTTATCTTCTCAGGGGAAGTAACTCTTTTTTTTTTGCTTGGAATGTGTAAAAATTAACAGAACTTGTGGGTGTGCCTGCAACACAAAGCTGTGCTGTGCAGGGTCAACTCCCTCTAAGAGGCTTGTATTGAGGAAACTCAAGGGTGCAGCTTGAATGCAAGTCTCTCAGTCAACAAGTCTAGACTCTCAAACCAGAGCCCACTATGCTTCCATATTATGTGATGCCTTTTTCCAGAGTACGTATTTAATGTAATCATAGCTCTGTCCATGGGAACATTTTTCTTCAGGAATAACTTCTAAAAACAAAACTTATTTGGCAACATTTTCTGAGTGCAACAGGTTTACTCTTGTGCCTTCAGTTCATTTTTGTGGCATAATTAGGCACACTGGTTATTAGTGTTTTGTATTGATCTGTATCACACTGCATTAAGACACAGAAAAGCAGGTGAACAATACATTATCACAGAGGTGCTGAAGACTCCCCGCGGCCGCATTACCTCTGGTTCAAGTCAGGGTCACGGAACCGTCGAATCTGGCCAGAGCAGAACTCGTGACAGCTCCAGCCTCCTACCTTGCTATAAAGTTGACTTGCTGCAGGGTTGCTGCAGCCAGTGGCCTCAGAGGGCTAAAGCTGGAGCAGTCCAAAGCTCTTCTGACCTACCTGTGCAGATGACAGTGGCCCAGCTTGTGTAAGGCACAGACCACGGCAACTTCAAGCCTCTTTTCTCCTTGAGACCTGCTGTGAGCTCAGTCCCAGCCTGGGAGCTCGCCACGCACCATGGCAGCTGTCAAAATGGGCACATAGTGCCACAGGCAGGGAAACCGGGCCCCCGAGCCCAAAGATTCATGTGGTTTGTCTTTAGTGCTGGCTGCAACAGGCAGGGTTGGGTCAGGTCTTTTTTAATTTGCAAAACAGGCTTCACCTCTATCCCAGTCAGAAATTGGGCAGAGAGGGAATGTAAGATGACTGACGGGGCCTCAGCCCACGTGAACAGCACGAGGGGACTCACCTGCAATCTGCGTCACTTCTATCACATTTTCGTCCCTGGCGAACGCCGCGGCTCCTGAAATCACAAAAGAGGTTGCTGTTTATGCTCTATCTTGGATCTTCGGGTTGAAAACGGGCAGTGGAGAGCTCGTCAAGAACATGGGCCACATGAAGGATGTTGATGTGAATACAAAGGAATTAATTAAGCTGCTGAGATGCTTAAGTGCTAGGGAACTTTGTTAACAAGCACAGCAGAAAGGGAACAGGATTCTCCACCTTGCCAGAGAAGAAGGGCATTTGCTTTGTATTAGCTGAATATTGCTAGTGATGATTTGGCACATGTAAACTGGTTTTGATTAGGTGAGAAGGATGTTCTGGTCTGAAATTTGAGAAAACTGATTGTTTTGATACCAACATATTTGAAAGGACACTAATCACGTTGATACAGTTAACATGGAGGAAATAATGATTAGCTGTCAATTACTATAAAACAGAATAGGACAGAATGAGGTAATAGAATTGTACAGTAGGGGACATGTTCTTACCTAACCTGCAATTACTCTACCAATTAGTTTGGATTAGAAGCATGTTTGAGGAACATTCCTTCTGGCACTTTCACCAATACTACACCTTTAATATTTGCTGGCTATCTTGTTTTGTAAGGCCAAGAAGGTGCCAGTATGAAAGGAACAAACACACTGTTAGGAAGCTCTTTCTCTGCTAGAGCTTCTTTAAACCTAGTAATAAATGCTGACTTTGTCTTTTGAATTCTATTAAAGCAAATCCCTAACTTTTTTCCAACTCATCTGACTGGTCCGAGTTAAGTAGTTTTTGCCCTTGTTATGTTAACAGGTCCCCATTTAATCTAGCAGTCAAAACACAAGGCTGTGCTCCATCCCCACTCTTGCAGAATGTCAGATGTGGGATCTGTTCACTCTGAACTTGTAATGGATCTTATAAAGAGTTTGGTGTTCATCTGAGCTGATGAATAAAATTTCTAATCTTTAAAGCTCCGAAGTATACAACTGGACTCTGGTGCAAGTGCAGTTTCACAAGGTAAAAGAGTTTTCAGGGGGATCTAAACATACTTAAAATGTCAGAAATCAACAGTAATCTGCAGAAAGAGACCATTGAAAAGAACAACAAAGAGGTGAAAAGCAGTGAGGTATTATCGGATAAAACCAAGCAAGATCTTAAAACTTTCGACTCAGAAATACCCAGAATTATTATGTCTTTGCTCAAAATCAATGTCCAACCTCCAATTTCACACTTAAGATGAAAGGCTGCATCTCTGCCACAGGCCACTTCTTCCTTGCACGGTGGTTCCCTCTTCACGTAGTTATCTCCCAGGGAACTCTGTGCTGAACCTGGAAAGCTGAGGTCCTCTATCAGAGCCCTCAGCCTACGTGCAAGATAGCACAGGAAACAGCAGTACTACCCAATACGTTAGCCCTGCCTCGGAGGGGAAGACGATGTTCATGCCAGCTGGGCCTTCACTTGTTTTCTGGTATTCTCCGAAGATACCCGAGATTACTTTTCTGTTGTGGAGTAAAAGCAGTACGCACGCCACACTCACTCCAAACCAAGAGCCAGGGGATACCTACAGCTTTTGCCATTAAAGACAAGCATCAGAATTTAAGTTGGCGACTTGGCTTGAGAGGTTCTGACCCCATTACCAAGGATCTTCACCCTCCAGCACTGACTCTTTCCAGCCTTTTGAGTGTACAGGCTTTCCCTTCTACTTTTAGCTCATCCCGCATCCGCAGCTTTACCTGCAGGCCCGTTAGAAAGAGGAGTGCCGAATTTCCCAGTGGAGTCTGGTATCCCATTAGTTTCAGCAGATGGGAAGTTCCTCTGTGTGCCAAGCCTCTAAAACAAAGATCAGAGGTAAATCAAAGCTCTATTATTTCAGGCTGAATCCATGCAACACGTTTTAGAGACAATGACAGAATTTGGAAAAACTTACCTCCACTGAGCCGTCTTTTAGCTTAATTGATCTCTTGTCTTGCAGACTGAAGAACTTAATGGGGTTGGAGAGGGCAATAGTCAGATCTAGAAACAAAGAGGAGGTCTTTGCTCGGATTATCAAATAACTCATTGTACTCTGATTTTCCTTGCCTTCTGGTTTCCTTTCTGGCCTAGGACAGGAAATGTGGAGAAGGCATATTTTGTATTCTCTACTCGTAACAAGCTTCTCCCTGGCAGCAAAAAGGGAGGGGACCGTCTTCGGCTCAGTCCCTTTCTGAGGTGATGGCTCACAACTGATGTTTAGGGCATTTTCAGCTTTATGAAGCTGAAAAGAGCACTCTGCTCCCAAAATCCAAAGCCAGGTTAAGACTTTCCTAGCCTGCACAGCTTCCTGCTCTAATTCCAGTCTGATGCTGTATAAACCTGGTCTTTTTTACGAGTATGTGTTAAAACCATCAATTTCACAGGATTTCCCCCATGAATAAGGTTCGTTTGTATGAACACAGGGGAAGAGAGAGTAAACATGAGAATTATTCACAAGAACTTCTGTGGCAGATGCTGCTCATGATAGTTAAAAGTTTTGCCATTAATACCTCCAGTGGGGCTTCCTTCCTGATTCTCACTGTTTGACCATCCCTTTTTAAAGGAAGATCACTTCAAAGGGGAAGAAGAACACTCCTGTGCTCCCTAAAACCCTATTGCTGTCAGTGCCTGATAGTTATCACCTCTGCACTCTAGGAAACCTATCCCTGCCACTGAATAAAAATAGTAAAGAGACCGACCCATTCCAAACCAGAGACAGAGTTACATCTGCACGGCACGGCAGGCACGTGCACATCGGTCCGTACTGGGAACCAGCCACAGTCACGGTGCGAGGCTGCGACAGGATGCTGGCACGTGCTCAAGTCCCACCCTGACAAGGAATTAAGGGTGCAGCAGGAAGCACCAGGCTGGAAAAATGCTTCTGGATCACAGTTTGGACAAAGCCAGAACAACCCCCCATGCGCATTCTAACGCGTACTACCTGCCCAAGCATCAGGAACGTAGTCCTTTATTTCCAGGTACACAAATAAAGAGGGCATGGTGAGCGGCATGTTACTTTCACTGCGGAGACAAACGTGGTGATAGCCTGAAAACAGAAGGCAGAAGAGGTAAGCTAACAGAATCTGTCCCTTCTTGTCTGTGTGCTCCAACAGTAAAACAAAGTCTCTCTTTACAGAAGGGCATGGTGAACATATTACGGAATTCAGCCAAGGCTATACAGGATGAATTTGAAGGCTCCACTGCCAACAGGAATGGAGATTAAGTAGCAAAATATGCAGATGTTCGTATCTTCTTTACAGCTTCCAATGGATAGGTCCCAAAGGCACAAAAGCTGAAGGAATTTCCACAAAATTTACCTGAGTGCACTGCAATAACAGGCATGACACGATGACCAATGAACTTCCCTCCTTCCTCCCAAGCCACAATTTTGAGAGACGCCAACTCAGGCATCATGATCTAAGGAAAAAACAGAGTAAGGCACCAACGTCCTGACCTCTAACTCCTAACAGAATACTGGCTTCACTGAGTAGAACTTTCCTCTCTCCTCCTTCCACCAGAACAATGCCATCTCTCCAAGTAAGTCGCTGCCTATTTCTGCATCTTGTAATTTAAGGCTACAGTTTATCACAGACATAACTAAATTCACAGAAACGCCACAAAACATAGGCTTCTCAGAGGAGAGACTGCACAGGATCACAGGAGGGCAGTTCACCTAAAGAAAAAACGGGGCAACAAACCCTCCAAACCACAGCTTCCAAGAAGCAATTCACCAGAGAAGGGAATGAACTTGGGAGGATAATTTAGCAAGCATGGTAACTTTGCCGTAAGGGCTCTTGCCTCCCTCCTCCCCTATTTTCTTCTGCCATAAAATGAGCTAAAAATTATTCTGTCAAAACTGAAGCCTGAAAAGCATTTTCTGAAATGAGGATAATATTTATCTACCACATCCCAAGTAGGCTGAAAATACCTGCTATTTCACAGTGTGCTTGACAGAGATGAATTGTGTAATATGTATTTTGCCTTTGTAACTTACTGCGGAAAGGCCAAACATTACTATCACCTTTGACTTAACTTCCCCGTACCGTATAGCTGGATTAGTGACCACTGAATTCTTGTGGACAAACAGGGCAGCTTTCTGCATTCTGGCACAACTGAAAACCTCCCTCTGGTCCCATTACTTCTCTGGTTTGTTTTTTTCTCATTTACAGTTTAACCACAGACATTCAGTTCCTTTCTGCTTCCTAGTGCTTGAAGTTTTCAAAGCTGGTTAGTCAATTCAGTCTGAAGTGCATCACAAATGGGAGACTTTTGATGCCTGTTATTTCCAGAAATGTTCCCAGCTACCCCTTGTCTGTACAGGGAAATATAGATGGAGAGTTGTTTTGGATATCATTGTTGGATATTATCTGAGAGGCAACACATAACTCCTTGTGTGTCTAAAGGCATGACTGAGATCTCCAGAAGGGAGTCTATTCTGTTGTCACTGACCTCTCAAGAGGCAGTGCTTGTGGCCAACAGGATCATCAAGGAGTCTCTGTCTAAATTACTATCGGATGTTATTACCTTTTCAAAAACAAAAGCCTCCTCTTTCCATACAGGGTTAATGGAATTGGCAGTGGAGGTCAGTTTGGTTCTGTATTTGCGTTTTGTGTCCCGTGGCAACCCAAACAGCTCTACTTCCACATATGTCTTCACACTGCGGTCTGAGAGGAACTGACCAGAGAGTATCTACGAACAAGCAGAAACATAATTAGCAACTGCTGAAAGGAATAAGACAGAAGAACCCTCCCATACCTTCACCCCAAAGTCACTCTCCCACCCCAAAACATCTTTTCTGCTGCAGCTTCCAATCCACAATAGGCTTTTCTTTTACCTCCACCCATGCTTCTTGCTTCAGCACTTCCTCCAACCTCCTCCCTCCCCAGCATCACAGCCTTGGCTTCTTCTGTGTGGCAGATGCTAATTTTCCATTTTCATGCGATTATGATTAATTTAAAATAGTGAAAAGACTGAGAGTTGCCATGGTAGCACTCTCCCACAGGACTCTCTGGGTTCATTTGCCACTAAGAACCCTACTGGGTAATAAATAGGGGAGACATAGATGCCAGTTATATACGTGGTGCCAGGAACTGGCTGTCAGGGGAGGAGCAGCACCATGGTTTGTACTTGCCGTGACAGACAGGGTACTTGCCACCACCACGTCAATGCGGTCCACAGAGAAGGGGTCAAACTGCTTGTCTGGACGCCGCATGAATTCATGCTTAAGCAGATAGCCACACTGGCCGTTGAACTCAAACAGAGCCATGTTCTGCTGCATGGGGACATCTGAGATACAGAGGAACACAATGACAAAAATTTCTGTGGGACTCATCAGGTGGCTTGTGTGCTACGAGTGAGCTGAAAGATGCTGTACTTTTACAGCCCCTGCTAGCCAAAGGCTCACAAAGCCATTTCAAAAACTAATTAAGCCTCTCAGCACCCTACAGGGAAAAATATTACAGCAGCTGTTGTAAGAAAGGTAAGTGGTTTGCTTATGATTGCACCATAAGTCATGGGTAGAACTAAATTAAAACCTACTTTAAGAAGTACCCGCTATTCTGGGGTGTGAAGTAAATAGTTGTGTGAATCCCTCTACTCCCCCCCCTTTCATTTTGAGCCTCCTCTCAGTCCCATCTTCTCCTCTGCCACTTCTCTTGAGAACACTGTCTTGCGGTTTCTGCACCTGTCTTCAGTATGATAGCCTCTTCATAACCAATCTCTCACTCCTTCCCTTTTAAAGTTGCTGCTTTTTTTCTCCTACTGATCCTACAGCTAGTCTCCTACACTCTCTATACATAAGACTCCTCTGAGGAAGGAAGAGGGGTAAAGAATAGCTTTCTCTGGAGGCTTTTCTTTGTCACCTTCTCATGCTGCTTCTGCAGCAAGGAAAGGCCCTTCTTTCCTGTTCAGGTCAAAATACTGGAAATAATAGCATAGACAGGCCAGTCCTGTAGCCAGCTGGAGCTCTGCCTGCTGCCTCGCAAAAAAGGAGGCAGCTTAGGGGAAGCAGGAGCTTCTGATGCGTTCATGCGCATTATTTAGTCTGACATCACGATGCAGGACAGCCAGAGGCGGTACCCAGACACTGGATGACAGCAAGTCCATGCATGTGTGTATGCACAAGAGTGTAGGACCGGCATCCTGGACACTGTGTTCCAGGTTTGTGCTGGGCCTAGAAAAGTGCTTTTGGTGTGTGGGAGATGGAGTCAAAGAAGAAGAACACTTTGGGAGAAGGCACACAGAATAAACGCATTCAGGGAAACAGCAGTGGTAGGAAATAGCAGTGAAGGAAGAGACAGTAAACACAAGCACACAGCCTCAACCACTCAGAAGCTCAGAGGAGGACAATGTGACACTAACCCATGGTCTGGAAGTTGAGTGCCACCATCTGACAGCCGACGTTCCAGAACATCTGGGGCATGTAATTAGAGGAGTCCATCCGGGTGCCTTTGGGGTAAATCCGGCTCATCTGTCGCTTGTTGTATCTACAGTTGCTCTATTGGAAACAAGTCTGGAGCACTCCTTGTGTACCCTGGGGCTAGCTCACGTATTCAGATTATGAAAATTGTTTGAGTTCTGCTACCAAATGCTCAGAGCCTTCCAGACAAGAAGAGAGGCCCTGGCAACAACAGGCTCCTTTCCCATACTCTTTACACTTAAGGAGAAGCATCTGGCAGCCTTGGTGTTCGCTGCAGCAGGATGCATCCTGTCAAGAACCTCTGTGAACAGCCCCCAAGCCACCCTGGAAGATCCCATGTCCCACCTGCACACTTTATATCTCTGATGAAGAGTTTACCAAGTCCTGAAACCAGAAGCCAGTTGGATATGCCTCAGCCTTACCCAAGCTTCAGATTAGCTCTCATGTTCCATACAACCAACTGCACTGGACAAAGGTTGCCAGAAGGATACTCTACAAACTGCACAGGAAACTTGGTTAGTAGATCGTAAGCCTTCAACTCCGTGAAGGAAGAGATGACGTAACTCCGGTTCTTCTCTAGAAACAGGAGATAAGAAGCATTAAGAAGGCAGGCATGCTCAGCCCCCATTCTGTGTGTGGGGACAGATGGACCCAAGAAGCACTTGGCTTGTTACTCCCACTTTCTACCAGGTACCGTTTTCTATCAAGGCAATTTACCTTTCTCTGGTCCCTTCAAAAGAGACTGAAGAATAATACTCCATGAAAGGTGATTTATGTTTACCAGGGAGACAGTGGTTGTGCACTACAGGACAGGAACTTCATGGATTACAGACAGGCTTGGCTCACAAAGCTTAAATGGCAATTATTTTGTCCATCTCTTCCTGGATTTCAGTGACAGTTAGAGAATAGCTCCCGCCTGGAGTTTTAGTTCCAAGTAAATGCAAATATTCAAAGTCTTGCACAAAGTTCGTTATTTTGTCAAGTTTCCCCTCTTCACTCCCCTATTTTTTCTTTTTCTTTTCTTTCTTTCATCAATCAAACCAGCTCACTCAAAGCTAGGCCCAAATGTGGGAACTGTTTAAAAGAACCTATTGTGTATAAAGAAATTGTGTGCATTTTCAGTCTTTCAGATGTTTCTCTGTCCAATCACCACAGGAGAGGAAAGCCAGTCACATACATTAGGAAAAGCTGGGCTCAGCCCTGCCCTCAGAAGTAGCAAAGCAAGCCCACAGAGATGTCACTGGCCTCTAGGCTGTTTCTTTTCATCCTCACTCGTTTAGCTGGGAGCAGTATCTGACATCTCCCCGTCTTCTCCTTACCACTTCCTTACTACAGGGAGGAGGGCAGAAGGGAAGTGTTTGTGACCATGCGCGTGTTGTGGGAGAGAGAGAACACAACAGAAAATGTGCGAAAGCAAGTCACAAAGGCAGGTGGAGAACAGCAGCATCTGAAAGCACTACTGGTCAAATGGCAACACTCCGGATCCTGAAAGGACTGAGTTTGACTTACGGGCAGAGACTTCAAAGGAGTCAAATTTGATAGGCTGTATGTAATTAACTAGGCTGGACATTTCCTCGTACGCTGTCACTTCCAAACCAGCAGTGCCCTGAGCAGAAAACAAAATCCAAGAGAAGACAGATAATGAGACCTTTCCCAGAGATGAAACAAAACACACCTGGGCTTCACAACCAAAGAACTCTGGTGGCTGCCCTGACCAGAGCACACCAGTTTCTTTGGCTTCTTGGTCCTACAATTACATCGTGGGCAGCATAGTCAGGGGCGCAGAGTTTCTCGGTAGCCTGGCAAAAACCGAAACTGAGGCATATCAGTTATCAGTCAGTATGTAAGAAGCCCCCGACCTCTTTAACCTCTCAAAGCACAGAGTCTGGGACAAACCAGGGACGTTGTTTTCCCCCCTCTCTGAGTGATACTAGGGAGACAGAAATGGAAAATGTGGTTTTTTTTTTTTTTATTCAAGGGAATGCTGATGTCCTCCTTCCCCCTTCAGCGGCAGCACTTCATGTTTCAGTAACAACTTTTATCAGACTAAGGCTAAGCCTCTCCAAACACCCTGAAGGCAGACTGTTATCTCCAAATTGTGCAGAATATCAAAGGCAGAGTCAGAAATAATAACTCTTCTGCCATATTCTCTATTCTTGCGACATCATTGCTCTTATTCAGTTTCTCCTGCAGAAGTCATGTCGCATGGGGGAAGGAAAGCCCCCGACTGGTTATAGCACAGTTCACTCCCCTTTGCATTTTGGGTTCTATTCTCTATTCAATATGGTGACGCCCTAGAGAAAACTGGAGTCCAGAAAAAAAAACAGAAAAAGAACAGAAACAACAGTGACAGTACCTCATCTGACTGCATCTTTTTAATTTCCTCTTCATCCAGGTTTCCGAGATGTTCATCCTCTTCCTCTGGTTCCTCTTCAGCCACATCACCTGCCCAGACTAAGCACACACAGCCCACATCAGTAGTACGTATCAGTAGCACACTGAGACAAGACATTGCAGATTGCTAGCAATGGAGAGCTCTGCCAAAACTCACAATCAAGTCATGCAGGAACAATAAGTGGAAGAATCATGCAATTTTATTAGCCAAATCCAAATATGAACTAGCACACTCTGGACTAGCACACTCAAGAGACCAATCATTCCTCCTGCAGGCTTCCCTCATACCCCAAGAGCGACAATCACAATGCTGTTTTCTCCACCAAGGTCGCACACATTCATGGGAATAAATGTCCATTTCTAGGTGCTCTGTAGTGGCGCTCACCTTGTCTTCATATGGCTTCATGTGCTCCTACCATGACAGGGACTGAAAATTCACTGTTCTACCATAGGTTCCCTGAGCCCAAGAGGTGACAGCCTTGAGACTGGAGGAAGGGAGGAGAGTGGGGCTGAAGGTTCTATAAACCTTCAAGAACCTCAGGGTGAAGAACTAGGCCATGGTGAATTTGTGGTTTTCAGAGAGTTACAAGCAGTAAAAAATTATCCACCCTTCCATCAAACCAATAGCCAGTGTGTATCAATGAATTACCAACTCATGCAGCCATACACCTCAGAGTAGCCAGAAGAGTTGACTGATGGGCAGGGCATAAGTTGATGGCCTCTTTTGTTTGGAATAAAATGTTTGAAAATGTTCTGAAGATTTAATTTCTCTTCCAAGCTTATGCTGCTTCTTGAGATAACTGAATTAATGACTAGTACTGGCTTGGGTGATTTGGAATGTCTCCAGTGGGCCAGACTTGCTCATCCAGCTATACTAGTCCCATTTTCCCTTCAGACATACCAGTATCTTCAGCATCCATAGGGGTTGGCTGCTCGATGATTTCTGGTTCCACATTCCTCCCTTTCTTCAAAGAGTTCTGCCTCTTCCCAGATATAGATTGGTTCTTTTTGTTCTTAATCAAGATTTTCCCTAAGAGATCCTTAGGACTTGGCAGAGGAACTCCTGGCTTCAGCTGCAACAGATAAACTTCATACTGAATTTTCATCACAAAGATAGAATGCAAACACTCATCTCTCCTGTCCCTCCCAGTACCATTCCTCTGGCCATTTACTGGTGCATGGACACATCTCTCACCCACTGTATACTTTAATTTCTCTATCTGCCGGCACATCCCACTATATCTGTGCAGATTTTTTCTAAGACTTCACCTTTGCTTTCAGACCAGCATTTTGCACCTCTCAGCCCTCTCATGTTCTGCTGCGGGCACATGCCATGCTGTTCCCAGCCACCTATCCTGCACCACAGCTAAAAAAACATCTAGATGGCCTGAAGGCATCCACACACCTCTGGCTTTCACATTCCACCTACTCTCATTACCCCAGAGCCTCAGTCCTAGATCAGCACTCAGGCCATATTTAAACACTCTGCCTGCAGCAGATTTGGAAAAAAGATCCCAGAGTAGGTGGCTCAAGACAAGGATGTGACTCAGACTGTGCTTCTAGACCTACACCCCCTGTACAGATGGCCACAGGCCTATTAATACTTTAGCTAATACCCTGAACTGTTGCTCCCCCCACACACACGGTGTTTCTCCCTGTTGCCTGGAGAAGGACAGGGGTCTGGGCAGTGGGCAACTGCCGATTTGCTCACTGCTTCTTTTCAGCTATTCTTTTGATCTCAGTGCTTTAAAACAGACGCTTGGGCTAGGTGTCTCAGCTAGGAGGCCAGCAGGGGAAACGGCACTGGCAGGCAGAGGCCAGAAGGGGAAATGGCGCCGGCAGGCAGCTGAAGTAGCAATGTGCATGGGGATCACCAAAGATGTCACTGTACCCACAAAAACACATGCTCGTACAAGTAAGCTGATGACTAGGGTCAAGCAGATCGGGAGCTTTACTCAGCTATTCTGAGCACAAAGCTATGCGTGTCGCTGACCTGCCCATCTATGCCTGGAAGGGAGTATTTCCAGGCTGGAAGCAGGAATTGAGAAGCATTGGTAGGAAGAGCCTGAAATGCTACTAAGCCCTCTTCCTGCTTCTTTCCAAAGCAAGTGCTGGCAGACAGATTTGAGCTACCTAGAGCTCAGTTTCTGAAGCCACTCAAGTCACAGAGTGCTAAGTAAGAGCAGAGTCAGGCAAGCGCTTCGGAAAACCTCTGCAACTGAAAAGTCTTCCATCCACTTACTATGTTGCTCACCCCTACGAACCAGGTTTATTTGTCCATGGCATTGTCTTCTCTTTCACTGTCCTTATATCTGTTGTGGCATCTCCTAGCAACAGGAGTGATCAATTTTTTCAGAAAGACCTCTCCACTAGCCTCCTTCCCCAACTTCCACTTACTGGGTATTTTTCCAGCGGCTCTGTCAGCAGCATATCTCCAAATATGGTTCGGCAGTACTCAGCCATCTTCGCCTGCTGCTTGGGTCTGATGAACAAAGAGATCAAGCAGGAGTGAACAGGAAAACAGATTCCCAAATCCAGAGCTTAGCGTGAACAACCATCTCAAGATCCATGTACTCCACCCAGAAAACCATCTCTTGCCTTCACTTAGACAGCTATGCAGGTCTTGAAGTCCCTTCCCAGGCCGACTCCCACTTGTTCATACTCCTCCATCCTGAGCTAAAAGGCTGCACAACTGTGGTCACTCTCACTCTGCAGCTTACGGCTCATCTTTCAGCTCTGAGCCACCTCCAGTTGCTTCAGAAATCTCAACTGATGTTTCATTTCAGCTCAGGCACTCACTTAAAACCCAGCAGCCCTTGCCTGTATACTTTCTGCTCTGGACAACAGAGAACACAATTCTCCCAATCACTAGATACTCACGAGTCCACATGGTTCTCAAAGGACAGGATGACAGGGTAGAGAGATGTTTTAAAAGCACTTTCTGCAATGGCCTCAATGGCATCCTAAACGAGAGGCAATGGTCAGAGAAAAGATCGGCACTCAGAAGTCACAGAGACATGCAGGTGACCTCCCACTGAATGGTCTCCAAATTCATCATTGTCAGGAGCTTCTCTTCAAAGTAACTAAACTCCTCCCAGTAAGAAGGTGAGAAGTGTTGTCTTTTTCATACCTGCCCGGATTTCCAGCTCCAGAGGATACAACACGCAGCTAAACTCAATAGCTTGCATAAAAAAAGAAGCTGAAGATGTAAGAATATGAGTTTTTATTTTTCTTACATGGTTCAGTGTATACATAAACAAATGTGAAAGCGTCTTGCCACAGAGGCAAGCCACTGCCACACGCACTTTGAATTGGTAGAGAAAGGTGTGTGCAGCACCGGATTAAACTGCTTCAAACCCTGTTAATACTTACCTCTGAGCCTGTCCAATTTTCTATCATTTCACCTGCTTATAAAATCCTTCTGTCTAGCAGCAGAGAAAACTGGAATGTTTAGTAACCAGCAGTGCTGACATTTCAAATGCAAATACCATGGAAACGTTCTCAGCGTTAATGATGTAAGAAAAAATAATTGTATTTTCCCCAAGCCCCTGTTAAACTGCCACAAACTTTCCACTATGTTATTTTCTGGTGCTGCTAATTGACATGGTAAAGAAGCGTCATTTGCTCCTTTGCAGTTACAATCCCCTACTCCCCTAAAAATCCTGGTTCAGCCATGATCTTAGCACTGAGGGAGGCTGCCACAGCTGCTCCTGCATGGACCACCTGGACTTTCTATCACAGAAACCTGCAAGGTTCAGAGGAGGAGAAGCCACAGAAAAAGCTACTAAAAGGGCCACAGGCAATGGGAGAAAAGGGAGAAAGGTGTGGAGGGAAAGATCTACGTATTATGTAAAACTAAAACCTGGGCACATGCTGCGTTAACAGGTTATAATTTCCTTGAGGTACAGTCACATGCTTTAGCAGAACTCTGCAATTACAGCAGCTACAGCTGTCATTATTTCTCCCATCTGTAGTGAACTGCTGTGCAAAAAGCAGCAGTGGTGCTACAGGATTTGGGAAATTACTGACACTGAATATGACAATACCTCTAATCTTAAGGATTGGGTTTTTTTTCCCCCACATAAATATTTTAGTAATAGTGAAGTGTGGGAACTGGGGGAAGATACAGAATAAGAATAAATAGCTTTAAAAAGAATCTAAAGTGCCTCTGCCTGTTGGCAGCAGCTGTGTAAAGGAGTGCAGAAAAAATAAATGTGATGCATTGATTTTTAACCTGTACGCTGTTTGTAACTTCTGTGGTTAAATGCCCTATATTCCCAAGGGAGAAGTAGGCTTTGCACTGTGCTTCTGAAGCCTGGGAGCTGAACCCTCAGGGAAGCCATCTGCCCAGCATGCTGGAGGGCAGTTGCTCCACTGAACACATTCCATACACATATGTAATTAGGAAGTAATTGAAACCTATTCCTCCAAAGTGCCACCATGGGAGGCTGTAAGCCACAGAAACCTGCTGTAGACCACTTAGAAGATAAACTAATTTTAACCGTTTGTTTTCTAAAAGCCATCTTGTTTGTTTCTCTGACATGCATCTATCCATAAACCCACCATCCTCACGCAACTGTCTCTCCATACACCCATCTTGCTACTCAGCCCCGTGTATGCAGGCACATCTACTCAACCATCTCTCCATCGCTTCTACCTGACTGCCCCATTTCCCTTATTCATCCAGCTAACCACCTCTGTTCTGGTCCTCCCACTCCAAAAACGAACACAAACTCCAACCTATTCCATATTCGTTCATCTTTCATTCTAGCTACGCATTATTCACTTGTCATCTTGCCATCAATCTTTTCCTCTCAAACATCCTTGCCCTCAGCCCATCCATTTGACAGCTCCCTCAGCCAGCCTCCTCAGAGATCAGTCTAAAACCAAGCAGGGGGAAGCACGTATGGAGAAAACTCTTTCTGTACCTTGAAGAGGATCTCAGTCGTCATGGTGAACCCGTGCGTGATGATCGGCTCCTCATCCGGGGGGCGGCCCTTCCAGCAATCCAGCTCCACGCAGCGGCAGCCAGCCAGCAGCGTCTGGCGATACATTTCCGGAGACGAGATACCAGAAAACTGACCAGCTGGAGGAGAGCAGAAGGAGGGAGGCTCGACACTAGCTATTCACACGGGGCAGTTTCTGCATAAACTGGAGCAACAGAATTCTCTGCCATCCTTTAGCAGGTGTACGTGGCAGACTGACAAGATGTTTTCGGTTACAGCGTGACCTTTCTTCTTCTTTACACAGCATTTAAGTGCCAAGCCCCTCAGAGTGCATTACAGCCCTCAGCCCTCCAAACTTCAGGGCAGATTCACCTGCCCGACTGATTGTCAGCACCATTCATCCATCCCCGGTGGCGGTACATACGCGTCGGAGCTGAGGCAGACTCTGGAACTGCCCATACCTGTTAAATATGTGTTGTGTGATGAATTAATGAAGTAGTGTGAGAGCGGCTGGGTCATGTCCTGGTACAGCACCAACTTGTCCAGTGCTATCACATTGTTCTCAGGGCCACAGAGAAACCAGACCATCCCCTCTGGAGACAACTGCCCTACATGGAAAACAAAGATGTTAATAGTACCGAAACAAAATGGTTCTGGCACCTCCTTGCCGGTGCTTTGCAACACAGGGACTCGTGAGCATCAGACTGATTGCTCCCCTGGGAAAGTCAGGGTAGCAGCAGGAGCGAGACCCTCTGCTATTTTCATACTACCTCTATAGCAAGACTTCGGGGCTGAACAAGGCTCACCTCTCTGGATGTTAATCCCACTGGGCTCATACTTCTCTATCAGGCTCTGCACCTGCTCAGGTTTGGCTGGTGGGAAAAGGATGTCATTGAGGCGAGAGTCTCGCTGCTTCTTGTTGATAAACTTTGCCAAGTGCTCTTTGGTCATGTAGGGCTTTGCTTTTAAATGGCTAAGGTGAGAGAATTGCAGAGGAGCAGAGGTAAGGCCTGTGTATTACCCAGAAAACCTTTTCACAAAAGAGAGATTGGTCCTTCCTCAGGTTAGCAATGACTGTCCACCTCCCTGGGCCCACAAATTTCTGTTTTGTCTGCATTTCCTCCTGTAAAGGATGCTTCCCACTGTGGCCTTTCTTCTTCCTCACTAACTCCATACTGTGAAAAGGTTGTGCTGAGGGGAGCACAAAGCATATTTTGAGCCTCTGACTCAAACTCTAAAGGGACTTGATTTTCAGAGAACACTGAACTGCTTGCCCTATGAAATCAAGTGCATTTAAGAAGTCACAGATTTAGCTACTTAGAAAACAAAAGGTCACCGGCTACTTGTGAGGACCTATGGTTCTCACGCTGTACATGGCCTTGTTTGGGGCTAGCCACAAGCAGTATCACGTTAGCATGATCTAGTGTTGACCTGGAATCAACCCTCATGGTGGTGACAGTTAAGAGTCCCTGCAGCACAGCGAGGTCTCATCCTTTTTATTCAGACTGTGAGTGAAAGTGTTAAGTGCACTGTCACTGTTCTGTGACCTGGATTCCTGCCCTTCTAAGGCTTGAGACCAGACAAACCACGTAGGCAAACAAGGAGGGGCGAGGGGATTTTACCCTATCTTTTGCCACAAGAGATCAAGTTCTCTGCTGTGTCTTGAGGGAAACTTACTGCGAGGTAAATATCTCATCAATCTCTGGCCGTGGACACAGATTCATGAGGAAAGTTTTATATACGGTCTCAGGGAAGTCCTCTGGGTTGATGGCATCGTTCTGAGAATGCAGTAAAGACATGTCAGTATCACAAACCCATGGCTTTCACTTCTCCATTAACACCCACAGCCCAGCACTTGTTTGTGATGATGCAAGTAAGTGACTGGAACATCTGGCAAGGTGTTTAGGAAGGAATAGCTGGAGTGGAGAAGCACGTAATGCCCTATTTCAGAACGGACAGTTATTTAAACTGTTCTTCAGTGCCTCTTGTGCAATAGTATAACCTAGAGCTTGATGCAGAGGTAGGAGCTGTCAGCGGCCTGGATTGTACTCTGCAGGTTGGTAGGAGCGCCAAGATTAACAGTCAGATCTGTTGCTTCACAGACCAGACAGTGAAACAGAGGGAAGGGAACGTGCTGCTTCTTGTGCCACATACTGCAAGCGATGGAGTCGCAAGCGCTACTGCAATACAAACAGTAAGAATTGATCCTAGCAGGCTTGCAGTTAAGGCATGGCAGCTAGTGGTAAAGAAAAGGTTTCACAGCAACTAAGAGCATCTGGGCTGATGATTTTTTCATAGCCAAGGGCATCACAGTCAGGGTAGGCAAAAAGATTATTGTCAAACTAGCCGAGACCTTTGGCTACCTAGCGAAACCCTTACCTTGCCCTTTGGAAGATGACAAGCGCTTAATGCTGCTTCCACCCTCTTCCTGTCTGCAGGAAACATCTGAAAAATACTGACCAGACAGGGAAAAAAGAAATCACCACAATGTAGCAGGAGTGAAGTCCGAAAGCCTGGGTTTGGGTGGCTGTGAGCTGCAGCCAGAGTGCAAGACACTCAAAATGCACAGCGAGGGAGACTGACAAGAAGACTGTAAACATGAACTAGAGACGAAAGACAGTGTTTCTCCAAGGGAGTAACTGATGTACTGAATCTTATAAACCTACAGTGGATTTTTTGACTGCTGCCTTAATACAGAAGTTCTGTATTTCTGCTATGGACTCTGTAAGAGCCCTGTCACTAAATTGCTTACTCTCAAAATCCCTCTTCACTGTCCTTCCCCTGCCCCTCTTGGAGGTGGCCCTGTGGTAGCAGGCCTCATGCCACAAATTCCCCAGGACACTTACGCCCACAAGACACTATCCCATGTGGTAGCTGGCATTAGCAAGGAATAACTTCGTAGTCATGACAACATTCAAAAAAGGCAAACAAACATTGTGCACATTTGCTGCTTTGAAAGGCAACAAAATTTTCTGGAACCAAAGGCTTTCCACGAATTCAAGGAGCAAACTCATTACACAGGCAAAGAAGCTGGTATACTACACGATGGAAGCACAAAAGTCTGCTGCTGCAGAAACCAAAGCTCACCTCCAATTTAGAAAGCTGTGTGCTGGTCTGCAGGGCAGAATTCACTTGGTCAAGCCTTCAGCTTAAAGCCGCCTCTTTGCTGCTCTATGGAATAGTAACAATAACGGAACTCTCCCTACTTTCAGAATATCCCAGTCAGCAGCAATGAGGTCTCCTCCATGGATAAATTTAGAAGTCAGCTCTATTAAGCTCTTGGCATCACAGGTGCTCACAGCCAAAAAGGGGAACAAAAAGTGCCAAATGTGTTGACAGGTGGAAAAGCGTTCAGTGGGAGCTGCAGCAGGCTTATGCAAACTCAGTGCATATTGGTCCCCAAGCTGCCCTTTGCAAGGCAAAAATTGCAGCACCCTTGTTATGATTCAAAAGGGATTTAAATGTCTAAAGAGAAAGGCAGATGCTCAATGGAATTTTCAGAAGAATTCAGACAGGGAGTTTTGAAAGCCTTACATATACCTGCACCTGGAGATACTGAATATCTGGCTCTTATTTTGGACTATTTAATGGTCTAATGCTTTACACAGCAAAGCATTTCTACCACTCTGCAAGAAAGACAGATCAGGGCATTGAAAAGAGGTACAGCCTGTACCAGATATTTTTTCTAGCTTATTTCAGAAGAGTAAGCTGTTTTCTCTCTGCAGTAATGCTACCTTGCTTGGACTTTACAGATCAATTCAAAGTACTCTTCCCTAGCGTGAGTTATTCATTAAAGATCTATACATTTTTAAAAGCCCTTTGATGAATACACTGGTTTCTGACAGAATGAGCTGGTTGGTGGTTTAGAAAACAAACAACAAAAAATGTTTATTGTTGAATAATGATCAACCATCCAGGAGCCCATTTAGCCAGCATAGACTTAATCTAGAATCGTTACACAACATAACACGCAGTAGGTAGCATATTTATTATAGGTGATTAGCGCTTGCCTCTTGTGATACTATACAATAGCATAAACCTAGAAGCAAGGTGGTTCAAAACTTCCCAGTGAATGCCCACAAATGCACTACCTGCAGGTCCTTATTCTTAAAACAAAAGATAATTTATGCACCCAAAAGGGAATTCAACATGGCAGTGCAGCCTTTCGTCACTCATTCATGAGTTGAATCAACATGGAGGAGCCATAGGATCAGCCATGGAGTGATTTTACTAGGGAAGACACCGAGTGGCACAAAATCAATTCTAGCTTTACGCCATGCAGTGCAGGGGAGAAGTAATAGGCTGGTCTTTGCTTCAGCAAAGCATCCTTGGCTTATTCTAATGGCAGTCCTACCCTGATGCACAAAGCCAACCCTGGGGACAGCAAAGTGCAAATCTCCACTGTCCTGTACTTGGACCACATTAACGTTGGCCCAGAGGTCTGCCGGCAAAGGCTGTTTCCCTCTCACGCACATCCAGAGTAAAGACTGAGGGCAGCGGAATTACACCAGTGGAGAACGGCTATAGTGGTCACACGCGAAGAAAGGAGAAAGCGAAAGCAATGGACCCCTACTTCAGGCTAGCTGGAGAGTCAAGCAAAAAGTTCTCCAAATACAGAACTCCTTATATGAAAGGTAAAATGAGTCCTACGCCTCATCCACCTTTCAACTCAGGTTTGCAAAACAACCTGTGATCAGAATTATACTGAAGTTGCTTGGTTTTGTTGATTATTTCTTGGCAACAGCCAGAAAGTGAAATCCATGGCTGATTAAGGCAATTTCTTGCTGTAGACGAAGGCCACAAAAGGTGTCCTTTCCAGACCCAAATTATGTCCCAGGCCCTTCCTTGGGAGGAACCCAGGTGCAGCAGGAGTCCTTTCATGGCCTGAATCCAGAGGGAATGATCTCTACCTCTTAGGTGCAGAAAGAGCAGGCAGCTGAAGCCATGGGGCAACTATCCTCTTACTAGCTGCTCTGCCTTTAGTCTGACTGAACACACAATAAAACAAATATCCATACTCACTTCCTGACAGGAATCTTTCCCTCTGCGTTAAGCTGCATCTTCAGCTTCACCAGGCTGTGAAAAAAAAACAAGATTATGAAAATGCACTTGTACAATCTTAGAGATCCTATTAAGTAAGGAGAAAGAAAAAATATGCAATTGGGAAAACAATCTAACAGTTAACTGAAAATCAGGGTCCTACAGACCGACAGCTTGATCTCAGACAGAACCTGTTCCTGTTTCTTGGGAAGGAGAAACAGGCAAATTATAAGAGCTTAGATATCAGAAAGATTCCTGTGAAACATATGATATAGATAGGATAATGATATCCCCTATTATTTAGCGTTCCTCAGTGATCCCAGGTTGCCAACCAAACAGTATTACAGAGCCACGAGAAAGAGGCAGCACTTCGTTGGGGTGAGTGCTGTGACTGCAGCGGGAGGCACATTTGAGGCTCAGAATTTCGGTTTGTCTAACACCACGTGTGTGTTTGACTGGCTCAAGCACTTTTGTGCCTGGCAGTTGTCATGCAACATATGGCCCAACTACCAACCCCCAACCTGTGCCTTGGGGCTCCTGAGCTGAGACAGGACTTCTTTGGAGGCTGCCAAAGGACCTGGATGCTAAGGAGCCTGTTCTTTCTAGTACAGACAGGAAGGGCAGTACAGGAATGTTTCAGAGAACAATGTTTGTCAGAAATCACTTACATTTTCTCTAGGAAGGTGTATCGAGAAGCATTGTATGTGAGGGGATTCCGAACGATGGCCATAACATCCTCAGCCCAGCTCTGGGAACAAACACACACACAAGATAGCAGCAGTTGGGCATTATGGAACTGTACCAAGAAGCACACAGCAACAAACATTGAAAGGGCATGGACCTGTCCTGATACCGCTGGGCTACAAATCCCAACAAGTGTGCTATATCACCTTCCTATTGCCTATATATACTAGCAGCTGAAACTTCTCCACTGAGTCTTCTCAGCTGTCTATCCATACAAAGCACATCAAGGACAAAAATGACACACTAAATTTCTTCCACGGGTCCTTCCCCATGCAGAAATTTCTAGAACTACCACACCTTACTGGAACATAAACCTGCTTGTTTATAACTTTGCCAGTAACACTGACAGGGTTCAGTTCCCTGCCTTCCCCTCTCCTTTCCTGCTCCCCCCTTAATGCCCCAATCCTTAGTGTTTCCCAGTGCTTCCTTGCCCTCAGGACCCGATACCTTGCCAACATTCTCCTTGTAGGACACAAAGTTATGGAAAGTGAGGTCCACCATGTCAGGGCCAGATACAATAGTCAGAGTCTTAAGCAGGAAGGTGCTGTGAGGGTAATCCAAGTTAAAAACCTCTCGGAGCTTCTGGCACTGCAAAAGAAACAGAGCAGATGGGGATGAAGGGAGAATGAGGCAAACAGCACCTGAGAAAACCAGGACTCCATCCAAACATTGACCCAAATTCACAGCAAGCTTTTCAAGGGTTGCAAAATTGTTTAATGTGATCTTCCTTTCCTTGGATTTCCTTATTTTTCATCTTTATTCTGGAGCCTGCCTTACCTGGATCCTCCACGGAACAAAACATTGTGACTAACATCACTGCACAAACATGCTCTTTTGGTCTAGAAGAGCAAAAGTTGGAGACTGCTCGTAAAGAAATTCCTTCTGAAACTTCAGCCTGAACTTGCAGACAAGCAGAGCAGTATTTGGCCTGCTCATACCAGGTTATTGCAGACAGCCATTTGTCAAAACACACGCTAAGAAAGTCTTCTAGATCAGTGTGCTGTAACCTCCCTCCTCCACAAGAAAGGTGTTGTTTGGGACCCAGAAAGCCTAGCAGCTTTAGACCTGGTCACTGGAGAGATGGGCGCTCTCCCTCCAAGTCACATTTTCTGCTAGTTGTCAGTTGCTAGAAGTGTTTGCTTCCATAGCAATTGCAGTATCCTACAGCGATGGCTCACCAGAGATTTGTTTTGTTAAGTATAAGGCTCATCTGACTAGTCATACTTGGATTTCATCACCCTATGAAAGGTATTTATAGAATCCCTTTAAATTATTTAGCATTTTCTGCATTCCTACGTAAGGCGTCACTAAGCCAAGGTACCCTGGAGTTGTACTGACGGTCGCTATTTATAATGAAAGGATAAAATTCCCACGTCCTGGAATAAAGCACAGCAATTCATTATCTAAAGTGCAGGATAAATCCATATCAAAGCAAACAGGGAGGCTGTCAGGGCACCTGCTCCTTCAGAAACTAAGGGCAAAATTCATGATCTGGGATTGTTAGCAGAGCAGGTCGGACTCAGAAGTTTAACTGGAGCTGGAATCCGAGCTCTGGCTGTATGCACAAACCTACAGTTAGACATATGGTGAGTTACTGCGTTTCAACAAGTTAAAACATCAGTAACACCTTAACACATTAGGTAATCACATTAACTTCAGCAAAAGAGGTTTTAGCTAAATGACTTTACCTTTGAGTTTGCTATAAACTTAGAGCACGTACAAAGTCAGCCGCGGCAGTTCAGCTCATGTTTAGTGACTTGTTAAGCTGCTACTAACTGGACAATGCCTGAACCTCTGCAAGTTGAAGAAAGCGAACTCTGCTATCTTAGACTTCCATGGACCTCAATTTAGCCCAAACCAACTATAAACCCCTATCTGCAACCATCTGTTTGCATCCCTTTGTGATTCAAATGGAAACAATTCCATTTCTGCCACAGAATTTTCTCTTTACATTTGGACCGTAATAGCAGAATCTCCGATACAGCTCAGCTTCAGGCATTCTTATGTATCTGCACTATGTCATGCACAGAGCTGCACATGTATTTTAAGGAACTTTGCAGATTTTTTCCACTGCATTCTTCCAAATTTCTGGAGCATTTGCAATTTTGACACATCTGCAGCAAACAGGCATCTTTAGGAAAAACAGGATGGCCTGGATTGTAACTGGAATCACCTGACTGCTGTCTCGCACTTCATAAAAACCACTCTCTCCAGGGGTAACTCTGAAACATGCATAATCCAAGAGCGTTCGGAGGGAAAGAAGGGGGAAAGCAGTCAGCCGCCCAGAAGACTTGCCTATTTCCTAATAGTTAGGGAATTTCTGAAATGCCTCATTTTTGCTTTGCGAGCAATTTTGCTTCGCAGAAGTGAGCAGCACCCACATACCCACACCTCCTTTCTGCGCTCACAGCAACTTCGTGATGGAGCTTAACTTTTCATTACAAGTGGCAAAGTGTTAGGATTTTAACTTCAAATTTAACTTATCTTGCAAACCCACTAGCATTTGCTCAGCTTCCTTATCTCTAGTGTTGTAAATTATACGAAGCTAAGACAATAGAGAACTTGTGGTTTATGCTGAACTCATTTCCTGTATTTGTTACAAATCGGCTCCTCCCAGCCCTTCCTTCTCTGCAAGCTGGTGTCGCTTGGCTCTCCAGCAGACGTTTCTGTTCACGCTACGTCCCTAGCATTAACTAGTTTATCGGCATTAACTTATGACACCTCCTAACACCTTGGTGAAGTTGATAGCTTCATTTTATGAGAAGCAAACTGCAGTGGGGAGAGGAAAGGATGATCTTGTTAGGGATCTAAACTGGGCCTTAAGCGAGTCACTCGCTTACTCTGTGCTGCCTGCTTTACGCGGGGACTATCTCCCTCACGGGATAAACGCGGTGATGTTGGCGTTAACCCTGAACAAAGATGGCGAGAGAGGACCAGAGACTGTGTCCAAGAGCACTGAACCTGATGCCACGTCTTGGCTCTTTCATAACTCTTTTAGCACCTTGTGCTGCAGCTTCACTACTTAATTACTTAGTGTCACGTTGCAGGTGGCCATAAAGGAAAAATAGGAATTGCTACACAAAAAGAGGGACAACCATATTAGCCATGCAAATCAGAGGAAGGGAAACATGCTTAGCAAATCCACTTAAAAAAATCCCAAACAAACAGAAAACAACTCACCAGCAGAGTGGTTGAAATACAGATTCAGCTTGCATTTCACTTCCCACCCTCCTGATTTCCCTAAAATCCTCGTCTGTACAAACCAGATTCATAGTCCAGAGAAAAGCAAATTCTCACGCAAATATAAACAAAGAGCCAGGCCTAACGCAAGAGACAGAGACAGACAGTCCTTTCTCTACTTGAAACAGCGGAATGATAGCTGCATGCGCTTGCTGCGCTGACAATTTTGTATCTCCATGAAACGCACTACATGAGGCAGCGCTTCTGGTATTAGAACACAGGACACGACAACAAATCTTCTCTTTTGGAGAAGAAAGGTCTTGTTTGGTTGCCAGAAGGGAAAGGGAGCACCAAGATTATTCAAATGCCTTTGACTCTGCAGGTAACGCTCACGTCCTTGTTAGCAGCACTGCTCCATCATGGGATTCAGCAACGAGACCGGTTGCTGTGAAGTGGGGCGGCTGTCCTGCCACCGTCTGCGCCGCGGGGGCCAGCCCGACTGCGCCAAGCATCTCAGCAAGACCAGGCAGAAAAAAAATAGGCAGATGAAGCACTCTCAGCTCTCACTGCTGCCTTATCTAAAGGAACCGGAAAATGCAGCAGCACACAGATTCACATGGCACGAAACAACCCGCGGCATTCTGGAATCAAGCAGGAACAGACTGCGAGGGAGAGACGCAGACTGTGCATCCTCAGTAACTTCTGTCTAAGGGCTCACGCTGCAGAAAGATGGAAGAGGCAGAAAAAGGGCCCAGCATGGCAAAAGGCCATTATTCAGATGTGACTGTTTCTTTGCTCGGCCCTGCTCCACTATTTATAAATCCTTTGCAAGCCACGGGCTTTACCCGCTTTTCTCCTGCACGCACACATACCAGTTTGTCTCCATATGGCTTCTTGTGATCACTCTTTTATCTGGAGGCCTGAACATCAGACTTTGTTTAGTTCCATCCTGTGCTCACGCACACTGAATCCACAGCGTAGCGGTGAGATGATGCTCAATCCCCAGAGCGGCCACTTTCCCCCTGGGATGCAGCAGAACGCCTGGCCACCCTCAACGTGTTTATAGCCCATGGCTCAGCCCTCTGCTCAGCACCGAGCGCAATGTGAGCGCTCCCGGCATTGGTGGTTCCCAAACACTGCTCGCTCCTACTTTATCACCTCAAAACACGACACGTGAAATACCTCGGTATAATCTTCTCCCTTGTACATGTTCAGTTCAGAGTCCGCATCTCTGGGTTCAATAACAACAAAATGCATATGGAGGATGAAACTGTTTTATAATCATGACAGTTAGTCAGAAAATACAACTTCTGTTTTTATGAAAAATTATGCTTGTTTCAAAGCCAATGCCTGCTGAAATGTCTAAACAAAACCCAAGACGAAGCCAACAGCCCAGCAGTCTGGCCTAAAACATCATGTATTTTGGTCCTAATTATTACATTCTCTGTCAGTGTTCTGAAGTCTTGGTGCACCAGAAAAAAACAAAGCGGAGCAGCCGTTATTGTTCCCTGTTACTCAAAGGAAAAAACGGAATTGCATTGTAAATAACATCTTGATCTGCTTCGGCATGCTGCTGAACTACATTCAATAGCTTTTTATCTTGTCTCATTTATGTTCAAAGTCCCTACTAATTCTTATCTTTATTACTCTTGAACATGCGCCAAAGTTCATTCTGCCCTGTCTCTCAAAAAAAATTTCCATGGAGAAAAAACACTGCAGAACACTGAGTAGCTCTCAAAGAAAATAAAGCAAAGGGGGTGAGAAGGGGAAACCTGCACATGCACAGAAGAGGACTCGAGGGCTGTGACGCGCTCATGTGCTCATACGCCAGGAGGCGAGGGCTCCGGAGGGGGGGCAGGGAGAGAGAGGGGAGTCTTCGCTCAAAGAGAGCACGGCTGTCCCTCACCTTCAGGCAGGTTCAGTTCCAGGAATCATTTCCTTCTGGGGCACTGGCCCTTACTGGTTTGGAGGTGGCTCCTCTTGCTGCCAGTCCTTAGCGACCTCTCCCTTTTTCAATGCCACACCTACTCTGCTGGGCGCTACAGGCTGACTATCTACCCCCTAAACACCTGCAGTGCCAGGAAGGGGGTCCCACCAGTCCCTGCCTCCCAGCTTGCAGGGACAATGCTGTGACCTGTACTGGCCAGGGAGTGCGTATGATGGCAGGTCTTTTCAGAAGTGGTTTTTTGCGTGGGCTCTTTGGTGTTATTCTTCTTGCTGTGTATAGAGAGGTTACAAAGAAAAACCCCAAACCTCTTGCTTAGCAGCAGCGGGAAAGTGTTACGGAAAGCAGGTAACTCCCAACATCCAGAGTACAACCACCCGTTAGCAGGGAGACTTGTTTCACCTACATCGGTCTGAAAAGCGCAGGGCATGTTCCACCCTCGTGCAGCCGAAAAGTGCACAGTACCTTGCAGAAGAAAGCAATAGTGCAGATGCTCTCAATAAAGCACCTTCCTTCCTTGTAAATTCCTTCAGCCACAATTCAGTAGGAAAACCTGATCACAAGCTTTGCTCACAGAGGCTGTGGATTTACTATGGCGTCACTTGCAAGGAAGGGGAGAGGAGGGGAAAAAGATGCTTGATTTGTTATTGGTGCTATCCAAAGCTCTTCCAACAGCTGTGATCTTGTTCTCCTTGTCTTAAATATCATCAGTTAGCCCCTTCTCCTCCACTTCTAGCCAATGAAGCAAGTAATCGTTTGTATTAATTTCAGCGGTTATATCCCACAACCATTCCAAGCCATTGTTTTGGAACAGGGGAGACAGCACCCTTTCTCATTCTTCCACCCTTTACCTCTAACAGATTTTTGTTTGCTTCATCACACCAGTTTTTCATATTTATACCTTTTTGTAATGATGCACCAGACAGAGCTGCCCTATGTGGAGGGTGTAGTGATTCATGTTAAGAAATTTTCACTGCTTTCTGCGTTCCTTTGAGCAAATTCTGTTCTCAGGAAAGCCAACTGAATACACAACTGAGGGCTTTAAGCAAGCCCTGCAGAAGTATCATAGATAGTACAGCCCTGTGTAAATAAGAAATTTCCAGGACTGGATGGTACACCTCTCCCACCATTTTGGTTCAATGGCCATTTCAGTGCCCACACAAGACCTCCTGTCATCCCATAAAAGAAAGGTGGATAAGGAACCAGCCTGGTGCGTTTCTCTACATGTTGTCACAGAAATGCCAGGAAATTCCCTGAAATAAAAAGGGGACTTATTTTAAATGGGTGTCTCTGAAATGCAGAATTCAAAAAAGCACTTGGGATTTTCACAGCAGAGGTTGTCATCAAGCACATCACTTCTGCCTGTTGCGAATACTTAATAAATCACTTGGTGCTTGACCTTTGTTTCTTTGTAAAAAACGAGCTGTAGCCAATTCCCAGGACTGTAAAATACTGTCTCTGGCCTATTACAATGGCTAGAATACAACAGCTACACCAGGTCAGCCCACAGATCCATCCAGATGCCTGGGGAAAAGTATAAGAACAGGGCAAACGCAATGATACTTCCCTGACATATTTCTGCAGCTTCCAGCAATTTATGATTCAGCAACTTCCTAAACCAGAGGCATTATCTTGCATTTAATAAACCTCAAAGGGCATTTCCTTTTTGTCCTGACTTTTTAAACTCGCGTACGTTTTCATGACTTGTGCAGGAAGGCATCCCAGAGCGCAGCGACACGAGGTGTAAAACAGCAGCACCTCCTTCTGCTTGTGCTGAATCTGCCTTTGGAAAATTCCAGCTGATGCGTAGCTCTCACACTGGAAGAAACACTGAGTAACTGCTTCGTGCTCCTTCTCCTGATTTTACAGCACTCCACAATACTCCTTCACATCCCCCTCACCTTTTTTTTTTTTGCCAGACTACAGTCCCTGCCTCTCGGATGCTCTTCCTACAGTAGCCATTTCATTCTTTTATTAACCTTGCTGCTCTTCTCTACCTTTTCCAGTTCTTTTTCTCCTTTGAGATGAGGACATTAGAAATGCACAGAAACACGGGTGCATTTGGGATGTACACAGCGGCATGATTTCCTAACTTTTCCCTTATAATTCCTAACATACAACTTATTTTTTTGAGTAAATACTACTGAAAACTGAGTTGATATTTTCATGGGTTTACCATACCCTCAAGATCTTGTTTCCAAGTAGCAATAGTCACCTCAGAGCCTGTTGTTACAGAAGGTTAGGATCGTTTTTCTTTTTCTGTGTGCATTGCCTGATTTTTATCTATACTAAATTTTATCACTTATTAGATCAAGCAACAATCAGCAATTCAAGGTCTTTCTACAAATCAGCCCTCATTTTATTACCCCAAATAACTCAGTACCATTGGCAAACTTTGCCTTGTCTCTATACACCTCTTTTGCAGCCCACATATGAACACGCAGTGTGTCACAGGCCCAAGCACTGATCTTTCTGGGAGTCTGCTGGTTCTCTCTCTCCTCTCAAGAGACCTTTTTCTTATTCTCCAGCAGTAATTTTTCCATACAAAGATGTCCCCTCTTATTCTGTTCTTTAAGAGCCTTTGCTTATGATGGGAATCACACGGGCCACTTTCCAATTTTATTGAAAAGATTTAGCACTAACTACGGAACACACCCACTGCTTCCCCCTCCTCTTTTGCTTTATGCTGCCCTGGTACTGCTCGTGAATTTCCTCATTCTTCTCACAAACTTCTTCGTGCTTTTATTAAAAATCTCCCTTAAAAGGCCATTTCAGTTCTTCTCTGGATATGGAATGCGGTCATCCCAAAACTGTACTGTGAATTACTCTTAAAAAACTGGAGTTGGTCTTGTTTCCAGGGCAACTCCTGTTGTGAGTAGGGGCTCGTTACAGCAAGATCCTGTTTGAGTAGAAATTCCTTCTGTCTAGAGGCAACTCTGACACTGCGCTTGTGCCAGCATGTTTCTCCTCGTAGTCTCCAATAAGTCTTCCTAAATGAATTGTTAAAATCTAGGACATTTTTCTCCAGCCTGGCTGCTGCCACCAGGAGGACATCCACTTACAGCGTCAGAACTTACACCATCAATTTATAATCTACATCCAAGTTGAATTCATTTTGTAAACAGGTTGTTCCTGAAAGTTTAACACCCTAGAAAATAGTACCTCATGCCTCTTCTTTGAGGTGGCCTTTTCCTTACTGCATTCTGTCTGGAGCGTAGCACCTAGCTCTATCAGCTCCAAATATTTCATTCTCTCAAATGAAAAAAAAACCCAACCAAAAACTTCTGAGAGCTTTTTTTCAAAGGTTACTCCCGAAAACAAGTGGCAGACAAAGTTTTAGGCTTGCTGAAAACTCAAGTATGTTTCATTCTAATGAATTTCCAAGAAGAAATGCAGTTTCTCAGAAGGAACCATGATTTTTAAGAATGTGTAAGATGGGTACTGTTCTCGAGCTCTGCTGTGTTTTTAGCGCCCAACTCATTATAGTCGTTTGAGAAACATCAGTCTCGGGGAGCTCTGAATAGACATTTTCAGAGCAGTATTAAGAAAACAGCCGTACTACTTATGCAAAGAGGCTGCTCGAGTCTCTCAGTATATATTGCAAAATCTTCCCCTTTTGCATTAGACTGAGAATCGCCTATGTGACCACATGGAGCCGTTATCTTCACTCCTTTGTTTCCTTTTCACTTTCTAGCTTTACTTCAATTTTCTGCTTGACTTTTCCATACACAGAAAAGTTAAAAACAAACAAAAAACAGACCCAGAAAAAAGTCCTAACAAGGACAACTTTGCTGCAGGAAGCTTAAATTATAACTGAAACCAAGAACAAAGCCAAAATCATGTGCTTCCCTTAGTCTGCCACCCTGCAAGCAATTTAATTTTTTGGGGGGGGTGAGGGAGGGGGGAAGAGAAACACTGGTTTTTCTGAAACTACATTTTCTTCCCTTTAAAGGGAAAACCGCCCCCACCACACACTGCGTTGGAATCTCAGTGTAACTACAGGTTTGTAGCTGCCCTGACCCAGCCTGTGCATCTTTGCACAAGAGAGCAGCTCTGGTGACTCAATACAGAAGCATCACAAGTCTCCTGCAGGACTTCCCAGTTAGCTCGGTGAACGTAAAGGCCAGGCCAAGATTAGAGCTAGCCGGATGCATGGCGGGGGGGAGAACACAGCTGCTGTGCACAACAGAAAGTCTTTTCGCAGGCACTTGGAAGGGGAATTGTTGTTTTCCCAGCATTCTGGCATATTCTTTCCAACAAGCTCATATACCGTAGTCTGGACGTGCCTTTCTTTTGGGTGCACAGAGGACCCCTGGGGAGGAGTTCAGGGACAAGAGTAGAGATGGCTTTTCTGTATTTACGCAGTTGTGATGTAAGGAGGCAAGGTCCTCTCCACCTTCTTGTAACAGAAAGCCAGGGTAAACTGCCCCAGCTTACGCCAAAGCCCTAGGCAGCCTTGCCTTTCCCATATGAACAACTGGCAGAAATGAAGCTATGCACTCACCTTGGGGATTTTGGCAAATCGCCCTACTCGGGTATCTCGGATGCTGGTTATATCCAAAATTTCCATTTCCTACAACAGAATAAGGACAAGGAAGATGAAGAAAGACAAAGGAGGAAGGAAAGAAATCCATTACAGAGCCCCCAGAAGCTGCAAAGCAGATCTCAGCCAGTACCCTTCACTGGGGAAGAGCCCTCCCACCAGGAACCACGCGGGCAGGGGAACACCGGCTGCCGAGATGCCACGCTGGCAGGCTGGCTAGCGCGGTCCTCTTCAGGGTGAGGCCAGAGGCTCAGTGTGGATCCCCGTGAGAGGGAGTGTATGACATGTGTACAGGTTTATATGGGGAAACTCTACCCCAGTTACAGTCCCTGTGTTAATACAACTCACTGATGTTCTCAGCCTCTCTTTTGCCTCCACACATTCAAGATAGAGCAGCTGAGCTGGAAGGCAGGCAGGACCACCTCTTCCCACATCACTCCCAGCAGACCTTCACCTAATCTGTTCTGAAGCAATTCCCATGCGTCCTGGTTTCGGCTGGGATAGCGTTATTTTTCTTCCTAGTAGCTGGTATAGTGCTGTGTTTTGGATTTAGCATGAGAATAATGTTGATAACACACTGATTTTAGTTGTTGCTGAGTAGTGCTTACACTGGTCAAGGATTTTTCAGCTTCCCATGCTCTGCCAGATGCACAAGAAGCTGGGAGGGAGCATAGCCAGGACAGCTGACCCAAACTGGCCAAAGGGGTATTCCATACCATATGCTCAGTATATAAACTGGGGGGAGTTGGCTGGGGGGCAGCAATCGCTGCTCGGGGACTGGCTGGGCGTCAGTCGGCGGGTGCTGAGCAGTTGCATCACTTGTATTTTTTTCCCTGGGCTTTGTTCCTCTCTCTCTCTCTCTCTCGTCGTTTTACTTTTCATTACAATTTATTATTATTATTTTATTTCAAGTATTAAACTGTTCTTATCTCAACCCATGAATTTTCTTACTTTTCCGATTCTCTCACCCATCCCACTGCGGGGGGGGAGGGGACGGAGCGAGCAAGCGGTTGTGTGGTGCTTAGTTGCCAACTGGCGTTAAACCACAACACCATGGAGGACATTCCACAACCTTCCCTAGGCAGCCTACTCCACGTCCTCTCTATTGGCTAGTTGTCATGTTTATTTTGTTTGTTCTTTTAATATCCAACCTGAATTTCCTTCCTCTGTTACTAATTTGCCTGCTCACCATGGATCTGGAGAACAAATTATACCTATTGCAGCAGATAATATTATTTTCCAAGACCACAATAAGGAGCAATGTGGATACCATGTCTTCTGGCTGTATCCCCATTTTATTGTCAAGTGGGATGGAAATTTTACTCCTAATCCCACTCCTTTCTGAATCTCTAGTGCAAAAGTGGTGCTGTTCGTGACAAGCAGATCTTAAGAGGAGACAGCCAAAGATTAATAAGCCACACAAATTCCACAAACTGTTGACCATAGCACACCATGCTCTGTATCAGCCCATCTCTTGTCCCTGGTCGCTGTGCTCATGAACCTGCACATGACCTTCACAAGCCTGCTGCAGCTCCCTCTGACAGCCAGCATTTGCCCACCACCCTTCTTGCTAGCTCACACTGTCTGCGGAGTCCCTCAGAGAATAGGAAAGATGCCAGACAAGTGCTTCCCCAAGGATGTAAAACAGGCTGTTGCTTCACTGTGGCTCTCAAATTTGTTTACAGTTTATTGTAGGTGCTAATCAATGGCATTTTCCAGGAATATGAGACGCCCCCCCCAGTCTGGGTTTCTTCATGTCAGCTATGCTTCCTTACCCCAGCCCCCTGCCCAGGTAATTAAATCCCTCATACTACTAACCCAGTGAAATATCTCACTTTTGATGGGTGACAACAGCTCCCCTTGCCCATTTTGCGCACCTCTGCCAGTGTTACCACTTCTTCCTGCTGTCTGGCTGGAACCCTTACAGCCAAAACTCTACCCCCAGGAGCAGACCTTGAAAGGGGAATGAGAGTGGCAGAGACGGCTGAAAGGAGAGCATATCCTCTAGAGGGATGTGACAGTCCCCAGCCTCGTGACACTGTGTTCTCGGAGGATACGGCTGCGTGGCAGTGCCTTGCCCCCGCTGGCACTGGGGCACAATCTTCTGAGAAGGCGGAGCTCACCAAACACATCAGGTCTCTCGGCCAGGGCCCTGTCTCTGTCTCCTTATCTACCATGCCTCCTCAGCATGTAGGTCACGAGGAGGAAGCAGAGCTGAACCACAGCTCTGCTCTGGAAAGCAGAAGTAAGCCCAGCCTTCCACCTCCACTCAGCCAGATCTCTCCACCCCCTGTTGCTACTCATCAGCGAGGAACTGAATTCTCTCTCCGGAATTTGCTGCCCCTCTCTCTCCTCCAGCAGCCAGCAGCCTGTGGTTTCCCGCCGGCAGTGTGCGCACACCGCCCTGGCCCGAGAGGAGCACAACTCACTCTCCAGACTTGATGTAGTCTCTACATCACTATGGTGACTAAAAACACCAACCAGTCAGTTAATGACAACACAGGCTGCACATGAGGTACATGTTAGCTGAAGCTACATACATCTAATTGCATACGTCTAGCCATTTTCTTTCCAACTGCACCATTGTACTGGTTGGGAGAATGCTTTAGCATGCAGGGTAACAGGGATATCAATAGTACTGTTCCCTGTGAAGTCCTCTGAAGCACATCTAATGAACTTTGCAGGTGTAAAATGCCAGCGTGACAAGCACAAAAAGTCCATGCTCATCCCTCTGGCATGTTTGCAGCTTAATTTCCTGCTCTTTTCCAGAACTCGGAAGACAAGCTGCCATTGAATAAGCAGGAGACTCCCAGGTCCTTTGTTGGGGGTTTCCTGCTAAGTGGAATGAGTGTGGTAGTTTGCTCCTGAGTGCAGAACTCGAGCACCTATGGTGTTTTAATCCCGCATGAACTTGAACTGGCTATTTGGAGACCAAGCTGTGAAGTCTTAGCGCTTACCTTATTCTGATTGGTCCAGTATAAGTAAAAGCCCTTTGGATCCACCCGAAGAATCACAGGAGAAGCACTTGCTGTTTCCTGACAAAAAAAAAAAACCAGAAGAAAGAAGGTTAGCACCTTACGTGACTTGGAGAACTCATCATGGGACGTGACGTTCCCAGTTCAAATATAGACCCAGTCGGGTGAATCATCCTCTGTGACTTATGGAAATGAACCAGATGATTTTAGTACATCTCCAGAGTAACAGTGCGAGGTTATGGAAGCTGATCTCTGCTGAAGCCTGGGTCTCACCTAACACTATGCATTTAGCTAGAACAACTCTCTTGGAGCTTTCTATACAATGAATTAAGAGAAGGAAGTACCTGTAGATGCAATTAATTGTTTAATGTGAACTGCCTTCCCTCCAAGGCACCTACTTCGTTCTACGAGCTCCAGAAGGAGCTTAGGCCAAGTACAGATAGCATTCATCCGTGGCATCTACCATCTAGGTGCTCACCCTAGTTATCTGGGTTCTCTCTATAGAGGATGAGGCCTAGTCAGGAAGAGTTCAAGGAGGGGTCCATCTAATACAGCAGATGAGTCTGCTTTAGGTGGTGATTCTTAAACTCCATGGACTAGCCCTACACAGACCACAAAAAGAAGCAGCTATTTAAACACCCACACTACAGGCACAAAATTAGATGAAATTATTTAGGGCTGATCCTGAACCCCATATAACAGGGGGGCCCTCCAGATCACAACCAAAGCATATACTGCAAAGGAGAGACAGGCTGCTGTGAGGTTGTGTTCTTTGCCTCTGAATAATTACGCGGCTTCTGCATTTTCAGTTAAGGGCAACTTCACAGACATTTTCAAGACAACATCCATTCCCAACTCACATGCAAGCCTGTGCTAAGAGCTGAATTAGCGTGAGCTCTTCGGAGACAGAGATGAAGAATGCTTAGTGCCCCTGCTTGGGCCCCAGCCCATTTGCTCAGTCAGTCTAGATGACTCCTGACTGCATTTGACCTCTGGCGTCACAGAAGATAGGATCATAAGGCCTATCGGCCATTTCTAAGAAGGCTTCAACTTCAATTCAGGAAGTTGAAATACCCAGCTACTGAGATGAAACCAGTAATGGAATTTGGAAGTTATATTTGTCACTTAGCCTTGGGTTCTTCAGCCTATTATGAACTCATACTTCACTCCAGAGTGTATCTGTATTTCCAGGTACCTCCATTTCCAGATTCAGTATTCTTCAATACAGTAAACTGCCCATGCCACAGTGCATCATATGTTCGCCTTTTACTCACTACTGCCTTTCTCACACTGTACTAGGGACAATGCTGATCGGCACAGCATCATGCCCATGTTCCCAGAGCTCTTGGTTAACTCCCTGAACACACGGCCACAAGCCATGAAGAGCAGAACAGGCACTGTAGTACTACTACTGAGTATTGTGCCATGTTTCTAGATTAACTTTATCTCCTACGAAGCAGCTTTCTTGAAAGCCAGCGGAGGCTGCAATAAGGACCACTGACAGCTGACCTCCTCATCAGGGACATGGACGGCGGTGGGGTGCAGGTGGACTTTCCTAAGGGATGGCTCCTTGCAACAAAGGAGATGGTGAATTCCACAGAAGATGGTCTGGCAGCCAAGCTCGCTGCTGCTCACACTGTGGAGTTCAACTCTAGGGCAGAAAGCAAGTGTTGTCTGGTATAATCCTGTAATATATAATCTTTCAAGGATAGAAAACCTTTTTGCTTGTACTTAGAAGGCTAAGAGTGAGCATAGAGCCAAATCCATACACATCTGCTCGGCTTAAGAGGTCAGCCACTACACTGTGCCCTACCTGAGGTTTTCAAAGGGTTCCCAAGCCAGTTCTTGAAATAAACTATCATCCATGTAGTAGGACTTAACCTCCTTAGTCTGGTTGGCAGCCCCAGCTTGCTGGACACTAAACAAAGCACAGCAGAGTTGCTCCTTACCCCAAGATGTTGTAAGTAACTCTGCGGGACAGGTCAGAACAGTCCTGCCTGTCAGAGACCCTACTGCACTTTCCTCTACAGAATACATTACAAATGCTGGACAAGGTGTAGGCACTATAGAAAAAGTGTGGTTTTGCGTTACTAAAGAAGCTGTTGGGTACAGTGAAGGCTCCAGTCCAGTCCCAAACTGTGCAGGGATGTAAGGAGCCAATCTGATCTACCTTCATTCCTTTGCCTCAAATATTGTGGAAGGAGTTCAAAACTGTTACCAACAGCATGGCCAGGTCAATTCAAAGAGTGAGACAAAAAAACGCAAGCCCATGACCTCTGAAGAGCTGCTTTTATCCTGACTCTCCGCTAGCAATCCTGCAGCCTGGAGCTCTTGCCATCATCCTTTGCAGCCTGCTCTGACTGTGGGGTGGGAAAGCATGATGAGATGGAGCAATGTGACCAGAACAGCCCACTTTGGAGAGGGCTTTCATTCTTGTTGGAGGTCAAGTCTGTAAACTACTTAGTAATTAAAGGCAACTTTTTAGGAATGTTTACAAATCTGTAAACCTTAGGGAGAAATCCACACAGGACTTGAGCTCCCTAACTCCTATGGTTGCAGCAGCAAATAAACACTTGGTGGGTCTTGGAAGCCCAACTTAACTCACCTTGGGTTTCAAGGGAGCCTAACTATCCCAGGAATTCCCAGTGAAGTATTTAACAGCTTCAAGTTTTTGGGAAAGTGGTCCCCAAGGACTGAGCATAGAAAGTCAGCAGCTATTTTAGACAAGTTTGGCTCCTGCTATTCTCAGAAACCAAATCCCTGTTCAAACTCAAAGAAGCCACGAGAGCATTCTGCAGGCCCCATTGGAAAGAAAGGGAAGCCTGAGCTTTCCACCGTACCCTGGTGTCATCCTCCTGTTTATGTACAGCTACTGGAATAACTGCTCACTGATATTCCAGCCTGCATTCCTCAGCATCCATCCTTTCTGTCAGCTGCATATTACATTGCTTTCTCATTTCTCAGTGCCGCTGGACCACCCCTGCTTATGCTGCACACAAGTGATCTACCTCCCCCGCACACACTGCCTTGGGATTTAAAACTCTATTCCAGCTTTACGCCCACAAAAGTAAGCACTAATCCCTCCCGCGTTGCTGCTGGAGGCTCCTTCTAATGCGTCTCATTTGCCATACCACATCAAATGTTTCCCCCAGATCTTGGGGAACAATCATAACCTGGCCTGCCCCCTGTTTTATCAACATTCGTGCTCAATAGCAGACAATTCATACTCCAGACAACATGGATGGGCAGCTGCTGTCCCCTTGCTCAGGTATGTGGGTATTGGAAATACTCTTTTGCCTTCTTAGAAAGTGAGGAGGGGACTATTACATTCAGATTAACTTCTCCTCTTAACTTTCTTCCCCTCGCAATGAAAGGCAAACAGAGACTGCAAACCAGGTGTTTTGAAGATACAAGAGGACACAGAGCTGGAGAGAGAAGCAGCTTTTTGCAGCACCCTCCGAGGCTCCGGCACTGTTAAAGCCCAGGCCCCTTGCTGCTCGGCCGCTGCACACTTGGTAGCTCACAGACCCACAAGCAGGCAGGCGTGGGAGGACATGGCTCACCCTCTGATCCACTCCAGCAACAGGGCCATAAGAGGAAGCAACGTGGAGCCTGATTTCCTCTCTATCTGCAAAGCAGAGAGTCCGCTCAGCTCTGGAGTAGATCCTACCCGACACTCCTCCGCACACATCCGAATGCAGCGTGCGCCTCTCGCCCCAAGGAGGCTCCCAGCAGTGACTGCCCTCCCGAGGGCTGCTTCCCAAACAGAGACAGGACCCGGGGGTCCGACACCAGAGAAGCTGCGCACACAGACCCAGTGGCACACTCCATTTACTTCCATCCCCCACAATAACAAGGGGCGCAGAAACCACATCACCACCCCCTAACACACACGCCCTGCATTTTTAGCCCTCAGGTCTCCTGTTCTTCTCAGTTCACGCTCCCTATCCAGACATCACTGCTCTCGGTGTCCCATCCCCCCAACGCGTACATGCTCCCAGGCTCCCCACAAACTCTCACCAAAACACGGCGCCTGCCCTGTCACCACACATACAATCTAGCGAAGCAAAAACCCCGGTACTCACATCATCCCATTTGATGAAGCGCTCACCCTTGGACAGATACTCCTTCACCTCCGGGGGCTGCAGGACAGGGGTAAGCATTGACATTCTGTCCCGCAGATGTGCTCCTCGGCCACCAGAAGCAATAGCAGCTGCACGGTTTGCTCCTCCTTGGCCCCCTCTCCTCTATCTCTGCCTCTCACATGGCAGGGCACTCTGCCATTGCCACTCTTGGCATCAGAAAGCAAACAGCCTCTTATATCCCAGCCAAATTTAGGAGGGGCAGGGGCAGGCAGGCAAGGACCAATGAATCTGCATTGCAAATCAACAGCTCTCCAAGCAAGCACGCGGAGCTCAGCCCAAGGTCACCTAGAGGAAAGCTTGCGATGGGTTGAGATGCCCGCATGGGCAGCTGTGCACGCACGCCATCTCTCCAGGAGGGACCTTCTCCTCGGAGTTGTACTTGTGAACCGCACGGTTCGTAGCGCTTCCGCAACTGAACTTCCTTAAATTTCTCTTTGACGAAGTGCAGGCATTGCCAGCCGACACTCAAACTATTTCAGCAGATGTGGTTACAGAACAGCTCAGGCTTTGGCTACAAGCAGACTGCCCCCTTCATGCGACGGGCCAAATATCACATAAAATAAACTTATTCTTTGCTCTGTACAGACTCCATTTCTGGCCACTTGCTGCACTGTCCAGTCTTTAACTTTTTTCCCTTCTCTTACGGGTTCTTCTGAATGTCAACCTGAAAAGTGAGACAGACCAGCAGAGCAGATGGAAGTTCCAGACAGATGAAATAAAACATCCACAAGAGTCCCCAGGAACTGCAATATTCTCCAGATTCACTTGGGTCTACAGATATCGTGGGAACACAGAATGGGAGAGATATGTAAGGTGGGGATCATAAGGATGAAGCTGCAGGGAAGTGACAAAAGCAGAACAGAAGGTTAATGGCAAACAGGGCAAAAATGAGTCCCTGCTCCTGACCTCGAAACGAAGGAATGACGCGTGGACAGCAGAGGAGAAAAGGAGCTGCTGGTGGCAGATGTGCACTGGCTAACTAGGAGAGTGGCTTGTGGAAAGGACTGACATGGGCAAGGTTAATTTTAGTCAAAAAGACAGAGCCCCACAACTAATTAGAAGGCGATAACTGTGCTACACTTGCTATAACAGGATTCCCAGCCACACGGTGGGATTTCATCCTTGTTGTCCCCTATGGAAGTGAAGGTGTGGCACTTGCCATTGCTCAAGAGGGACAAGATACTGTCAAAAACAGTGCAGATTCTCCGAGAAGGGTGGACAAAGAAACTCCCGCTGTGCAAAGGGAGCCAACCGCGTGGTTTTGTTACTTCTTTCGCACCCCTGACTTACCCAATCTGGTAAGGCCAGCACTTTAAAGCAGACTGGACAGCTGGGGGAAGGCTGCCGGAAGGAATCGTAAGGGCATTCTCAAATGTTAGTGGCATGAGGCAGGAGAGATTAAGTGGACCTGCAGCAAGTGCTCCAGCTGTAAAAAACCAAAGAAGGTAGCAATTATCAGAGAGATGACTGCTGCAGAAACAGAGAACCCTGAACAAACCTAACATCCTTTGCACATTTCTTTCAAGGGTTTATCTGCCTGACAAACTGGGAATAAGAAAGCTTCTACATTTCCAACTACCATCAAGTTTTCCGCATTTACTAACATAATTTGCAAGGCACCGTACTTTCCAAGAACTGGCTATCCAAGCTAAGGCTGTTAGCTCTATTTTATCAGGGCAGCGAACTGAGGTGGCTTACCCATAGCTGTGGTTGCTTGATGTCTGGACCTGGGGGTGCTGGTTGACAGCCGGCTGAACATGAGCCAGCAGTGTGCTCAGGTGGCCAAGAAGGCCAACAGCATCCTGGCCTGTATCAGAAATAGTGTGGCCAGCAGGAGCAGGCAGGTGATCGTGCCCCTGTACTCGGCACTGGTGAGGCCGCACCTCGAATACTGTGTTCAGTTTTGGGCCCCTCACTACAAGAAGGACACGGAGGTGCTGGAGCGTGTCCAGAGGAGGGCAACGAAGCTGGTGAAGGGCCTGGAGCACAAGTCTTATGAGGAGCGGCTGAGGGAACTGGGGTTGTTTAGTCTGGAGAAGAGGAGGCTGAGGGGAGACCTCATCGCGCTCTACAACTACCTGAAAGGAGGTTGTAGTGAGGTGGGCGTTGGTCTCTTCTGCCAAGTAACTAGCGATAGGACGAGAGGAAATGGCCTCAATTTGCGCCAGGGGAGGTTTAGGTTGGACATTAGGAGAAATTTCTTTACTGAAAGAGTGGTCAGGCCTTGGAACAGGCTGCCCAGGGAAGTGGTTGAGTCACCATCCCTGGAGGTATTTAAAAGACGTGTAGATGAGGCGCTTAGGGACATGGTGTAGTGGGCATGGTGGTGTTGGGTTGACGGTTGGACTCGATGATCTTAGAGGTCTTTTCCAACCTGTATGATTCTGTGATTCTGTGATTCTATGTCAGGGCTGAGACTGGGGGCATGGGAATCCATCACCTCTGGTCTCATAACCAAGCGACGCTCATGGTATTAAGCTTCCTTTGCACGTGTGTCAGTGACACGTGCTTCTCAGGCAGCCAGCTGACAGAGCACTGGGGTACTCCAGGCCCAGCCAAGACAGCATCACCAGGACCCCCACTGGGAGAACGCTGTTACTCCCAGCAGCAAAGCAGCAGATGACAGTGTCTGCCCGGATCTCACAGGCTGAGCTGGAAGCACTCAGGGATGTCAGCGCAGCCTGGGACTTGGCGTAAATGCCAGTGAAACGCCAGGCACTGCTGGGTGGGTTTTATTCTCTGTGCTCTTCTCGTAAGCAGCTTAGGAACAGACGCTGAGGCCTAGGTACATATAGAGAAAGGCCATGGGAGCACAGGAGGCTGCAGTGAGGAGTGAAAGTTTTCTCTAGCCTCACCTGATCCCTTCTGCAAGGCCAGAGCAGTTTCAGGGCTGCTTAACTTTAACTTACAGAGCAGCTGTGAAAAGAGTAAAGAGCATCGACCTTGCTCAGAAGTGCTGCAGTCCTCCCACCCTTTGCAGCACAGAAAGCACTAAAGGCAGGCCTCGGAGGTCTTGTTACTGGGAGTGAAAGGTGGGATGAGCTCTGCCACCTGGTACTGCAGGTGAGATCAGGCAGTCACAGCTACTGGTTCCAGTGGCCCATCTGGTATCTACCACAGTTACCATGAACCATGTCTGCTTCCTGCTAGAACCAGGGCCTCACAGAAGGGCTGCTTCTGTCCTGCATTCTTTCAGACCTGGATATTCAACAGCTTTCTCTGTCTCATCAACAAACCTAAAGTAAGCAAGAATCCTGGCACAGCTTTACTTGCTTGTCACTCAAGCTCAGCTTTCCCTAAGGGATAAAAGAATAAATTAAAAAAAAAAAAAACCCACCATCATGAAGAGCAGTGACCAAGCTAGCAGCTGTCCTGTGAGGCTGCAGGGCGCTGCACAACATCAACTGCCAAGATCCCACTTGCATAAAGACGGGCACAAAAGCTGAAGCTCACTTCCTTCTGCATAACCCAGCCTCCTTATCTTTCATTTCACACTCCTTGCTCTATGTGGGAGCTTCTGTCCCTTGCATGAAGAGATGGCTGGTGGAACAGCGATAGAATAAAGCAACAGTCCTGCCCTCTGCTGAAAGCTCTGATATCAGAGCAGGCAGAAGCAGCAGCACTTTAAGCAGTATTTATTCCAACTGCCCTTTTTTTTTTTCCCTTTTCTTCTCTTTCTCCTGCAAGGCACATCACTCAGTGTATACTCATCCTGTATGCCCTCTGTTCAGGGCCCCGTGCCTCCTTTGCTCTCATCCCTTACCTTCACCACTGTGCATCCCACCACCCACTACAAGAGTTTTGGTATGTAGAACTTCCCCCCCCCCCCCTTTTTTTTTCTTCTTTCCTGGAGACTCTTCCTTATCTCCCTGCCCTACCTATTCAGCAGCCCCTACCTCCCACAAAGTGCATGCAGAAGCAAGGTAGTCAGCATTACCCTTCAGAGATTTTACAAGATAGGGTCTGTAGACAGTGATTTAAGCCATGCTGTCTATTAAACCACCTTGACTGGATGGCTCCCAAGTTCTAGCAAATTATTCTGTAAACTCAACTCCAACCTATTCCTAGCACACACAAAATCTGCAAGAAATCTCTTCCAGCATTGTGCCATTATAATTATAGCTTGCAATGTGTAATACTGTCCTCTAGTGAACAGCTATGGTATTGCACACACAGCCTTTAGCATTGCCTTCAAACACCACTAATAAATTCACGGCTAAGCAAAACTGAGTTCATCCTGCTGCTCCTTTTTCTATTCTGCCCTCTGAGCCCTGGGAATCCTGAAAGGATTAACGACACATTAGGACCACAAAGGCCAATGTTTTCTCACCAGCCCCTGAGAGGAGAACTGCTGAGTGTGTGTGCCGGGACGTATTTTGTGTCCTACTTTCAGCCCAAACCACAAAGGCCAAGGATTCATGACAGCTCTCAGCTGACAGCATGACTCTTCAACTTGATCTGCAAAATTCAGAGGGCAGTGGACTACGGCACAGAAAGACAAAATGGCCACAGATGCCACAATACCATAAAAGCAGTGAGGTCTTGTGTAAAAAAAGAAACCAAAACACCATCTGACCAACCACCGAGACATTGTTAGGTCTGTAATTAATTGTTCACTGGGCAGGAATATGCAGCAGGAGCATGTTATGCTTACAGCATTCTGATGGCTTTCTGCGTGTTTCCAAACTGCACAGCTGAGTGATGCAAGCAGGCTCACACACTATTTAAACATCCTAGACATTACTGCAGTACAAAAACAATCACTGCACAGGGATGACTGAACCATGCAATTCCTAACTGCTAGCAAAAGAATGAAACTTTCCAAGACAGATCATTAACAGAAGAGGAAGGAGGATGAAGAGCAGCAGCACACCAGACAGAATGTGCCCGTCTCCTGTTACCTTGCAGTAAGGGAACGGCAAGAACAGGAAAGCGAGTTCTACCAAATCTGCGAGGTGAATCCACCTAATTGTTCCACTTTGTTTAGCTACGGTATAAAATACTGACCTAGAAATCAGGATACTGGGGAAAGACGACCCATTTTGCTCTTGACCTCATCAACTTTTTCTTCCTCCTCTACCAGGCCAACTTATTTCAACTGCAAGCTTCAAAATGCATCTGTGGATGCATTTGCTGTGTGCTGCAGCAGATTCCCAATCCTGGTTGAGACCTTAGTATTGCTGTAATACTTCTGCCATACTCGCATCCTCAATTGCTTCTGCTTTTTGCAGTCAGGCTATTAGTTCTACAGCCTGGACTTTACTCACGCTACTTCCCTTGGTTCAGCATAATTTTTTCCACTTGTGAGAAGGTTAGATCCCAAAGCACATTTTACAAGCGCAGTCCCCTGTGGAAGGTCCAACGCAGCAAACCCAGCTACCACAGTAACTGCGTCTGCCCATGTGAGTCAAGTCCAGAAGAACACAGTTCCCTCGAGCAGGTCACAGAGAACGACATTATTTCAGCTGCAGCTCAGGGGGCTTTGAAGATCAAGGTCAACTTCTTAAACTGACATACCGGGGAGGTAATACCTGGGGCAAGACATAAACCTAATGGCTTTAGGAATGGGAGAAATTACATAATTTTAAGGTCAACGTGCTCATTCTCAGCTGAGACAAACTATTAATCCTGAAGCATCAGTCTTCATTGTGAAATAAAGAATGAAGAGCGAGCTCTCTGATACACAACAGCTTCTGCTCAAAGCATTCAGGGTGTAGGAACAAACAAGGTCCGCTGGAAAGAGGCACGCTTCTTGCCCCATCCAGTCAAGAGCCCAACCAAGAGCCTGGGCGCAGACTCAGGTACTGAGCACACTTTGACTCTTCCCCTTCAGAGAGCTCTGAGGCAGCCTCTTAATCCAGGATTTCCAGGGTAAGGTAGCAGATTAGTCCAGTCTTCAGTGCAGGACTAAACCCATGCTTCCCTGAGGGTAGGGGTGTCCACATGTGCGGGTCCAGAAAGATGAGAGCTCTTTGGCTGAGAAGCAAAGGGTATCAGCTTGGTTCCCGTGTCAAGCTAAGGTAAGTAATGTGGCCTTCAGCCCACGGATGGCTTTTTGTCAGCACAAATGCACCAAGTTTTCTACATGGATTTAGACAACTGTGTCCATATGTGTAAGCCCCAATGCACTGACACTGAAAGGCAAAGCATGCCAATGAATCCCATTCAAGAGACAGAGGCTCCCATTCCAGACTACCCCTGATGCAGCACTATCCAGAGTCAGAGATGAAAGAACAATATTAAAAAAAAAAAGGCTATAAACCTTTCTTTGCTTGGCCCCTACCAGCTGATTCCAAGTTAAAGCAGCCTCAGACTGCTACCCAAGAACCGCTCTGCGTACTTGGCTAATGGAGCTGAATAGGTTTCAGCCATGGTCTTCCCCAGCCCTTCCATAAACTTCAGTTCTCCATGTGCTAGACCAAAAATCTGCTTTAGTAACATCCAGCCTCAACCTTCCACTATTCCCCTCCTCACTGCACCCTATATTCCAAACTCTTCATGTCCTTGAGGTGAAATGCATTTGTGAAGCAATGATATATTCAAGTTTAGTGCTGCAGGAAAGAATGCATTTTCTGTCAGGTAGGTTTGCAGGTAGGTCTACAGCCTCCACTGTTTTAAGTGAATAGTGCAAAATCAGAGATTCACAAGGTGTTCAGGCTAAGGACCACCTTCAGCCCCCACAAGTTTCTCACTAACTCCCAGCTAGGTCACTGAAGCTGTTGGGGGGGGAAAAAAAAAAAATCTCAAAAGGCACAATGGCTCCACAGCCATAGAAGCCATCAAATGAAGCCGATTTACACAGCTGATATCCCCAGCAACTGCAAAATGCAGCTAAAGGTGTCTGAAGCTAAAGGGGCAAGACCTCATCCAGGCACTATCCTTTGATAATCACCTGTGGAGGGGTTTACATCAGATCCTAAAGAGATGATAAAACCCGGTTTTGTTCACTTTTGCAGCGAGGTTTGCTCCCTCGACACGTGTACACAGGCAGAGTACTGACTCAGCCCAGTGCCACAATGCACATGAATACGCACACGTGGCGTGGCCATCGCTTCTTTCTGTTGTTGCTCATCTCCCTGCCTTACTGGGAAATGCCCTTCTTTTTACCTTGTTTATTGTTATTTGTACTTCTTACATAGCTTTTCTAGCCCTGATGAGTGCAATCAGTGCATTATATTTCAAATAATCTCCTGTCTTTCTAGAGGTCAAAATTATATCTTGAAAATGATTTTTTATTTCATCACATTATCAAACAGGGAACAGACAGGCAAACACACAAAATGACTACAGATTTCTTGGAAAAGAGCTCTCTAGGAAACATTTAACTGCGTGCAACTCCAGCCATGCTTTCTTTGGAACAGTCAGATAAACATGGGAAGAGGAAAAAGCAGCAGATGGAACAGAAATCACTATCAGAGCATAAGGAAGGTCTCTTACTAGGTCATTCCATGGCATCCAGGGTGTATGAATGGCCAAAGACAGTAACATGTTCACGAGCAACACTGACAAACACAAGGCTGGGTGTACTGGTGGCAACAGTGAAGGCTCAAGAAGGTGTGTCAGAGGAGGCTTCTGGCTAACGAGGCACGTTCACAAAAAGCAGCGCAGCTTCCCAGATATAAACACCAGCTCTGACACACCCCGCCTTGATAGTACTCATGGCATACACGACCAGGTCAGATGTCAGGTTTGATTCCATTCTGCAGTTCACAATTTGTGGTCTTTAAGATCCCAGCAAACAAGCCGCAGCTGGTCCCCAGGCTCACATGACCTCCATAGTATTTTTCAGCTGACAACGATGCATGCACCATGGTCCCCAGAAAATTGAGGAATAATACTGTTACATAACCAAAAAACATTTGGACTCCTCTACTGGGAACATATACAGCAGAAGAGTGGATAATTATCAAAATACTGGATCTGGAAGAAATATTTTCCTGAGCAGAATGGCCAGTGGCTTGTAATACAAGATTTATCTGAAGACCATGCAGCATTAATAAAGAATCCCACTTAAGCTCATGGCCAACAAATCTTCCCCCTTTTCACAGGTATACAACATAGCAGGACTGAATTTTCTGCTGATGTTTTCCATGCTTTCTGCTCCTGGAAGCGTCAGAACAGCCTCTCTCCGAGGAATTTACAGCTCCATTTCCAGTCGCAGCCTGAACCAGGATGGCAGAAGTGTGAAAGCAGTAAGATGTAACAAGTAAGAATCAGCTCCAGCAGAAGTAGGAGAGGTTTCAGGCTGCTATTTTAATTCTGTTAAATAACCCTCCCTTGCACAGGGTTATCAACATGAGTCCAGCACATTTTCCTTATTCAGCTACCAAAGTCAAGCACACAGCAATGGAGAAAGTTAAAAAATTAACAGCCGTTTTCTATTTTTTCTGCAAGGAAAAACTACTGTGAGATCAGGGAGCATTATCATATTCAAAGCTACATTTTAACTAGGGTGAAAACTCATGTTAACCCCGCATATAAAAGAATCTATTTGGATCTCTAAAGCAGTTAAAAATTCATGTTGCCTTAGTGTAACTCAACAAGGACCCAAACTTAAGCTAAGTCAAGCTGACTTTGAAGAATGGACAAGCTGTTTGGTCTAACCAAGAGCGTGGCTGCATTAAGAGCTGGCCCAAAGAGGGCTGGAGCAATCATGCACAAATGAACTACCAAAAAAGCACCCTTCTCCATCCTGGGGGAAAAAAACCCCAAACTATCCCAGATTGAAACAGCAGTAATCCAGGCTAAACCAGGATCACTTGAGCTTCAGGGCTGCATCATGAGATTGTGCATAAGGCTTTCCAAGAAAATCCTCTATGACAGGTTCAAGCCTAGAAGAGTCCTAGGCAAAGTTCAAGGACTTCAGCCAAGAAAGAGAGATTAATTTAAACATACCTATTCCGTCCTTTAAACATTAGGAGGCAGGTAGAAAGACCTCATCCATCTCCCCCCTCCCCAGCTCACAAATGTGACTAAGGAGACAGAATAAAGTTTAGAAAGCACCACACACTTACAGCCAATAAAAAATTACAATTCTTTATGAAGTCTACAATCTGCCTGTAGAAGTCACACTGCCGGAGGCAGACACCAAGAACAAAAACCAGGGCGAGAGTTCAGACAAGGGAGTGCGTAACATCATGGTAGTGAATTATGATTTTAGAGTTACAGCAAAGCTAACCTAAGTGGAGTAATCAAGCCGCACACCTCACGGAATAAGATGATCGTCTGTAGGGGGTCACACCAGATTGCCTCCTAATGACAGGGCACAGGAAGGAAAGGCAGAGTAGCTGCCCTTGCTGAATCAAAAGCACAGGAGCAACGGGACTGTGGGAAGCCATCCAGCCCGTCGTTGTCCCAAGGCAGGATCAGCTGTGACGTTTATCAGCTCTGACAGACATTAGTTCAGAGAGCTTCAGGAGGCCTCTGTTAACAGTGGAGACTCAACCACCTCCCAGGCAATCCAATCCAGTGTTTCGCTATTCTCAGAAGCAAGGTCTGTACAGAGGTAATATCTTCAGCCAATAATCTTCCCTTAATTAAGTCTTCTCTGTCCTGAAGCACTAGATACTATCCACTGACTGTGAACATGAGAAATCAATAATACAAGTTTATTTAGCTACATCCTTCAGGGGCCCTGGGAGAGCAAACAAACACCCCATTGCAACAGGCAGCAGCAGAATTCAAGCAATGCTGTTCAGTCGGGTAGGTGGAACACCAAGTCTTCAACAATCTGTCTCAGCACTTCGGTTTTCAAATAAACACAGGTGTAAGGCAGTAAGTAGCAGGCTCATAAGGAAGCAAGTCTCCTAGTGGACCCTTAGACAAGCAAAGTAAAAAAATCAGAGAAGCTTATAAACACCAGGAAGAGTACAGTGTTTGGACCGTTGTGGGAGAAAGGCTAGATGTTCAAGGGCTCTACAGCTCTCCTTTGTGAGCAGGTCCAATCCCAGGGTGCACCATGTGCACTTGACTCCATTTGTCTTGGGTGAGCACTCTTTTGTGTTCTTTAGGCAAAAATCTCAGAGAAGACTAATTTGCAAGCTTTGTCTAGCGTCTGACACATTCACTGACTTTACAAGACCTCTGAGCTCTGCACCCCAGAGCTCTCTTTCTACACCACAGGAGCCTGCTCAACGCACAGCTTGGTATTTCTGCTAAAACCCAGAGGACAAAAAGAAAATATCATTATTGCAGGCTCTGGCCTCCTGGCTGTCATCTGCCTTTATGGGTGGTTGTTAGCAACAGAAGGCACATGCCTTCTGGCAGCTGCCTGCACTTGAACAAAAGGACCTGGAGAGAAACTCACACCCATTTATTTGTTCACAGTAAAAAGAAAAGCTTCCACCTGACTTTAGCAAAAGCCAACAAGACTTAATATTTAATGAAGGCAAGTCTTGTCTTATTCAAAGCTGAGACAGCAGAGAGTTTGGCATAGAGGAGAGAGCCTTAAGAACACCGAATTTCTTTAACAATGTGGTAGAACTGTTGTCTTCTATGAAGGGTAAGTCTACACTGCAGCCCAAATAAGCAATGACTAAGTGCAATGGGGAGATGAAGTTGCTAGGCTGAGGGCAGAACGTCTCTCGAATGACACAGTTCAGTTTTAAGACAACTACAGAGCTGCAGTTCTGAGGAGTGAAGGGGAGGGGAACAAGAGAGTTGGGAAGGAGTGTAACTCATGTTGAATTATCTATTGCCACATTTTCTAGCTGCAGCAGCTTTAGTTTCTCCTAGAATCTACATTCTAACGATACAAGGTGTAGTGGGATCTCAACCACACCACGCTCACTACCTTTGCTGGGACTGCTTCTATGACTCTGCTGCATGTCCCTAGCCAACCCAGTCTGCCAAGACCTCCACTGATGGAAAAGCTATTAACTGTTGGATTCATAAACAGAGTTTTGATGAGCAGAGGAAAAGAAAAAAAAGCCACACCAGTGGAAGAGGAACAATCATTTGCACAGAGATTAAGAAGGATTGGTTTCCTTCCCAGCAGAGGGGAAACTAATTTTGGGGACATAGGATTAAGCTATGCAGCTACAACTGCTTTTTATTACTCTGATACCTACCACCTCACTGTTACCTTCTGTGCCTATTTCCTGTATCGACCTGCTGACACACGTCTTTTAAACATCCTCTATCAAACTCAACATAATATACATTTGAGTACCTAGCAACACCGGGGCTCTCATTTTTGTCTCCCAACTTCTGGACACTACAACAGCGTCGAAGTAAGCAATAAAGGAGGATGTAGCATCTCCAAGGACAGACTTAAAACGTGGGAAGACAACATGGACTAGACAAGCATCAGACAAACTGCCAAGGCCTCATTCAACCCCAGAGGAACTGCCTGTGTATGTCAACCCTCTCCCCCAAAAATCCAGAACTGGAATTAAGGAAGAGCATAGGGAAGGGACTTGTGGGAGATAGTAATTCATCATCTTTTCACCAGAGGCAATGATAAATTATATCAGTGGCAACAACAGAGATCACAGACAGCATAAGGGTTTGGAACGAACCGATTTCTGCACAGATCACTTGAGGAAGAACTGTGAGTGGACACAGACAGCAGCCCAGCGAGGCTCTGGCTCTGCCTGTCTTTGCAGCGTTCACTAGCAGGAAGATGAAGGCCAGCAAGAACGTGAGTACAGACCGGCAGCTTCGAGGGTGATTAAACAACACGCTGAAGATGTAAGAAATTATGCTAGACAAAAAAAGGTCCAAACCCAATCTTAAAATACTCTGTAGCACAGAAATGAAAAGTCTCTGACCTCTAAATAAATAGTTCAGTGACATACGTAAAGCAGAGGAAAGGTGTGCTGAAATCACAATCAAGTTACAGAATTTTTCTTTTAAACGCAAAGAAAAGATGGAGCAGCAGACAGCTGCTGAATGAAATATGAAAAGCAAGGGGAGAAGGGGTTGGAGCAGACCCAACCAAGAGAAAAGAGCCTGAAAAATTAGTAGAAAATCCATTTTGTAAGAATTGCTGTAAATCCACATGTACCACTTAACTTAAACATACACAGCCCAAGGGAATTTGTGTATAGAATCTACAGAACAACACAGAATATACATTTCTATGACTCAGGAAAACTTTGTTAGTAGGATGCCATCAGCTTATGCCATTCAGGTGTACGAAATTGTAACTTCAATGAGAAGAATGCAGTCAGGTGTAAGAAATCAGGGCAAGAGAGATAAGGGGGCCCATAGAAAAGTCATAACACCTGTTAACAAATGTTTCCTAGACATACCAGGTTACAGCAACATTTCATGAAAATTAAGTATTTCAGGAGGACAGAACATGTCATTAGCTGTAGTTCAGAATGAGTCACAGAGTCACCTGGGGTGGCAGGGACCTTTAAAGATCACATAGTCCAGTCCCTCACCTTGGGCAATAAGCCCTCTCTGCCCTGAGCAGGCAGTGAAATCACTGCTACCCTTGGAGTGCTGGCAAGGCAGCCACAATGGGATCCGCTCACTCCTGTATCTACACTGCATAGCCATGATTTTTATTACTATAGACGAGATTTGTGCTGAGGCCAAAAGGCAGAGGATCTCCAAAGGCAGCTGGCAGCACAATGGCACACCCTTCAGCCCTTCCATCCAGGCAAAAGCAGGGTCTGGATACAGAACATCCCGTGTCTGCATAGCTGCTCTCTCCCAAAAAAAGTTTAGTCCCCAAAATTCCTTTGCCCTTGTAGGAACAATCAGCCAGAGCTTTTAGTCAACACAATCCACCTTTTGCCAAGAATTAGTTATTCTGAAGTTACTCCATTTTATTCCCCTAACACATTTTCTGCCCCAGTAGTCTTCCTCAGAGCTCCAAGCTTCCATACTTCCTCCTGCACAAACTCAGAGGTTTTCCCTTTCTCTCCCAACCCTCCACATTTTCCCTGCTATTGAGACTACAAATAAAACGCTACTGTTAACTCAAAACTCAATCACTCACTTCCTCTGATGCCTTTCTGGGTGACATTCATTTCTCCAACTGCAGCTCCTTATAAACAACAGGTTTTCTGCTGAAACACATCTGACTGGCCTAAGATTTAAGGGAGGGAGAAAATGATTGTAAAAGGAGCAACTAAATCAAAGGTAAACATCTTGCACCGTAAAGAAAAAAGGCTAATCCATACCCTAGAACAGTGTTTCAGCCGTCTTCTCAATAAGCCAATATAACACTTTTGTGGGGGACTAACGTATGGGGAGTGAGATCAATCAAATCCCATATAGCAACAGCACAGCTTTAGATTATCTCTGCAGGTCTGGGATCAGCCCGATTTAAAGGGAACAAAACCGGCCTCTCTCCAAAAGTTGCTGCTTAGCCAGGGCATCCCTCGAGCTTCACAACAGCTGCAGGCAGCACCACAGACCTGCAGGCAGGGAGGCACCAAGAAGTACCTTTCACAAGAAGAGAGAGGGGAGATTTCCGACCTCCTCCTGCACCAGGCCAGCAGCCTTCCCCGCACCCATCCCTCCTCGCAGCACCCCCTGTGCTCACCGAGCCCGAAAAGCACGCCTTAATTTCGGCCTGGCTCGGTGGGATGCCGCCCGCCCTGCAGGCCCCGGGGACTACCCGCAGCGGCGAGCAGAGCCCTCAGGCGCCCTCACCCGCGTACCTACCAACCGCCCTCCGCCCAGAGCGGACCCGCGCACGGCGGCAGAGGGCAGGGGGCTCCGGCCGGCCGGCCGGCAGACCCACCGGGGTAACGGGGCCGGCGCGCCGCCGGACCCGCGGCCAGGCAGCAGCCGCTCCGGCCAGGCGCCATCCCCCCCTCGCACACAGACGCCCACCGGCCGCCGCGCGCGCCCCCTGAGGAGCGCCCAACGGCCGCGCACGCGCAGCGGCCACACCCCGCTGCCGGCGTGGGGGGACATCGCCCCTTTAAACACCACCCGCGCCGGGAGGCGTTGCCCCTTTAAGCCCCGCCCCTCGCCCCCGCCCGCGGCCGGCGGAGCCGCCGGAGCAGCGCGGGCCGCGGGCAGCGGGCAGCGGCACGAGGCGGCGGCACCGCGGGCGGGCAGCGGCATGTCCTGAGGCGAGCGGGCGGCGGCGGCGCGGAGCCGAGCCGGGCCCCACCACGGAGGGGTCGGTGGAGCAGCGGGCCAAGGGCCGGGCCCCCATGAAGGAGAAGGAGGCGGGGGCGGAGCGGGGCAAGCCCGCCACTTACACCGGGGACAAGAAGGCGCGCATGGCGGCCAAGACCAACAAGAAGTGGGTGCGCCTGGCCACCGTGCTGGCCTACGTCCTCTCCGTCTCGCTGGCCGCCATCGTCCTCGCCGTCTACTACAGCCTCATCTGGCAGCCGGTCCGCGGCGGCGGCGGCTCCGGCCCCGGCCCCGCCGCCGCCGCCACCTCGCAGCCCCGCGCCGCGCCGCCGGGCCCCGCGGCCGGCCAGCCACCCGCCTCGCAGCCCGCCGGACCCACGCCGGAGGCTCCGCCAGCGACGGGCCCCGACCCCGTCCTCGCCGAGACGGACCGCCCGGACGCGCCGCCGCCGCCCGGGGCCGAGGCGGGCACCGCCGCGCTGCGCCGGGTGCGCGGGAGCCCCTGAGGCGGCCGTCAGCGGGCACCGCGGGGACGAGCGGCCCAGCGGACTGCGGCGGGCGGCCGCGCTTCAGCCCGGGAGGCCGGCGCCGCCCCGGGGGGCTCCCCGCCGCGGCTGGGAGGAGGGGGATGCGGCGGCTGGGCTCGGCGGAGGATGGAGGCCGGCGGCACGGCTGCCCGAGGTGCGACCGCTCGCTCGCCCCTGCGCGCCGGCCGCGCTTGGCGCTGGGGAGGCAGCGGCGCGATGCCCGGCGCGGAGGAGCCCCGGAGAGCTGGGGCTGGAGACTGGCCCGGCCCGGCGGCCGGCGGGGGAAGGAAGTGTTTTTACTTGGTAGAACTGCGGTATCTTTCCCCCCCCCGTTTTTCCTCAAAAGGGAATTTTGTGGCTTCGTTTTTTCCCTCACCGGGGCTAGCTTCTCCCTTAGAACCTGCATTGAATTCCTGCGCTGTTTATGCCCGTCTGCTACCTAGAAAAGGATATCGATGTCCAAAATTCCTCACTATTTACAGGATCAGCTGGGAACAATATGAATTTAGAGGCTGTAGTCCTTTGTTTAAGTAAAAACAATTTTGTTTAACAATGAGCATACACTTATTTAAAAACATGTGAAAGGTAAATTGACTTGTTTACTATATTAAAATATTTTCCCAATATGAAAGTCTCTGTAATACAGTATGTTCTCTTTGGCAGTGGGAGGAGGATTTGGGCGGAATGTCGAACTGGAAGGACTCTCTGGGCAGCAAAAATGGTTTGCCCGCTGTGATGGGCAACTGTGGCATATAATGTTGTTGATTCATTTGTCATTGGTCTCCTCAAGTGAGGCTGGAGAAACTTCCATACGTGGCTAATCATAGCAGCTAAGCACTGGTGGTGAAAGAAGGTTTGATCTTTCCCGACAGAAGCAGGTGGAGTTCTCGCAGTGGGCTCCCGTGGGCAGCTGCGGCGGGGTGCGGTGCAGCGTGCTGCGAGGTGCGTCGTGGCTTGTGCACCCGTGCTCTTGCCTGCATGGGGTGGCTGAGCTTACAGATGGTCACGGCACCTCAGTGGCACCCTGGAGCTGGTGCTGTCAGGAGGTCGGTCTCGTGATGTGACCTGGGCAGGCTCTCCTCCTGGGTTTTCCTGCCCCGTAGTCTTCAGAAATGTTCTGCGTGGCCCTATTCGTTGATGAGCAGTGCGAAAAACCTGGCCTTTAATGACTGTGGGCTGTCAACTAGGAAACTAAGACCTGTGTTATTCTGAGCAGCTGCTTTTCAGATTGATGGTTTCGGTTGAATGCCTTAACTGTGAGGCTGCCAGGCTATTCCGCATCCCTGTGAAATGATCCCTGGAGTTCGGATTTCCTCTGCTGAGGGATAAAAATGTGCTCTGATGTGTTGTACGTATTTCAGTTGTGCAAATTTTAAAGGTACTGTAAAATATGGCACTTCTTTTAAAGTTGGGGGGGAAATAGCTGTTTCATCAGTATGCTTTGGCCTGTGGTGTTGCGTTAAAGCTGTGTCAGCTGGACATTTCTTTTACAGCATCTGTTAAAGGTAGAAACCAGGGGCAGTGGGCTTCCAGAAGGAAATTGGGCAAAAGGAGGGAGTGGTTTGGGTGTGATCTTCCACTCTCCTTTTCCATTTTCTGGAGAGCATGCAGGGAAGTCTGTATGTTTTTAATGCGCTAATAAAGAAGGCTAGCTGCTGGGAAGGAAAAAGATCACGCTTAGTCATTTTAGCCAAAAGCATGCATGTGATCATTGCCACATTGCTGCAGCGTAGGTAGAAGAGCTGGTGAAGGAGCTGAAAGCCCAAAGCTGCCGCTGTAGCAGGCGGCTGCCCTGCCACCCTGTCACCTCCTGAGCTGCTTCTAAACTCTTCCGATCTACCCGCTGTAGTGGCAGGACTGATGGCATCCTGGCAGCAGCACCGGGTCGTAGCTTTGGCCAGACGTGTGGCTGGGTTTAGCCGCGTGTGTGTCCGTTCTGAAGCAGTGGGTGATTTTTTTCCCTTGGCAGCTCTGCCTGCAGCGTGCTGATGCCTGTTCGTGGGGCTGCCAGGCGCGTGCAGTAGCTCTGGGTCCTGGTGGTAATGATGCTGTTTGCTCTCCTTGGTGTACACCTCTGGTTGTAGGGGGAAAGGCAGCTCTCTAAGGCAGGAATGAGTAAAAGAGAAACAAAACAGGCTCATTGCGTGGTGCCAGTTGAGTTTAGTCTGTTTCTTGGCTCTGGTAGTAAATGCAGAACCAGTTGGGAAGCGTCTCTGGGAGGGAGCTTGTGTTTAACGTTTAAAACCTTTAAAGATAAATAAAAGCTGGGTGGAATTACACAGATGCTGGGATTTCTCTGGTCCTGGCCTGCAGCTCGGAACTGGTGAATCTGTAGTGGCTTTGAACAGTACATCCAATGTATGCTGGACGTACATGGACTCCTGGCATTTTTCACTTTAAATACAATTGCTCTCAGAAGACTAATAGAGCATGGCTGCGTAGAGCAGATGGAAGAGGAAGTGAATTGAATTAAATGGGCTGCGTGGCCCTCTTCCAACCTGTCATCTAACTGCAGAGAGATGCCTTGTATTCAGGAGCAGGAACAACTTAAAGCTCTTCACCTGGTTTGTGGTTTTGGTGGCAAAGGATCTTTCGGACAGCGACAGGCTTCAGATCCGCTTTATCAATGGGAATAGACCCATTGCTGATGGTTGCCTCCCTTTCTGGTGCTAAAAATAGTTGATGAGCCAGTACTAAGATGGTTGTGGCTGTCTTCATTCCTGTGTGAAAGTGCAGGCTTGATTTCCCAGACTGTCTTTTTGCATCTTCTCCTCTGCTGACAAATTGAGATTTAAGTGAAACACTTCTGTTTCTGTACCTGTTACAACGGGGTTTGGAGCATCCTGTTACTTCACTACTGTTGTACTAAGTGTGCAATGGGGGGGAGACTTTGGCTTGTGAAGATGCAGGATTGCGGACTGCTGGCTTAACGGATGTAGAATCTACGTCCAAAAGGGTTTTGTTTTCCAAAACCCTTTTGGACCTAGATTCTGCAGCTATAATCTCTACTATATCCTTTCCCTAGCCAGGAATCAGAGTTCTCCAGAGGAAAATACGTTCCCCTTGAGGTACTACTGTTTCCAGCCTGCGATGAGCCAGTCTCTGTGCTTGTTACTTTCTTTGTGGCACTGTCCAAGAAATCAGTGACTAAGTGCACTTTGCAAATAATTTTAGTAACAAAAATGGTTTGTCTGGACTGGTTTTTAGATATAAGCTAACTTTTTAAAATTCAGGGTACTAGGGATTTCTTGCAAAGTAGGTTGGCTGCAACAGATAACAGCTGGATTGTCATCTTGGGCTGTGAATTTTTGCATTATGTTGCCATCTTTGTACTGAGACAGTAATTTTAGTGCCCTGAACGTAATTTTTTAGTGCCCTAAAATGGTGCGGTCACCAGTCTTGGGTAAACCTGAGGTTTAAAAGGCAGACTGTCTTGTTATCTGTTGTATTACTTCAGCTCCAATTCAGTCTTTCCCTTCATTGCTCCTCAAAAAAAAAAAAAAAACAGTTCACTCACTGTAGTTCTATCAGGCGAGATAAGGCACAGGCTTTTGTGTTGCTTCCTAGATAGAAATCGCTGTAACCTCATGATTTGTAATGTTATTTCCTTGGAATTGCTGGTAAGGCTTATTCCCTTCACACAAATGCTGTCCTGCACGTTACTTGCAACAGAACTGTGTCCTATTTCCAGTGTGTGTAGATCTGTGTGAAAGGGAGTTGTCTGAAGGTCAGTTTGGACGAAGAAGATGATCAAACACGAGTGAAATGTTGGGTCTTAGGCCCTTTGCTTTAGTGATATAAGAAGGTTAACAAGAGTCAAAACTTTGAACTGCGGGATGCTCCTGTAAAAGCATGATGGCTGTAAGGATATGGTTGGAATAGTGGCACCTGTGCTTCTATTTTTTTACTTCAGTTTTTTATTGATTAAACATGCTAATAATTCTGTAATGCCAACTTTCCTGCAAGCTTTGAATCTCTGTATCATTTAGGGCCTGAGTTCCAGATTTTTGTCCTCTAAGAGCCTTTAAAAAATTGTGGCACAGAGAACAGCAGTCACCGTACATTTGTGCTTCAGGTGCAACTTAGTTCTGAAACATGGCAATAGAATGCATCGTTGTCAAGTGTCAAGGGACGGTAAATACCATGGTAGCTTTGATTTTTCCAGTTCCTAATCACAGTAATTGCTTAAGAGGATGGAGAGAAGACCAGGTCATGTTCTGCTTTTCCTTTCTGACTGAGAAGAGTCTCATGAGGGAGGAATCGGATGACTTGTGAGAAAATTTCTGCTAATACTGCCTTGTCCAACTCTCACATGACAATGGTGACCTTCCAGCACTGTGTAACGCTGCCTCTGCTTAGATCCTTACAGAAGGCTGTGAACTGCAAGCTCTGTCAAATGGAAGCGCTCCCTAAAAGGAGGAGTAGTAAGTGAAGAATTATTAATGATGTCCAGTCAAAGGTATATCTAGATCAGAGGATGTTTTCTCGAACCTTCTTGGTTCCTTCCTTGCATGTAGATGCTTTTGGGCTTACACCTATTTATTGACATATACTACTTGCCCTCTGCCTGTACAGACTGGTCTTGTCCCATTGAGCTCAATTTGTTCAAGCAGAGTGCATAGATGTAAGTCACGTGCAGAGGGACCAGAAGGGAAATAGCTGGTTAAAAAGTTACTGGAGCATGCAATATGCTCCAGCAGCTGGCTCACATTTTCATCTTCTAAAAGCTACCTTTTCCCCATGCATGTTCTCTCGTGCTCTCAACTGATGTAACACATACCATCTTAATCCCAGGTTCTTGGGACGGGGCTGTATTTCGTGCAAGGAAGGTGGTGTTATTTTTACTCAAGATCTTGACTTAATTCACGAGTGTGGCTGAAAAGCAGTCTTGTGTGTCGTGTTGATAACAAAATCAGTGGCTGCTTCTGGGCATGGGGGATCTCCTTCACAGAAGCCAAAACTAATCTCAGTGGGCCGCTTTGGAAAGTGTTATGCACGGGTGTGTGTGTTACTGAAGGCTGGCTGCAAGTCCTGGAGGTGCTGAAGTGTGTGGAGAGGGGAATGTTGTAAGAAACAGTTGTACCTGAGCTGGTGCATAAAGCTAAGGAGGTGAAGCTTGACTTCTGGCTATTCCGCCTGTGTTCAGAGGCAGTTTTGGGAGAGCCTCGTATCTGGTCAGCTGTTGTGTCGCTGCACTAAGCTGGTGTGATCAGAAACAGCGGCGGAATTCCCGATGCGTTAGCTTTGCCTGGCAGTACCTGCCGAGTCTGTGAGCCTGTGAACTGGTCGAGCTGTTGTTGTACAACCATTCCAAGTGAAGGCAGCAGGCAGTGTTTTGAACTTCACAGCAGTGCTGTACCCTGCTCCTGCTCCGTGCCTCTAATTGACTTAAAAAGCTTTCCACATAACTTAAAAAGCACTAACTACTGTATTACACACTTTAAATACAAAAATTTCTGACGAAATGCCAGTTTAGCTTCAGGCTCCTATGCCATTTGCAACCAATTTATCTGGAGGGGATCTGGTGTGGAAAATCAGTGAATGTTTCTTTTATTTCTACTTCTAGACCCTGTATAGGGCTTTACTTGCTAGTAATCTGTGCGGTATGCTGCTGCTGTAGGTATTAGACTTGTTGAGATAGGAATGGAGAGCTGGAACTGCTGTCAAGATTTTATGTTGTTGCCTCCTGCCGGAATTGGCTTGATAAAGCTTTGGAAACTGAAGTATCTCCAACTTTATCCAGATGTATTTTTGTCTTTGGCTTGAGGTTTTTTAAACTGATCTCTCTATACACAAGTTGATTCACTAGTCTGAAATCAATTTTGCTACCAGTTTTAGCTACAGAGTTGCTGTGTTGAAACTGATGGTAAATTTTGCCAACTAGGAGAGTGTCTAGCGGCAAGCTGTTCCTTTGGTTTAAAGAAAAAGAGGTTTTCTGCCTGAGAGTCATCCCTGCTGCTTTCCTGTTGTCTGGAAGAGCTAGAGTAACTTTCACAAAATCCCTGAGCTACCAACCACTGCTGGGAGGAAACAGGTACCGCTATAGGCAGATGAATTTGCACTCTGCAAGCTGCCGTTGCATTTGCTTGCAAGAAAAGTGCTGTGGCAATGAGAAGGCTTTGATGCCTCTATGAAAAAGTGAGCCTTGTGTTACGATGCCAGCTGTCATCACTGCAGTGAGCTTTTTGGGTGAGTTAGCTGACCTCGCCCAAGAGTTAGGGTTTTCCTAAGGGGTAAGCGATCTGAATTGGAGCTGTTGCTCTAAAAAGCAAAGATTACTGATTCAACTCAGAAAACTCTACATGTGGGACTGAGAAACACTAAGAAACTGGAGCTTTTTCCTCATTACAACTTTTATTTCATATAAATAATCCCTCTACATCAGATTTTTCAACTTCTCAGTCTTTTCTCTCACTGTAAAGAAGAAACAACTAGCCACAGTTTTCTGAAAAATTGCAATCCAGGCACCAACCAAAGTGCATTCAAGCAAAGTGTCAATGAGCAGGAAAAAATTACACTTAGAACAGGCACTGTCTGTACAGTCCCATCCCAGGAGCTTGGTACAACTCAGTCCTTCCTAGGCATCATGAAATGCAAAGTCACTTGGATTTGCAGGAGAAAAAGAAGAGGGAAATGGGGGAAAGTGTCAGTTTTCCTTTCAAAAAGGAGTCTAGGGCGATAAGATATAGCAATAATTGCAGCTGGGTTTTTTATCGCTACAACTAAGTGCTGGACCAGGGGCAGTGTAGAAGTTCCTGTCTACCTGGCTGTGTGCCTGACTGCGCTGGGCTCCAACAGGCTCTTGATCTGAGACTGCTTTTTGCATGGACCGTGAGGCAAGCCAGTTCCTGGTATATTGACCGGGTAATGACTCAGGCTGACCAGACAAAGATTGAGGTCAGTGACCTGATGTAAAAAATAATAATAAATTAAAAATTTAAACAATTGTAAGCAAGTTTTTGAGCCAGTCAGATAAGGAAAATCAGCCTTTACGAGTGATAGACAATCTCCAGGACCTGGAGCAGTTTTACAGTCTGGTTTTTATCTATCTGTTCTTCTATCTTTTGGATAAGTCCAAATAAATCCAGCCTGGGCTTTGGTGGGGTGAAGATGTTTCTACTATTAAAACATGAAAGCTGCACACTCTGTTTCTGGCTAAAGCCTGGTCTGAAGCCTGTAAACGCTCCTGAATTTGGTACATAGAGGAAATTCTCAGGCTTGTCCTTCATGAGATAGGTACTGTGGATCTAAGTTACGTGGAAAAACAAAATGTTTATCTGTGCAAATATTAGTTTATTAAAACAGCGTACAGTATTTCAGTCCACACATGCCAACCTTATCACCAAGGCAGTCTGCCATTTTCGTTAGTGAATGTATCCTGCAATGAAATTCAGTAAATCTCCACGCATATGTGTCTACATGTACATTTACTCCTGCATCAAGTTTTAGAGCAGCGCTTCAAAATGAGGGTGATACCCTCTCTGCTGTCATTCAGAAGTCAGAAATTATGTTGTGTTATTCCTTGTGGCTGCTTTCTGCCTTCTCCTTAATGGGTAGCCATATTTCAGCTAGGTCCTAGTTTGCTCTGAATCTCTTAGCTGCTTGGAAATCCAAGCAGCTGGCATTCTTGCTCATTTATGCTTGTAAATGCTCATCCAGATCCTCGATTTGAAAGGTATCTTTTAAGGTCAGGTCAAAATGTCTGCATGGCAGCTTGCAGGGGAACTGCTGCCCTCTTATTCAAGCACAAGGCTGTGAAAGGCACAACCAGGAAGGTGAAAGCATTTGATAGGAAGCCTTAGACCTTCAGCTCCAATCTGGCCTGGGTTCTGCTGCCGACTCCTTTGTGCAGCGTGGTGGAGAAGGAAGTTTACTGCATTTGTGCTGTCCTCCTCCTTGCCCTGCGTGGCACAGAGCTACAAGTCTCTCCAATTACTGCAGTCTTCCTGGTCTTACGAAGCGGGCACGGTGTTTTTTGCTGAGCTGCATGCATACCTGCTCAACCTAGCAGCCACCTTACTTAGAAAAAAGCAGTCTCCTGATGTGCTCACTCAGCCTCTGCTGATTGTGCCCTACTACATCTAACGGGAGGAGGAAAGCAAGCTTGTAAAGGACAAGATGCTGCGGTTGATGTGTGCTTGTCAAAAGCACCTGCGCCCCACAATGTAACTCAAGAATGCTCCATCCCCTTTGTGCCCCGCCACCCATGCAACTACCGCACATCTCTGCCAGCACTTCAACCACATACAAACCTCTAGTACGAGAGCTGCTCTGAGCACTAGTGTTTCATCCACCTACGGAACTACAACGTAACGCCTCTCACCCTGTCTTCTAATGCTCTGTCAGTCGCCTGCTCCCTGCCCAACGGCGAGGGAGAGCTCGCGCAGCCCCTGCCGTCCTCCCGGCACATGCAGTTCCCTGCCAGCCTCTGGGGGAGGAAACAGGTGGGGTGCCCAGAAACCTAAATCTTAACTTGAAACAGAATTAGTTATTAAATAAAATAAAGTGCATCCAGTAGACATTTCATTGGCTTGCCGCACAGCTGCAATATAGGCAAAACAAATACAAAAGAAAAGTGACGGTGTTTTCTTTGTAGGTTGGGAGTGTGTGTAGCTTTCCCTGTCCTTTGGCATACAGATAGCAAAGGGTGATGCCGAAACTGTGAGCAGGGAGTGGGGGGTGGTGACGGAGCCCCACGTGTTGTGAATGGGGGCTGAAGGGCACAGGGAGGTGCTGAAAGCTGATTTCATAGAAGGTCAAAGAGTGAGGACAAGCTTGTGCTCCTCTTCTCTTCTCATCCACCACCTTCAGCACGTTATTCTGTGAAACAAGAGCAGAGACAGCAGCGGGATTATCAGTCTTTAGGGAACTGCTGAGCAGTAAATGAAAAATGTCTGCTGAGTTTCAATCTGACCTTCCTGCATGGCTGGGGCTGCTTGGGGGGTACCACCACCTACCTGCCACATCTGATAGGAGCAACAGGGGCTCTGCAGCCCAGGGGATGAACTGAGTCTGGATGAAACACGCTCCCAATCCTCCTCTGGGTTAGAGAAGACTACTTCACTCTCTCCTTTTGTCGCAAGAACAATTATCTTTATATGTTTTTGTGTGTGCTTGTACAGCACCTGGAGCAACTGATTTTGGCAGGGCTTTGTGTCCCTCTCTTGTGAAACCTGGCCTGGGGCTGCAGCACTTGTGTTCGCCAAGGGCAGAAGGGTGCATCAGCTTTTCTCTAGGGAGAACACTCACCCATAAGTGGAGCCTGCTGTCCTGTAGCTGCCTCCAGACCTAGATACATTGATTTTAATTGGGAAAGGCAAACTTTTTTTTTCCCTCCAGTTGCCAGATGCTTGGGTGCTGCTCAGAATTGCTGAGCTGGCATTTTCCTGCATCCATGTTTAAATCCACAGATCTGCCTTTTGCTGATACAGATTTCAGCACCCAAAGCTCCCAAGAAAGGGCAGAGGGCGGGTATAAAAAGAAAAAGAGATAAAACACCATGAAGGCAGGAGAGGCAATAGTAAGTTTGGCTCACATAAAAAGGAAACATCTAAAGGAATCACTTAAGGACAGAGCCACAGATACCTAATAAGGAACTGCACTGAAATCATACCTGAGGTACTGAAATAATTGATGCTATGTACGGCTGAGAGGAGATTCTAAGACTGTAGCTGGAGACATTTTTCATTGTCCTGTATGTGTGCAACAGACAGGGTTGGCCGTATCCTGCTGCCGAGGGGGTGCTCAATGCTGCAGCAGCACACTTCTGGGATTTAACGCTATTGGGAAGGGCCAGGAAGCAGATTTTCAGAGTTGCGCTTGGTGGTCCAAATGTTGTAAAATAATCTGTTTTACACGTCCGAACTGACTCCAGAGCTAGCTCTGTTTATTGTTAATCTATTTTGTTATTATGGTTTCAAAAGTATCTTTGGCAGCCCTCTGCTATTAGTGCTGGTAGACAATTCTCCTTCCTATTTTGCAATATTGTCCCTTCAATACAGACACCTTCTTTCTGTGCATGAGTGAGTCTTTACAGCCAAGACACTGATGGGCTTTAAAGTCATTACTTCTCTTAGTAATTAGACATAGTGATTAGCATTTCTCTCATTTCACACTGTATCCTCTTTTCCATGCATAACTCAAGGGCCAGTCGGAGATTTAGCAAGCTCTGCGCTGGCTTGACTGTTGTGAGTCGGGGCTCAGGAGAGCGATGCGGCTGTGGGCTGCCTTCGACTCTGCCATCAGCAGCAAGGGGAGGCAGTGCCAAATTGCACTCCGTGTGTCACCGTCGCGTGAGAGGATTAATGCAGATCGCTGATGGTCTGTCTCAAAGGCCCTGTCTGCCTCACATTTCCCAGCCTGACAGAGCCTGGCTGGACGTGGGACGTCATGGGATGACTTTCACAGCCAAGCCAACAACAGTCCATCGTAGGACCTACTGGTTAAATCTCATGTCATGGGGGTGGATGTACATGAAGTCCCTGAAGACTGCAGCTGAATTTGGCTGATGAAGTCTGGCAATTTGGCCCGTCTTCCTTCAGCTGAGATTAGCACTATCCATCCTCTGCTTGAGTTGGAAGACGCAATTTTGTTAGGTCTCTCCTGGGGCAGGTCCAGAGTTCCCAGAGACAATTTTGTTCTTAGTGAACCACTCAGACAGTCTCGTGAAATACCACAAGGCAAACTCAGACATGACGCGTAAGGACCATCTGTTAGACATCATTATACCAGATTTTCTCACTTAGCTTTTTTTAAATAGATATATATATCAGCTGTTCCAACATACACCGTAAGGCCAGAAAAAAGACCAGTAAGATCACGAGACATCTTCTACCTAGCACAGGCCATTGGACATCCCTGAATTAATTCTGATTTGAATTAGAACTGATTTCTTTAAGGGGAAAAAAAAAATCCTAATCCTGTCTAGATTTGCCACTGGTAGAAAAATTATCACTGCAACCCTTGATGAGCTTAAATATGTAAAGACAGTCTTTGGTGGAGATTCCCGTTGGAGTGGTTTAAGATATTCTCATTCTCTACAGTCTGTCTGTCCCTTCTCAACAGCAGAGGTGGCAGAAAGGAAGATGCCCCTTTGCATGGCAGACCACAACGTGGTACATTTATCTCTAACTCCTTTTCATCTGGGGTTTACATTAAGAGGGTTAACACAGGTGGCTGAGGTATGGGCACGTGCTTCCTTCTGCCAGCTCTGCGAGAACAGCAACAACTGCAGGCTACAAGAGCCACTCCGGTTTCAACGTTTAGAATGGCAACAGCTTGCCTGTCAGAGCCCTAAATTACATTTAGACTTGTTAAGCTTCAATAAGTAGCCAGAAGGAAGTATAGGTGCTCCAATGACTAGCTCTAGTCTGTGACTCTCAACGCATTAACAGCTTCTAATAGTTCCTTCTCTCCTCAAGTCACCCTGACAAACCAGAGACAGAAGCTCTTGCAAAGTGCCAGAGAGATTTAAGAGTAAAAAGCCTGCGTTTCCAGATGGGATGTGTGTGCTAATTCTTTTGGGTGTCAGTGAAAGCATCTGCTTTGACAGTGGTCACCAGCTTTGACAAGAGCATACACAACTTTGTCATCAAATCCTGTTGCTGTCACAAGCATCGCGTTACCTAATCCCTGCCAAAGCATGCTGGTCAGGCCAGCCTCGAAGGTGGCGGAAGTTCAGCCGTGGCATGCCTCCACGTCATCTGTCCTCTGACAGGTAGCAACCTTTTTCTAATTTTCCCATATTTGTTCATGGGCTTCTTTGATACATTGATTCTTGCACCAGCATTGTTTTCTGACTTGAATGTTTCTTCTCCTTCACTGGTGTTTACTCCCCCACTGTATTTTAGAGATCACTTTGTGCCTTCATTTTGCTAGACTAAACAACCGTTCCCTGAACATCCCTGGAGTCCTTCCCTGTGTTTCTTCAGTCCAAGTACATTTCTGTTGAACCATTCTCACATAATCCCTGTGTTTTCCAGTGTTAGTAGTATTTTCCCATGTTGTGCCACGGGAAAGGCTTTCCGTCACTCCAGAAGTATGAAGGTAACTGCATCAAGTCCTGTATTAAGCCGTACCACTCCCTATTTCTGCACGAGGACTAAACTCTCCACTTTGGTGGTATGCGGTGCTAAGACGTGCTCTGGGAATTTTAAACGCCCATAGCCTGATGGTGGGCTCCAGAAGGTGTCGTGGGCTGCAGGAAGGACCAGCGAGGCCGATGCTATTCAAGTCAAGCCCTTGAGACCTCAGCCTGCCCATCCTAGGCCAACTTCCAAGCCATAACAGCAGACGGTATATTCTTGTGTCTTGAACCTTGAGGAAACTGTTATATTCTTCGGTAGCTCCGTAACTGTATTGAGAAGTGTTGGTTTCTGGTTGTACTGCTTCCTGCACCAACCTTTAGCACTGGTTTGCATCAGAAAGCTGACCTCTTCTGACCTCCTCAATCCTGCAGCACACAGGCCCTGCCTGCCCCACTCCTGTTTACGTCAGCCAGAGCTGCAAGGTCAGATCCCTGGAGCTGCTCTGGAAATCTACCCCCAGCTGCATTTTCTCTAAAGATGTTAAGATTAATTTTCTCAAGAGAATTCAGGGAAAAGCTTCTGTGGTTTTTGTGTATCGTTTACTTCTCTGGGACTTGTTGGACATTCTCCAGGGATTCCAGTCCTGCACTTCGGGTAAATATTTATTCCTTGTTATTTGAAGCAAAGGATGAAAGCCCCACCACACTCTGCACAGCATCTCCAACTGGTTTGAAGGTGAAGGAGATTTTTAGTGCCATAAATAGACATTAACAGTGGAAGCTGTGAAAGCCACATGATGGCTGATTGCTGCAAGGAGCTGCTGTTTTGCAGAAATGGATGAGCAGCATCTGTGGTGGGGAGTGAAATCTGCGCATTAATGTGTGTGGGACATGGGCCACACAAAGCCCAGGAGCAGGGCAGGTGGGGAGCATATTGTTATCACTGATTACTGATGTCTATTGCTGCTACAGATATCTGCCCTGCTTTGGGACGTGTGAGATCCGTGAACAGAGGGCATGTCCTGGCATCAGGTGAAGTGACTTGGTACAGGATTTTCTACTTGATGGAAATTCCACAATATAAACTTCTTAATGGAATGATATTTTTGCATTCCTTTCAGGGTTGAGAGGTGGTATTTTGCAAAATCACACCATCTGTTTCAATGCTGATTTTCCAAAAATTGCACCGTATCAAAACTGAATCATCAGTATTTAAAAACATAACATTAAAATTTTCTGTTTTGAAAAGGTTTAATGAGGGCTCCAGTTTGGGTTTTATGAAATACGAAATGTTGAAGCAGACACATTTCTGCTACATGCATGGCATTTGTCAAATCTGTATTTTTCACAGAAAAAAAACCCCACCAATCTCACTGGGAAATTACCTGCTACCTTCTGGCAGGAAATTATCGACCAGTCTTGATAATCCATGATGGCACATCCCTCCAGATGCTTCTCCTTAAGGCTGGTCATATCTCATGTGGGTGCCCGTTACAATAATCATCCTCCTTTTTTGCTACGAACTCTCTGTCCTCCAAGACAGTAGTCATTCAGACTCTGTATAATTTGGATTCTCAGCACAGACTTCTCTCATGTATGCTACCAGGCACTTCAGGGCATTCCCTGGTACAATGTCTGCTGGTTACATGGACGGAGAACACAGTAAAGGTTTCCAGCTGGCCTGGATTTACCACGACAGAACTGCTCTACCTCCTGGAGGCTTGCATAACAACAACCCATTTACCTTGCCACATGAAGTCCTTCATCTACAGAGAACTTGTGTTATCATTGTTCACACACCACAGGGTGAAAAACACCCCCTCCTTCCCCTGCTGCAATGGGATAATCTTGTAATTGGCCTGATGTCAGATCAATACAATTAGGCACGGACATCTGCAATTCAGTGTAAGCATCAACTGTTAAAAACTATATGCGAGCCACCAGCCCACAGCCTTTAAACTGGATTATGGGTCATTCACTCAGGACTACCTGTTCCTTAAAGATTATACTCAAGTAGTGAGAGGAAGCAAATAAGTAAGGTGGTTTGGGCACCTGAACTCATGGTACTAGACACAAAAGGAATAAATAAACTTTTAATTTTGCATTCTAACAAAAAAGTGCAGCTCTTTGTTTAATGCTTGATCTTACCACTCTTTCAGCTTCCCGAACGATGCTCTTTTCGTGGTTCTTGGTAAACCTAGCTCTGCCTGATAATGCTGCACTTTTTATTAGATAGGCTGAAAAAGGCAGAATCATTAGCCTGCCACATGTTGTTACGTTCCTGAAGGGACTCCAGCAGATGCAGTGCCGTTTCCCTCGAGGATGGCCACACCTATCAAGTCCCTTTGTGGGCCGTATGCAACGGCTTTGCTGAATGCAGGTTTCCTATGGGTTGCATTTTGGGCAATCCTTGCCCTGAAGCATCATCTGGAGTAAGTTGCAGGTATCAGGCTCAAAAAGCCAAAAAACCAAATAGGAAAACCCTGCCAAGGATTCAAACGCACCTCAAATGGGGGCAACCCTGAGGGATCTGGTTCCAAAGAATTACTGTGAAATAACACTTTAGGGAGAATTAAATGAAAATAAAGTAAATCTTTGCAGCTTTTTATATGTACCATAGTCTAAAACTAATCTGTCTGTAGAGCACTAGGAAACAGAAGCCAAGGGAGAAGGGAAGTGACTGTTACCAGCCGGTGGTTATTTATGACTGCCATCTGTGTCATTATGCAGCCTGTCATGTTGATCTGGGAACTTCAAAGCAACAGCAGGAATAGACACGAGACCTTTTCGCTCCAAACACACTGACAACTTAACCGACTTGAGCCAAATGAGCTTTTGCTTTTTTGGTGGTAGTTATTGTTGTCATTGTTGCTATTTTGTTGCTCCTAGGAGCCCTGCTGTCAAGCCATGCAGATGAACTGTTCTGGTTGTGCTGAGCTAGTACTAGAGAAATCCAGGTCTCGCATTTTTTTGTCTGCCAAGGGATGTTCCTGACAAATTGGACACAGGGAGCAGACAGTTAAAGACAGGTCCCTCTGTCTTCCTCTTGGCTCTTCTCCCTACTACAAATAAATCATGGCAGAATTCACTCTGTCTGCAAATGATCTTGTTTGGGAAAGCCACCGCCTGTCACTGGTGCAAAGGGAGAGGTCAAATTGCTTTGTGGTGACTTCAGCAGATAGGAGGTGACAATGATGCCCTAGAACATCATTAAAGACTAACAGCCAAGCAGCACTCATGCACTCATTCTCTAAATGCTCTGGCAGTCAATGGAATGGAAAAAAAAAGAAACAGGAGAAACCCATTGCTGAGATGGGGAACACAGAAACTGCTGCACTGGCTCACCCTGGCACCTCCATGGGTGCCTGCCAGAGGAGAGGGCAAGAAATCTTCAGATGAAACAATCACAGACCGGTGTGATCAGAGAGCATAAGTCGTTATGTCTTTGCTGTGAATTAGTGATTGGTGATTGCTCTAAAGACTAAAAAGAATGAAAATGCATTCTCTTGGTGTAAGATTTGATGTAGTGTGCCTATTCCTGTGATCCTAACACAGGTCAGCGCTGCCACTTTTGGTTAAAGGCCAACTCTCCCCAAGCGACCTGCCATCCATATTCTGCACAGGGCTCCCCTGAAATCTGAAGCATCTCCTAAATCACAGGAAATATCAGACAAGGAAAGCATCTTGCTTTAATTTGTCTGCATCAAAAGGTGGTGTCTGATGATGAGTGCATAGTTCAGGCACACCTGGAAACTCATCCTAAACTGTTTGGGACAGAGAGGAAAGTGAGGCAGGAGCATGCTCTCTCGTGGGGGCACGATCAGGCAAGGGAAAATGAGCATTGCAGACAGGAAGGAGATAGATGGGAAGGCAGGCAAGATGAGTAACTGGGGCACCAGTTAAGCCCTCATTTTCCCCCAGCATCACTACACTTGGCGTTTCCCAAGCAATAAATATTTTCAGAAAGCAGTATCGGTCTCAAGTTCCAGCTTAGCCAAGCAGGTATGTGAGTGCTTAAGTGCAAACACCAGGTTAAGTCGCCTTCTCTTCCCCAAGACATAAAGCTATGTTTATAATTAAGCCTGCCGTAATGAATTCAGTGAGGAGTGATAGAGAGCCATGCTCAAGTGGACTCAGGGCCCTATTACCAAACCATAGGAATCTCCATTGCTGAGATAAAAGTGGACTACTGTAATTTACTGTCTCCTCTTAGTTGGTGTCTAATTAAAGTTATCCTGAGTCAGAAAAGTAGTCATTAATTCCTTCATCCTCTACTTTGGGGGGATTTTTGGTAGATTGGAGAGGCATGGCGTGGACAGTAAACTCCTGCTGTGTGCATCCAGGTGTCTCTTAACATTTTCCTAAATGCTGTTGGAATTAATTTCCCTCACTTGAAGGAATTTTTGTTCAAGCACAGAACCAGTTCCTTCTGGTTCTTGGTGTTTTGTCTTTTTTAAACAGCTGCAACGCTTGCGCTTCTCCATGTCTTTTGTATAGTATTGGATTATAGTGAAAGTCTTTTTGTTAGCAGCTTAACCACTTCATGCCTAAGCTCATTTGTGCCTCTGGCATGAATACTAAGCAATACCGGTGGCAAGCTGCTGGGTTGGGGTCTGAAGAAAAGCCTGCTGGAATCAGGGAAAGGCGCTTGGTGGGGGCGATCCGCCTGCCTAGCTTTGAGCAGCTAATTGCCTGAAGTGCCCACTTACAGAATATAGCTACTGTCTCTTTACTTAAAGGATAGAGGCAGGAGTATCCCGAGAGCAATTCAGGTGTTAGGCAAGCTGGATTGCATTCTGGAAGTGCTCATGTCTCTCTTTTGAAGAGAAAAAAAGCCCAGATCTTAAGTTAGGTGCCTCTGTGCTCAGCCTGAGTTAGGTGATTTGCACTTACTGCCTAACCTGGTGGTGGAATCACATCGTGACTTATCCGTCTGATCTAGCACCTGTGAGTGTGATATCCTGATCTGTGTGTGACATTGCCTGGAAAAAACATGTCTTGTAAAGGTAACTGCCAAAGAGCCTCTACGCTCTCTCCTTGCCCCTTCCTTTTAATTTCTACCTTATTTTTTTGCCTATCATACTCTGTTCTTTCTCCTGGCTTTTCTTGTTCTGCATTTGCCTTTCTGGAAGAAACTTCTTTGCTTGAGTAAAACCTGGAGCATCGCTACGTAACCAGATCTATTCTTCCTCCTTTCTGTTTGGTTCATAGGCCTTTTTAACAGGAACCATCTCACCCTTTGTATTTATACACTGCCTTGCACATTAGTATTATCACACGTATAATTCAAAGTAGCATTCACAGATCTTGTACTGGGAAGAGAATCCCCTGTGCAGTTGAACTTCCTCAAACTACTGTCCACAAGGTGGACCTCTATAGCTTTGCAAGTGCTTTGGGAAAGGGACCACACTGACCTCAAGTTATTCTAGTTGTGATCACACCAGAGACTGAAATAAATTAATCCTGCTATCCTTTCTGAGGTTATCCCTTCCCAGGAATAGTTTCACTTTGTTCCCTAACTAGTCCATGTCACCAACCAGACTCAGCAGTCCAGTTTTCTGTCCAAATTTTTCTGACTTTCCATTGTTTCCCCATCCACTCCAGGGCAGGTCTTTGTGATGCACAGATTTAGACTATCATCTGAGGGATCTGTATCACTGTTAATTAATACTTTTGAATAGTTATCTGGTATGATGCCATTACGGCCACAGAAAATGGAGTTGTGGATCTGTACTACGACTGGGAGCGTCAACGGGATAACAAACACACCATGGGGAGTGGGGTCAGGAACTCACCTTCTGTCTCAGGCAAGCCGGTACAATCTTTCCTAGTTGAGAGTGTCCCCACTGTCCTTGTCCTTGCAATCCTCAGGCTGGTCCCCTTCTCTGGACTGTGATTTTGCCGTGTCCTGCTCAGACGCAACAGTCTTGTCAGAGTTGGCTTTCCTTGGGGGCAAAGGTTCTCTTCTGTGTTCAGTGCCTTCAGCATCTTCACCTCCTTTCAGTGCAAGTGTTTGCCCCTGAAGGGCAGTGTCTGGGGTCACTTTCTCCCCTCTTTTGCTCACCAGCTGTCCTTGACCTGTATCCAGTCTGTCTCCTGCTGCTGTGTCAAGCTTTCCTCCATGGCCGTTTGAGGAGTCCTCAGTGGACTCCTGTTCTGACGCTGTGTTTTTCTTTAAGCCAGCTCCACCTAAATTCGCTCCCATGGACAATGACAAGGTCTCCTCACTGCCGTGCCTGGTGGCTTGCACAGTGCTTGGAAGGCTGCTCTGCAAAGCAGTGCTGTTAGTGCTCTGCTTCTCCTGAGAGATGTCAGCAGTGCCAGGCTTCCCATTGGCATCTTCCCCAACGCCTTCCTTACTTGGCTTGGACCCTGGCTCTGAGTCACCTGTGCTGGCCACAGACACCTCCATGCTGAAGCCTTTCACTCCTCTCCGCTCCTCCTTCTGGCCATTGTGGGCAGTCTGGACCTTTCCACTTCGTAGCCTTTGTGACGAGGAGGCCGCATGATCTTGGAGGCTTGGCTGTTTCACCTTCTCCTCCAGCTCAGCTGTGCAATTCTCTTCCACCCCCTCCTCACCTCTGCTCTTCCGCTTGTCCATACCAAGGCTCCTCTGAGAAAAGGAGATATTTAGTTCAGCTTATTAAAATATTAGTATATGATATTCCTTGCCTATGACGGTTCCCAAAACTTGGGGAAAAATTTGTGGAGGCCATTAAAGGAAGTAAAAGGATGTAGGTGGAGAAGTGTTCAGGGGCCAGAATAAGTGGGGTCGTGCTAACAGAGGGTCAATGCAAGAAGTGAAGTTGCTCTCACATCATGCCATTTGGAGAGCGCTAGCAAGGGGTACATTTACCCCAACACAGAGGTCTCCCAGCTCAGCACTGGTCAAGAGCCTCCAACTTTCCTGACAGTGCATGTTTTGAGAAAACTCAGCAGCCAGCCTTGACTGATGAACTCACCTGGCCGTCAAGGTCATCCTTCAGAAAAGACATCTCCTCGCCTTCTTTTGCATCCCATCTGTCAAGAAAAAAATTCAGAATTTAGGCCTTCAAGTTCTCATATGGCAAAGCCACTCTCCCTGCCTGACACCTGGGTAGGAATTTCTAGCAGGGCCATGCATTCCTTGTCTGAGCCCCTTGACCAGGCAACAAGAGATAAAGGTGGCAGACATAACTGGTCCAGTTCCTTTTGGCACCTGCAAAGCACTCAGCTCCTCCAGAGACAATCATCTGAGACCACTAAATCTTAATGAATTGGTTGTTAGAATTCTAAATGTAACGAAAACATAAAATCCAATTGCCAGAACAGACATTTGTCATTAGACTAATAAGTATACGGTTTGCTTATGCTGATGTCTGCCACAGTCTTGTCCTGCTTGCCTGACAATGCCCAAGTGTCCCAGATCTCCGCAACAGCAGACATAGAGGCAGACAGTGAAGGATAAAATTGCTTTGAAGAAGCTTGGGAGATTGGAGACGTGGACATGCGCAAGCAGACTGCAAGAGTGGCCATAAGGATCAGACTGAAGGTCCAGCTAGCCCAGGCTCTCTGCCACTCTCAGCTTCACTAGCCGATGCTTAGGGTATAGTTTGGAAAGAGGGCAAATGCATTCAGCACCTCCCCAGTACCCTACCCAGCTTCCAGAAATGTGCAGCTCTGGAATTCCCTGAGCCTGAGATGGTATCTCTGTGTTGAGTCATGCTTAGTAGACAGTCTCTTCCAAGGATTTGTGTAAGTGTATTTTGACCCCATAATAAATTTGCAGCAGCTACAACATCCTGTGCCAGAGGGCCACAGCTTAGTTAAAGGCTGCACGACGAACTGCTTTCTTTTGCTTGTTTGAATTTGCTAGGGTGAATATAAATCTGAATTTGCCCATGCAGTGCTACTGGGCAGGGAGGGGTTTTAGTAACCTTACCTTCTCATATGTGTGCCTGGTGAGTTATATCACACACACAAACATTTTATATATATATATGTGTATATATATATATATACACACACACACACATATATATAATATATGCATATTTCTCCCTGCCCCATACTCTTAAAATTCTTCTCTAGACAGACTCTGCTGGGCTTACTGTCCTCTTCATTTGGCAAATTTGAGCCAAGATACAAAAAATGAAAACACACATTGAGGTGACGGGACACTCAGGCATTTCCAGAAGCAAGGGTGTTACAGTGACCCCATATGCCCTTGTGAAAATTGTGTGGGAATTACCATCACAAGCTCCACCATGCAATCACATTAAGCTGCTTCACACTGTCTTTTTATCTAGCAAAGTCCTTAGGGCAGGAGCAAACTGCATTTGCAAGCACCTCAAGGTGCTCTCAGAGTGTGGAGCTGGGTATGATGTCTTTAATAAGCCAGAGGGCAAAGCAGCTTGGAGCAGTCCTATAGGACCTAGAGACTGATCCAGCACCCAAACCACCAACAGAAGGTGCTAAACCTCGCTGTGTAATCTGGCTAGCTGACCTTCCCCTCTCCCTAGATAAAGAACCCGTCCCAGAAACAATTGTCACTTTGAACTGGTTGACATTGGTGGCGTGCTTTGACTCTGATGTGCTTCAAGAAGGCATGTCCAAGGCACAAGGGATCTTAAGTCTGCTGGACCCAGTGCATAAATCTGCTGAGGCGAGGTGAGAAGAGCAAGGGAATAATACTATAAATTACAGCAGGTAAAAGTGCTGATACCCAGGTATAACCCTAGTCAGTTTGAAATTATGCTGGCTGTCCTAGCCACTGGCAGAGAGGAGGCTGCCTTCAGTGACCTCTCCAAGCTCTGGAGCAGAAGAGGCAAACTTCTGCAGAGACCACTGCAGGGTCACTAATGAGGGGCAGCTCAATGAGATATCATCAAACAATGCTCCAAGCTGGCCAGTCAGAGGCTCTGAGGCAGTCTGTACAAAACATTAAATCCCACAGCCCAACATTACTTCTTTGAACTTCTGCCATAAGACAGCTAGCCAAGGCACTCCTTCTGGGCACAGCTGTGAGAGTTCAGCATAGAAGGAAAAAGAAATGGCTCAAGACCCTGTTACGATTTCTGGAAACTAGTCAGCATCTGCCTGTCACAGGCACGCTTTGGGTCATAAGTCAACCTTTGCCGAGGAGGAGAAGAGATGGATATAGATATAGTGGGCAGGCTCTCATCCTTTCCCCTAGGTCTGCCCAGGGCAGAGATAGAGCCCGAGGCAGGACCTGAGGCTGGCGTTTGACCCGTGGGCTGTGGCATGGAGGGAGCAGATCATAGTGTGATCCATCCATCTGCTCTGCCTATAAAAGGGAAGCAACAAACTCTTTGTCCATTCCAAGAAGCCGCTGAAAATCAACCCTGCTCTTTCATTTACAGTCTACTCCCAGCACACAATTAACCAGGCATATGCATCTACATTGTACAGCTAAAATGCCCACAGACAGAAAAGAATGACTGCATTAGGATTAAACTTTAAGATTAAACACTGGAAAGCATGAGGTTTATCATGTTATCATGTCCTTCTAACATCATCATTATTTTCTGAAGTCTTTCCTTATATTTTGCTGGTTGGGAGGAAGGACAGGGGTGGGCCACATCTGGATGAGCTAAGCTGCTGATCCCACACCTTATACACCTGATCGTCCCCGAAGGGCCCTGAGACACACCCCAGCTCTCATGGTGCGACAAGGTGGGCACGGCCAACAGCTGAAGACGTGACCAGAACAAACCAGACGTACCACCACGTGAAGCTCCCAGGGAAACCTCCTCTGCACCTTCCCACCTCCCCAGGCCCTGAAGTGCAGGGGAACAAAAGACTGCAGTAGGAAGGAGAGAGAAAGGAAGCAAATTATCTTTGCAGTGGGTATAACTCATGTTCCCAGCAAACACTGACAGAAACCATGAGTTGCTTGTTCTGTGCAATTTCTTCCAGCCCTTGGGAGCGCTGAGCATCTCTCCCGCAATGAGACACAATTTGCTCCGCAGCAATAAGGTGTCCCATGAACGCTTCTCAAAGCAGAAGGGATGGCACTAAATGTGCATTTTAGGAACAGATGGATCAAAGTCCAAAGGAAAGGTGTCTCAGGAAACAGTGTTCTCCGATTAGCTTGGAGGAGACCTAGACGACTAATAATAACTGATCCAGTTAAGTTCAGAGGGAAGTAGAGACAGCACTGCTGCATCAGTAGCCTTCCCCTTGAATCCAGTTTACCCCAAAACTGATGTGTGATTCTAGGAAAGCTCTATTCCGTAAGAAGTAGTCTTTTAGAAAGGATGATGACCTAAAGTCACGTCATTTGTGGCTGTTAAAAATCTTAGAACCAGTGCAGGGGTAGTAGTGTCTGCCCAATAGCTACCTGTGCTTTAACTTCTTATATATAGTATCAGGTGGATATATTTTTTTCCCTTCTGTTTCTCTTCTGCAGCACAGGAGGTAATTCCTGTGCATAAATTTTCTTTCTATGTCTCTCTCTGTCCACCTCCCTGTCCCCATTTTTTAGTTCTTCCCTCACTGCCTTCTCTCCCTCTGTCCAGCTCCTTGTCTCTATTTTTTAATTCTTCCCTCTGTGCCCTGTAGCCCGTCAATTTTAAATTTTATTTCTGCATCTCTCTCTGGCAAGCTCCCTGTCCCTCTTTTTACTATCACAAATAACCAAATTTCAGTGGCAAACCTTAGAAGCAGAACCACGCATACTCCTGAGGGTAGTTGTAGAAATCTGGGAGTTTGCTTTGGCATCTTCAGGCAGGGCAGAACTGTGTGTAATCACTGCATCTTTCAGTTTTGAACAGCAATGTTCAGCCTGGAGTCTGAAGCCTTCTAAGTTATTCATAGAAAGTAACAACATAAAGCAAATCTATTGGCATGCCCATCCTGCACATCCTCTGGGAACTGCTGTAATTCCCCAGTGCTGCAGCCAGCAGCTGGGGGAGAACAAGCATGAGCACAGCGCATCAGCTTTTCTTTCCCAAGTACATTTTAGTGGGGATGGAGCTGAAGAATGGAAAGGGGTGGAATGTAACTTAAAAACAAAGCTAACTTGATTATTTGCATGCTGTTGATCCTATTCTTCATTAATTTATCAGAATTAAATTTAATTTTAAAAAGTATGATTAACCAACAGGGCTTAGGAAGACAGAAGATAACCCATCTTTGTGCTGTAAGTAGATTCCCAGTCCACAGCTTAACTAGCTGAGAGTTATGGCTGCTCAAGTGCATTTCCAGCCACTGGAAACAAAAGCAACATTAAAAAATCTCCAGGCTTAATACAGTGCCAGGCTCTGCATATTAGACCTACTACTGTCCTGACACAGCAGAATCCTGCACACACAGACCCTGCCTAACACTTCATTTCAGCCAAGTGACAGCAAGCAGCAGCTGACCCCCAACTAACTAATTTCTCCTGGGTAATGCTGTGAGTACCCCTATGAAGCCCGTATCTGTTTATGCATGGTCATAACTGACCTGGATGGTTGAAGAATGCTAACATTAAAAGCTACTGGAATGCTTTTGTGTTCTGGATAAATGAAGAGGCTTAGGGTATGCAATCAGCTCTTCATCCTTTTGTTGCACGCTAAAGGGCATGGCAGTGAAGACGATTACTGTTATTAAACCGTCAGTGTGGCTCCAGGAAACTGGAGACTGCACTGAAATTTAATTATGGAGAGCAGCAGGGGAGGAGGGCCCCTGGGAGGATGTGGGCGAACCTGTAAAATGCACTTAGGTTTGCTGATATTCTGAAACTACTTCTGTGCAAATTACTATATTGCTGTGTGCTGCCCACAGCTGGCAGGAGCAGGCCACTTCCCTCCTCACATCTTTAAGAACAGTTGTTTAACAAGAAAAGACATCTGTACCACAGCATCAATCCTAATTACTATTGGTTCACTTGGGAATGACTTTTGGAGGCTGCTCCTCAGTATCAGCAGTGCCTGGAAGTCAGATAAGATGTGTTCAAAAGCTTGCTGGGGCATATGCCAGTGCTACCCAAATCTGGCCACAGAGTAACCCTGGCCCCCCTGGGCTGTTCTGCAGAGAGTTGATGCAGCGGGTCAGTACAGCGATGATGCACCCCACAAGTACCACAAACCCCACTAAGTGAAGTCCTGCCAGACACGGTCCCAGCCAACGTGAACTCATCTGAAAAGATGCTGTTGTGGAACAATGTCTCTTTTTGTCTGTCCCTCTTCACAATCAGGCAAGGAATGAGACCTGGACGTGCATATCACAACCACTAGTTCGCAGCACTGCTGCCAGCCTCCTTACCTTCTGGCTCTGCCGGTCAGTCTGTCCTTTCCTTTGGCTCGGCTGCTCACAGCGGGTACTGCTTTCGGACCAGGATCGCTCACATTCACTCCATGCTGTCCTCCACCTAGAAGACAGGTTGGAAATGCCATGCAAGAGCAGGCAGAACCAGTTGATGGACCGCTGACGGGGCCAACATCCTTGTATCACTGGAAAGTACCTCTGGAGGGGGAAGCCTCTGAAGCTGTAGGCATACTGTACGTATATTTTCTAAAGTAATAAATATGAATTGAGAATTTAGGAGTGTTTCTTCTGCATTTTTTATTCCAATTTCCAATTATAACTTTAAATCTTATTCCTTGGATACAGTCTCTCTTGTGCTGTTCTTAGACTTGCTCTTGTTCTCCCTTGCCACACAGCACAGATAGTACCACACAGCTATGAGAGCAGCCACTTGGTATGTCCCCAAAAGGCACTCCAAATCTGCGGAAGTGCCTGGAAAGAACTCTCTCCATGAGGGCATATCAGAGGTGCTGACGTTTAGTGGGGTGATGCAACTGAATCGTGTGGTTTACTCACCTCTCCCGTCTGGAGGAAAGGACCTGTGCTGGAATTTCCTTGCGTTTCTTCCCCCTGAAAGGACAAAGCAAAGCATGCACAAAAGTGAGTGAGGTTCTGTAATGGACATGCAGCAGGAAGCCTGACGTTCAGATAGGGTGTCACAAGCGAAAGCTTTGTTCTGCCAGTCCATCTCCTGAGAAACAGGAGTCATGATGGACTTATGCTAGTAAAGAAGCCAGCATGTGCCACAGGGATCAGAGATGATGTGCTCTGGAATAGGATTGCCTCTCAAACCAGTGTTCGGGAAAGGAGGCAGCGCTGAGCCTCCGTATTGTGTCATACAAGGTTACAGAAACTGTGCCACTGCTCTCCCTGGGAAGGTAAAAAGCACTAGCACCCAGACGCTCAAATCCCATCCCCTGAGCACTCTGCAAAGCAGAGAGGGCTGAGACCCCAACACTGCGCTCAGAGGCGTTTGCCCAGGAAAGCAGAGTTTCACAACTGACAGCCACGACAGCTGCTGTGGCACTGGGATTCGCACGATCAGCATTCACTAGCGTCAGGACAGAGTCTAGGTGTCCCTTGCCAACCTTTCTTATTGCTGGGATTATCCAAGGCTGGCTCCCCATCCTTAACAAAGTCCTCTTCAAACCTGCAGGTTAAAAACAGGCATTGTCAGACCTGACCGTTCTCCTCCGGTGTGCAAAAGCATGGGCAGGAGACTTCAAGACGACACAGGCTCCAGCCTTTGGCCCTTCTGGACCTGCCCACTGGCAAATATGTGCAGGTTTATCAGCAGGAGCTGAAACTGCATGCACTAACCAGGAGAAATGAGGCTGTGAGGCAATTCTACCCCAAAGGAGAACCTCTAAAACCTTTACATCAGTACCCATATACATATATATGTATATATTTAATTCTGTGAACATCCATGAAGACTATAGATGTAGTGTAACTGAACAAGGCTCAAATGCAGCTTCCCAAGCTTCTAAACACAATCTGAAGTAACTTCAGGACTTGTCTTCTCCGATCAGACCTGTCAGACTCGTTTGGTTGGTTTCTAATCCTGCTTGTTTTGTATTATGGCTTTTCTCTTAAAATTGGATATACAGGAGAACAGTAGGGCTCACAGCTGTCTGGCCAGCAACACTCAGCACCTACTGAAGCCAATTCACCTCTAATTATTGGGGTCTCAGTGACTGAAAATCTATGTATTTGGTCCCATTCCTCAGCCAAAAGATTGTCCCATCTATCTGCCCTGTACAAACTCTTATCAGCAAGCCCATGTAATGTCCCGTAACCCCACACCCTATCAAAACGTTATCTTGCTGCAGGTGCTAAGTCATCCTCCAAAGCTTTCTAGCTGGTGTGACCCAGCTGGACAAGCACAGTTAGAGGGACAACATTTAAGGCGAGGAAGTGTCAGATCCCATTAAGAGCTCTCCCACACTGCTGTCCCCAGCATTTCCCCCATATCATATAGGCGGCCCTTTGAAGTGATCCCCTAACACTGCAGTGCCTGAATGGGCTTTGAGGTGTGGAGGATTTAGGGACATTGGCCTGTCCTGTGATTGAAAAGGAGAAACAAGCAGGGCAGTGCGAAAACCTGTGGACTAGCAATGCGAGTTTGTCCTTCCCTGTTTCTAGAAGAGCACCTGCACCCTCCTGCCATTGGATTTGTCCATGTGGAGATGGAAAGGACCCTCCAGATGTAGACTGAGCAGTGATTCACGCTCCCCTCCCTCCCACAGTCCATGTCCTGGTGGGACCAAAGGCAGGCAATCTTTGCCAGCACACAATATCTCCTATCAGGGTAGGAGACCTCATGTCAGAAAGAAAATACGAGAATCATCCTGATATCTGGTCCCACTGATAGACATGGACAAGAAGAGAAAGAGACAGTGATGTGGATTTGGTCAGGGAGAGGCACATGACAGCATGGGATTTGATCAGCAATAAATATCTGCGCAAGATCTCATCACTGGCTTTAGATGGCCTGCTGCAGACAAACCACCCCAGGACAGTGGAGGACCTACATGTGCTCAGACTTTTCTACATCCCAAGCCCGTCGCCACTCGCCCTTCGCGTTCTTGTGACGTGCCAGTCGCTCCAGGTCAATCTGATCTCGCTCCCTCTTCCAGCGTATGTACTCCGAGCGTTCCCGTCCCGTCATGGGGAAACTCAGGTCTCCGAGGCTCTTCTGCACTGACTTCCCACCATCCTAGTGGAGGCAAAAGAGCTTCTTGTTCATAAAAATGTCTGAAACATCTGCATTCAGTGTACTTTGTACTGTTACCACCAGAAATGGTCAGTAATAGTAGAAAAAAACTTGAAGCAAGGTCAGCTTCTCTCTCTAAAATTATGTGCACACAGAAGGGCTCTGCTTTACCCACAGCCTAAATATACTGGTCCCGGGGCTGGCTGACTTTACAGAAAGGGAAACTGAGACAGGAAGAAGTTACATGGCTTGCTTGGAGTCATACTGTAAATCCATAGCCAAATCAGAACAAGCAACCATTCCCTCCCAGGGATATTCAACAGTGATAATGATAATTTGTGGCAACGTATTTCTGAAAAGTTGTTCCACTTCATCCAGACTACATGAATAGTGTTACATTTCGAAGGATTAAAATGGCTTCCACCTAAGCAATTTTGCCATCTGGATACATTCCTCTTGCCTTAATGAGATGGGGCTTCACTGCTGTTTCCCTAACCTGACCTGCAATGTTTCTTTGGATCCTGCAGCGATATCTAACCTCCTGATCTGTGAAGCAGCTGCCATAAGATGTAGTTTTTCATTCTAGATATTCAGTACCTGATTACAAACTTTTAAAGCATGCCCCTGTAATTCTGTGTGCAAATGGCCACAGAATTGATTCGCCCCATTTGTACTTGCAGTCACTTTAACTGCAGGCATAAATTAGACAACGGCTTTCACCTGCTGTGTTCCTGCTCACCTGAAGGTTTTAAAACCAAATGTTCTCAATTTTTCCTGGAAGAGGCACTTTGCTAAGGTTTACTTATTGCACATAGTTAGTTCCTGGAGCGCTGGCAACATCCCCCAATAGAATTTGAGAGGTGAAACTCTCATAGAAGATGCACCGGGCTAATGAATCCCCCCACCTGAAGACTGTGGGACACTTAAATCAAACTTATGCCTATGAAATCCTTCACACTTGCAGGGTCAAGAAGGAAGACAGCCTTCTGTGACCACCAGGCATCCACAGAAGCCCACGGACACAGGGCTGGGGCCGACCCTGTGCCCAGGGCACACGGTACTGTGAGTGCCAAGAGCAGCATTCTTGGAGCAAAGGGGCTCTTCACCTTCATTGTTTTCAGCCTCTTGATTTATCGCTCCTCCTCATGATAGACCAGTTAAGGGCTGCCACTGTTCAAAAATTTAAAGCTTAATGAAAAGATAGTTCAGAGCTGATGGAGCATGTGAAGCAGGAGAGGTGGGTAACCCAGCTGTCAGGCTAATAGACATGGTGGAAACAGGAGCCAACTGGCAATGGTGTATTGTCAAGCAACACTGCGTAGTGAATAGCTTAGTGCAGAGCTGAGTCCTGGGGAGCCAATTACCAGTGGATAATTCATCACTTCATACACGTGCCCTTCCACGCCAGCCACCCTCACCCCATCCCCAAACAGGAATTAACTCCTCAGCATTGCACTGCTGATAAAAGCAGAGCAGCAGGGAAGGAGGGACTGAAAGCCCTGTTACCAAGGAGACCCACCTGCATGGGCCAGAGATGGGGTGGCAGTAATTGCTCCTCCATTCGTTAGCTGGCAGGAGCTGGGGGACCCGAGACTGCATCCCCAAGAAGGGAGATATGAGGCCCACAGAAAGACAAGGCAGAAAGCAAGGGCAAGCACTGGTCCCTGGGTTGGGGCACAGGCCTGGAGATACTCCCCACAGCTCCCAGCCCCATGGCACGGTAAGGCTCAGCAGGTCCTGCCACGATGGATCCTGATGTGCCCATAGAGGAGAAGCATGCAAGAGCTGAGCAGCACACAGAGAGCGAGAGCAGGGTTCAACCTCCAGAGCTGGAGGATAAGGGAAGTGCCCTGCACCATTACCTTGACCCTTAGCAAAGGGGAAGCCAAAAGTGAGGGAAAGACTGAGGCTGGTGCCTGTGCTCTCCCACAGAAGCTGGTCCCTGGCCAGGGGCTCACCTCAGTTGCAGCATAGCTGTGGTTAGCTGGAGCACAAGGCTATCGTGCTCCCCATTTCTGCTCTGGGGTGCTCAGCTGAAATTAATGTTTAAGAGCCCATCTGTGTCCTCCTAATGAATCACATTGAGGTGGGGCTATTTAATTTGTGCTCCATTAATTAAGAGCATCTGCAGGCTCGGGGGAACCAGCATGTCCTCCAGGGTTTGCATTAAACAGTCAGTGGGAAGGCCTGTGCTTTAATTTACCTCCATCCTACTCAGCTTCTGCTGAGGAGCTGTAGCTAATACGGCCTGAGCCTTTCAACCCACAAGCAAATGTTTTTGGGAGAGAAACCAGCTAGGGCTGTGCTGCCACATGGGTGAACACGTTACCCTTCGTAACACCCCTGCTGCTGTGCTAAGGACTTAAGCAGCCACAAGAAGGTGTGAAGGGCAGGTCCCCTGTCACCTCTTTCCAGTGCTGCTTTGCTTCAGGTGTGTTAGCTGCTCAGCAAAGCTTTGGATGACGAGAGGGATGAACAGTGGGGACTACATCAGAGCACATTGCTGCTTCCTTTAGGACTGAGGCAACTCTTACTGGCAGGGAGACCCATCCTACTGCTTCCTCTTCCAAAACAAGGGTCCCCGCAAAGGGACGCGGGGCCCCCACTCACCTTCCGGCCGTGCTCGCTTTCTGGGCCTCTGTCACTGTCTGATCTCCTCTTCTCTGCTGTTCTCCTCTCCTCTGCCTGCAAGAGCACAGACACAGGAATTATTTCAAGGATTAAGCAAGGACTCCTGGCAGGGGAGTCAGTGCCTGACCCTGTGCCCACCAGGACATGCAAGACTGCCCAGAAAAGGTCAGCAGAAGATTGGTTTCTGGGGCCCTGAATCAAACTGATGTGGAAAAAAAGAAGTCAGAAAGTAAGGGATGTATGAGAAAAGAAGGAAAAAGGGATGCATTCCCACAGGTCCCTCCTCCTCCCAAGCTAGAGGCAGAGAGTTTCAGGTAGACCAAGTTTCAGGTACCTTTTCAGATTTGGGCCAAAGAACCAGCTTACGATTCAACTGTATGAGGGCTGGGAGCCTCATACGGCTCCCAGCAGCTAAAAGCCAGCATGGTAAAGTTGGGAGTGATCTTTGTCCCTTTCAAACATAGTGCCCTTCTACTGGGGTCCATTCCTGCTTCCACTGGGTTTAGCCATGCTGCCACCAGATTGGCAAGCTCTGCTCTAGTGTTGATATCCCCCTGCCTGGCAGGAGGTGAAAATTAGCCCCTTCATCTTAATGAACTACAGACACTAAACGTGAGGCATGCCACGGGCCAGGCAGTTCTCTGCCCCTACGTGGGACTGATAATACAGACACAGCCATGTTGGAGGCCAGGGTGGGATCACAGTGGGTCTTAGCAAAAAGTCTGCAGAGCATGAATATCTTTCAAGAAAGGCTTTCTGCCCTGCTTAGATAGTATTGTTGGGGTGCCACTGGCAGGGCTGCTCGCCATTACACGTGCCGGGCAGATGAGGGCAGGGTACCAGCCTGCCCCCCCTCACTGCTGAGCCCCTCGGGGCTCGGTGCTCTGCCCTGGGGTGGCCGCACGCCTCCGCGAGCAGCTCCCACTCCCACCCGGGCGCTGCCATAGCACGTGATTTGCAGCACGGCGGCTGCCAAGTGGCACAGCATTTATCATGGCTGCCTCCCCCCGTTTTGTAACCGTACATGGCAGCCCTGGGGCTGCCTCGCGCAAACGCCGCCACGAGCGGAGAGGCCCCCTCATGCCCAGCGGAGCCGAGGCATCCCCAAACTCCCCTCCCTGCTGAACCACTACGGAGCCGGGGAGTGTGTGGGGCTGAGATTATCATGCTGCCATTTTGCACCGCCAAGCAAAACTGAAACACAAAGAGGAAAGGCGCAGCACAAACTGCCAGGTCAGCCGTTCGAGAAAGCGTCAGTGCCGTGAGGTCCAACCCAGGCTGGAAACAGGACTTTTATTCCAGTCATTTGTCAGCCCCAGGTTTACCCCAGCATTACGGGGCTGGATGCGGGAAACTCGGGATACCAGACTCAATACCTGCTGGCTCTGCCCAGCCTCCTAAGGCAACTCACCCCCGCTGCAGCCATTCCTGTGTACCCGGTGGGATCGTGCCCGGGGGGGAGTCTTTTTGGGGATTGTCCGCATGTGCTAAATCTGGGGCAGGTGGGAAGTATGACCATATAGCAGTGCTCATGGACATTGCACGACAGCTTCACTGGTCTGACTGTGAAGCTGGTGTAGCTCCAGTACAGGTGGAAGCTTGTGTAAACAGATTCTTGGAAATAATGAGGAAGATGCTATATTCTCCTAGGATTTCTCAGCAAAGATTTGGGAAAAAATGCAGCAGGGTCTGCGCTCATAGAAGCCACCCCTTACCATATCCTGACCTGTTGCAAAACGGGCCAGGATATGATGAAAGATGATACTGGGTATTTATTTCAAAAGGTTGCTGCAAAAACTTATGTAACCAAAAATGCTCCCTCCAGGCTCAAAGTCAACTGCTCGTGCAGCCCCATTTGAAGAATCTAGTAGCGAGGGATCTAACAAGTCTCTGCAGCCCCAAACTGAGACCTTCCATTTATACAGATACTGAAACAGCAGAAACCTGGAAAACTTTGCTTATTTGAGAAGGCTGGCTGGGGAGCAAGGTGCAGATGGATGTTTAGCCTTTAAAGTAGCTGTAAAAGAAACTCAACATTTTAGAAAGAGTACAAAGGAGCCAGCTGCTGCAGAAGAGCTGGAGCCCCTCCGTCCCTGGGGGAAACCTTGTGTGGGAGGAGAGACAGGAGAGAAGGAGCACTGATTGCCTCGGAAATGCCAAAGACAGCTCATAATTGATGGGGAAACTGAGGCAGGGAGCTGCATGGGTGTGCTTATTGTTTCGTCTGAGTCTGCATATTTCTCATGCAAGCTCATGCAAAGAATGATTCTGTCTGGAGCCTTTACAATGCCTGATTGTGTCCCAGAAGACAGGAACCGGAAAGCCAGAGCCTCCGCACAGCCGGAGCACCGAGCCAGGGTGTGCGTAAGCTGCGGGGGGAGCAGTGTGCCTCTGCCTGTCTGCAGCCCAGCGCAGCCTGACTTCAGCCCTGCCTCTGCCAAGCGAAGAGCGAGCCTGCGCCCAGGAAATGTGCTGGGACGGCCCAGCTGAGGGACTGTGCTGCAGCTCGCGAGACGCGGGAGATGACGCAGCTCCTGCGTGGCTGGTCAACGCCAGAGACCTGCAACCTGGAGGCTGTCCCGTTTTGGGCACCAGCTCTTCCGTGCACACCACAAATCGCTCTGTCACAGGGACACTGTACAACTCTCCATCCTTTTACAGCCCTCGCTTGAAGCCAGGCTGCCTTTTTCCTTAGTCTGCTTCTATTTTTGCTTCTCAAAGGGCGCTGTGGAAAACAGAGAGGATCAAAAAAATCTGGTTCTCTTCTATCAGGAAAGCAGGTCTGAACTGTGCAGTTAAGAAAACATGGTTAGCTTTGCTTTTGCACTGGCTCAGGAGCAGATTTTCACATTTGCTCCGTGCTGCCCCAGAGCTGCTGTTAGCCTGTTATGACACACCCAGGCCATGGGGAAGCAAAACATGTTTTTCTCCTCCTTCCTCCTCTCCGCCCCCAAAATTATGAAATATGACAATGACATTATCGTCTCATAGTTTAACTGTTCCTGCACAGCAGGGGAAGAGATGTGAGGAGGGAACAAAAACCTAAAGGAGACAGAGAAGATTACGTTTGTTTATCCTGAGATTTATGCAAGGATTTCTCAATTTCTCAGCCACAGAATGGTCCGGCCGGGGAGGGCAGAGCCTGCTCCTAACCAGCATACGGCCCTGGGATCCCAAATGCTTTCTGACTCCAGGTTTGTCTGACCTCCCAACATACATATAGCCAGCTAATGTTAATGTGCAAGGGTGACGACGCTGATGCCATTATCCAGCCATGTTAAGCATTGTTTTGTACTATCAGTTCTCCATACCAAAAGCTTTGACAGGCTTTGACATCTCTGGGCTACTTCATTGTTTGCTTATTTTAAAAATAAACACCAACAGATGTGTTAAATTAACTTTTTGGTACCCACTTCTCCAGGCACGTGTCGGCACCAGAACTGACATTTCTTCTGCAGGAGGAGATTTTTGTAAGAGCTTAGAGTTGGTTTTCCAGTGCTCGGATCCCCCACTGAGCAGGATTTTTGAAACTAGTACATAAGAAGATTTTTTTTCTAACCCTTTTGAAAAATCAGCCTACTAATTGTGCTGCCTGAAGGGAGCTAAACACTTTTCAGCCACCCTTTCTGCCTATCTTCCCCTCCCATCTGCAATGTAAAAGCAAGTGTTTCTCCTGCCACAGATTTGGTTCCTCTCCCATGCAAGCACGGGAGTCAGACTTGTCGGCGAAAGTCCCTGAAAGCAGCTTTTGTGTCTCTTGATTACAAACAGTCATTTCTGATATACCATCCTGGGAAACTCTGTTAATAAAAGGACAATTTGAAAGCCCTGAAGCCCTATCAACTGTCCATTTAAAAGATGATTTGTAACCTGCTAATTAACCATTGTGCTTCACTGATCCTGGGCTGCCAGCTTGCAACTCCAATGCATTAATGATCCTGAAACACTGCCAGAGCATGGAGTGGCTTTTTAGGAAAACTGGTGCTAAACAATTAGGCACTATCCCCGGCCCTGCTTGCAGAGAGAGCCCCGATGCAGATTTAGGGGCAGCCAGGCAGCAGCACTGCAGGCTGTGAAGTTGCATCGGTACAGCGATGTGCTCAGGGTAATTCTTTCTGCAAGGAGACAGGATAATTTGGTCCTCCCAGTGCTCTGTGGTACCAGAGAGTGAAAGAGTCTTTTCACTGGGTAGGAAAAAACAGGCTTCAAGATGGCAGGGTAATATAAGGCACTGGGGCTCTTTCAGAAAAGAAAATCATGAGAACAGCTTTTTTTTCTTGCATTTCCTCTTTGGCAGCCTCTGCCACAGCTGTGTGCTGCCAGCTGCGATGCGGTCTGGGACTGACAATGCGGTGCTAGCTAGAAGCACCAAGGGTAGCAAGAATGGGAGTCTTCTTTTTCTTTCCCTTTTTATTGAATTTCATCATGAATAAAAATAGAGAAAAATGTGGATAACGAGGATGCCCATCAAATGTTTTAATAGGATAAATTTGGCAAGTGCAGAGAGGAGGAGGCAAATTTGACAGTGACCAGGCTATGGGATGTTACCAAAGGGGGAGTGACGCATGTGATCTTCTCTCCTAGGCACCACAGACCTCTGTGGGAGAACACAAATAACCCAGAATGAGCAGGGAACAGCTGGGGCATGAGGCGAAAAACCCCAAAGGATGGACCATGCTGGGGTAATACGGGAGGCTGAAAGCTAATGCTCGAACCACGGGTCTCAGCTCAGGTCCTCACACACCGCTACTCAGATGACAACACTGATACACCATCAGGCTCTCCCTGTAGCTGATCAATTTGGGGATGAAAATGAAGTTTCTCTTTTGGATTAACAACTAATTAAAGGATAGAAAACAAAAAGTGGCAAGAAAATGCCAGTTTCCATGGTAGAAGATTAGCAGGGGCGTGCCACTGGAACATGCGCTGCTCAACATGCTCATAAATGGTCTGGAAAAGGAGCTGAATAGAGAGATGACAGTTTGCTGATGATACTAAACCATCCAGGGCAAAGAATGTAATTTGCCAGGAAAGAGTTGCAAAAGATCTCTTGACACTGAATGCTTGCATCATAAAATTATAGATGAAATTCAATATCAATAATACAAAATAACTCACATGGAGAAAAATGCCCCTTCTTATACATACACACACAGTAATGAAGCCTGAACTATGATTAACACTCAGGAATGAAATTTTTAGTATTATTGTGACTAGTTCTCTGAAAATGTTAGCTCAATTATTTAGAAAAAAAGCAAAGAAAATGCAAAGTTTTTAGGAGAAGAATAGAGAACAAGCCAGAAACATTGTTACGTCACTGAGTACATCCACAAGAGCCCGCAGCTTGAATACCATGTACAGTTCTGGTCCTCTTGTATTAAAAGAATATCGTAAAAATAACAAAGGCACAAACGAGGGCAATGCGAGTGATCAAAAATATAGAACTACTTCCTCACCAGGCATGTCTAAATAGGGTCAGTCTCTTAAGCCTGCAGAAGAGATGGCTGAAGGGAGATGTGAAATGGGTCGATAAAATCGTTTGTGCTTTGGGAAAGTGAACAGGGGATGATCTATGCACTGCTTCCCGTGATGCAGAAACATCAACTGGAGTTATCAGTAACAAGTTTGAAGAAAAAGAAGGGATGCATGTTTCAACACAGCACGTCACTTAATATTGCAGCTCCTGGCTGGAGGTGTTGTGGGGGATAAAGTTTAGATGGACTCAAAAAAAAAAAAGATTAGAATTCAGGCAAGAAAAAGCCTGTCAAGGAGAAAGATGCTGTTCTTGGCAGAGGAGGCCCCTAACTTGGGGGCTGGCGAGTATAGAGGGGAGGCATGACTGCAGGCTTCCCTGGTCTTCTGCCCTTTCCCTCATGCTGAGCTGCTGGCTGCTGCTGCAAACACTTAGGGTTAGCGCAAACACTGCTGCACTAACACGCCTGTTAGTGCATGGCCCCAGTGGGCACGTCCCAGCTCTTCTGCAGTGCTGGGGTAGCTCTGGTTGCAGAGCCCACCGGGGCTGGTTTCCCTGTTTACCAGCTGGTTCCCTGTTTAATAGTTTTCCTGAAGTGATGCAGCACTGAGCCACTCAGTATCGCTCACACGTTTATCGTCACCATAGCCAGGAAGGCAGAGGCATGCTGTAACCCTGTTTACGTGGGGGGAACTGAAGCCCAGAGCTGCCAGGGTTTGTGGATGCTGTGATCCCACCAGTGCTGGTGGGATTCGGCTTCCATTTCCAAAATGAATTGCTATATTCAACATCCCTGTGACACACACTGAGTTCTGCAGGCTAAAATAATTTAATAGAGGTTTTATACCTTTTGGTTTTACTAACTCTGATCTGCTCTCTGCACTGCAGTCTCCCAGTGCCTCTTGGAGAAACACGTCGCTCTGAGCCACAGCATGTGAGACAGACTTGCCTGGTTTCAATTTTTCAAGCACTATCACTAGCAGAAAAAAGAAGTACTTGTTTAAAACACTCATCCTTAACGCAGCTTAGGAACAGGTGAAGTGACAGGGTGGGCCAGACCAAATCTCCCTTGACTCCACCAGCCCAAGCTGGTATGATGTGTGAGATGCCAACCTGACCTGTCACTTCAGGCCCCATCTGCCTCTGTCACTGATCCTGGGAAAAGGTTGACCAAGTGCAGATGGAAGAAAGTAGCTTGCAGAGGTGACCGTGAAATCCAATCATTTAACTCTTTTACAGCCACATCCTTTTGTCACGTGCCTGCATGCGGAGGGCTGGATTTTGTCCTGGCTGTTGTAGCTGTTGTCTGAAGTTACGCAATTAAAATGGCAATATGAAGATAATCTTAATTAACTAGGGATGGAACAGGGCCTGAACAGTCTAGGGAAATCACCGGGAACAAGGAAATCTCCTGAGCTCAGTTGGAGTCTGAAACATATCCAGCTGGTAACAGGTATTGGAAACTAGAGTTTCAAACACTTTTATATCTTTTTCTAAATTATAAGAGGAATCCAAAGAATAACAACAAATGCTCCCATGAAAGCCCATTTTTAACATAAGCTCATTAACGTGCGCTACCGGTCCCTTCATTTCCCAGCCTTGGGAGGTGTGCTCCGTGGCAACCGCTGTGCTTGCTCCCTGCCTCCTGTGCAGGCTGGGAGAGCACGTGGCCCCTGAAAGCACCCTGCCTTCCAGGGAGCAGCAAGCCCCCATTCTGCTCTCTGTGAGCTTCCAAGAGGCGGGGGGAGCTACGCTTCTAAGCTCAGTAACAGAAAGCAGGGGACAACTTTTCTGTGCCAGCAAGAACCATGATGCTATTGCTAAATGGGTGTTGCCAGCAACATTAGTCCAAGACTGCTGTTGAGCCAGGCTATCTGTCCAGCCAGAAGACCAGGTGATCAAGCAAAACTAATCTTTCTTTTCAGTATTAAGTAAGGCTGAAGGCATATACTGCTCCTCATTAGTGTTGTTCGATAGCTATGAAGCTTCTGTGACTTTCCTGTGCTCCTGACACAGATCTTTCTCTTGTTCAGCCACGGCGTGAAGGCACCAAATGGCTCTGTACAATCCTTCTCCCTGTGGACATCAGCACCAGCAGGTTCTCGTCCAGCACCTAGCAGGCCTCCCTCGCAGCCCGCTGCTGCTAGAAGAGTGCCTGAGCTTCAGTCTGACCCTCTGCCAACTGAGCGACCGGGTTTGGATTAAGGGGAAAAAAAAGGGAAGACTTTAAATGAACTTTGGTATCTGAGGAGGAGCAGTGTAGAGTTGTTTGCATTCCTGGGGATTATCAGGATTACCTTCTAGCCCAAGCTGTGTGAAGGAGACCACTGTGGTTATGTACAATTGAGGAAAGGAGGGTTGACAGGGTTATGTGAGCTACTTGCACTGCTATATGGAGATAATAGCGTTCATTGGGAATGAATTTAAATGAATGAGCTTAAATGAATGACAGCACAGTGGGAGCTGAAAGTAGGAGGAGCAAGACCCAAGACACCAACCTCTGCTGAATCACCAAAATCAAATCTGCCAGGCGTTAGGGACTTCACACCCTCTTTGCCAGCGTACGATGCAAAGCATCAGATCTTCAGTGGTTCATGTAAAAAGGTGTAGGCAGATATGGCTTTAAGCTAGCACAGCTGCAGGCCTGCTCTCATACACACTCTGAATCTAACTGCTTTGGGGCCAATACGAGCAAGGCATAGCCAAAATCACGTACATGGACCCTCAGCCTCAAATTTCATGTTCCATAACACAAGCATATGAGATATTACCTTTTCCAGGGCTGTCCATGCACTTAAAACAGGGTACAGGATCTGAAGCCAAAATCTGCTGCTCTCTCCTGCTGCTCTCTCCTAGCACAGTCCCAGCCTTGATGACCTCAGAGATAAGTATTTAAACAAGGCCAGCAAGAGCAGAAGCAGAGAGACTTGCCCTGCACATCACAGTATTACATTTGACAGCCTCCAGGATAGCTACAGCACAGGCATGGTCAGGTCACTCTCATCCTACCATCATGTCTAGGTGTTCGTGCTGCTTAGACTGGAACAGGCGACAGCTGCCACATGAACCTCTGGCGAATGGACAGTTACTAGTGGCTCAATCAGGCAGGTTTATGGCATTCAAAAAACTGCTTGGTAGCCATGAGAAAGGAGCACATGGGCTTTCAGAGCCTAAGGTAAACTCTGGGGAGGAGGAGAAGCTGAAGATTAACGTGGGCAGTTAGCAGATGGTTGGCTGCTGTCCCAGAGATGGTGCTGCATAGGTCTCCCAGCGTTCCTGGGTGTGTTTGGCAGCTACACTAGGTGTTGTTTTCCTTCACAGTCTTTGCTGACCCTGTTTGCTGTAGGCATTCTTACTTATCTGTGCAAACTCTCAAACAGGAAAATATCACATGCCTTTGTGTGTGTAAAGAGGAAGGTATTTGCAAAGAAGTATTTGAAATATGTTTCAAAGATTAACAAAGTTCAGCCAGCTCACCCAGTAGGTTATGGCCAGGCACAGCAGGACTTGGGTTTAGAAGCAGATATTGCCCAGCTCTGTTAGCTTTTAAGTCATGCAGTGAGTCAAGAGGACAGTGCTCCTGACTCAATCTGCTGTATGGCCCCAAAAAGAAGTTGGTAAGAGACAGGAGGTGAGATTCATGCCCCATATCTGGCAGTGCTTTCATCGGTCCTCCCAAGAAAGCATCTGATATTTCTTACGGACCCAGTATGTTTAAGAGCCTGCTAGCTCTAAGGGATCACAGAGAAGGGAAAGGACTGTAGCCTTTCCTCTTTCACAGTGACGGAAGCCAGAGGGTTTTATGGTGATAGGCTCCCCACTATTAACATATAGTCTCTCCCAATGTCCTGTTGCTGGGCTAGCTCTAACCTGTCTCCATGGCCCTTCTCATGCCAGCAGAACGCGTGGATGCCACTGATACATTGCAGTCCAGTCATTCGCAATGCACTTACTTTTTCCTTGTTATCCATGGTGATGGCAATCTGCATCCTTCTCCCTCGGCGGAAAGCCACCAAATGGTCTGTCTCTTCTTCACTCAGGTCTGGCACTCTGCCTGGGCCAGGGAAGCACTCGGTGCGTTTCTCACTGACGATCCGCTTGCCCTGGAAAGGACAGGATGAGTTAACGACACCTCCATTAGCCCTGTGCAGTGCCCTTCCTAGGAGAGTGGCCACCCCCAAACCGCAAAGGATTTTGGTCTGGCAGAAGAGAAACATGAGCCAGTCAGTCTTCCTGGTTTATAAAGCTGGCACCCTACTTTAAGGGATAGGTAATATTACATAGGCATGTTTAACTGAGCACAGCTCAGGTAGGGTGGGATTTACCCTGTTCAGATGCTTTGCAGCATGAACATTGATTGATGTTTTTATTTTAGACAGGCGAGCCATCTTGCATTTGTGTCTTTGAAACAAATGTGAAGTTGTTTCTCACCAAACAACATGTCCCAATTAAATGTGAGGCTACATTGGAGCAGAAGCCTAGAGGGTGAAAGAGAAGGGAAACAGTGGTGTTCTCTCCAACCTTGCCCACAAAGCAGTTACTACCCCAAAGTGTATTAACACTTGATAATTTATCATCTTCATAGTCATTGTGCGTTCATATTTCTGGAATGATTTATTCAGCATAGTTTAGAATAGTTTAGAAAACTGATATATAAACTCCTTGAACAAGGGCAGTTTACCCCTTTCAGATATTATTTCCAGCTGTCTGTATCAGTTCATGACTTTACTGCATGGATTTACATCTGGTTCTTATTTTGTTAATTATCTTTGTTGCTGGCTGAGCTCCTGCCAGTGCCCTCAGCCATCACTTCCACAAACTATGCACATCTTTTGTACAAAAATACATACTTTTTCTCATTTAAAAGTATCATCTTTCAGTTCTGTCATGTGCCTTTTTATTTTTGCCTTACAAGGAAATGAGAGACATAATAAGTCTTCTCCATCTTTATCTCTGATCTTTTTCTTTTCTCTTCATCTGTATGATTCCTCTGCTCGACTTTACCAGGGATGAACAAACCTCAGAAGCTTCCCTCTCTAAAGGATGGTATATCTGCCTCTGTTTTTCTCCTTGGACTTCCACACACACTGGAGTCTTGATTTCAAAGAAGCTCAAAATCTCCAAGTAAACTTCAGTGAAACTTGGGAACTCTTTGTTGCTATGAACTTGGTTCAAAAACAAACAGCACACACTGACCTCTGATTTGTATGGAAGTCTTGCAAGCATCAGTGAATTTGCCATGACATATGATATCAAGATGTCTTGCATTAGCCTCATCTTCACTTGGCTCTGCCAGAAGTGCAGATGTTAGCATGGAGGGAGCCTTGCTGTAGACAGCCTCCGTCAGCAAGACCTTTTTTATCGCTTGTCCAGTCATCGAGCTTCCTAACACATGATAAATGTTTTAGGAGGTACTGGAGTATTTCCAGCATCAGACCTTCAGCCTCTTGTTTATTCTTCTTTCACATCTGTGTAATTTTGCTGTCTCAGCAGAGACAGTTCTTGAATTAGTCTGAATGATGCGAGCGGAGGAATGGGTCCCTGCACTGCCGTTGGTTCTGTCTGCCAGAGCTGTGTGGACATGGTGGGAATCTTCTCATACATTCCCTTGAGTACGTACAGCTCTGGTTTTAGGTTTCAGCTGTAGCTCCTAATAAGTTTTGCTGCCCTTAGTAGGACCCTTGTTATTTCTGCTTTTTTTGAAATAAGTGAAGCCACATGTTGCACTCAAAGCAAGGATCTGCTGCCAATCTGTTCAATGCCGTTCTAGTACTTTCCATGTTGTTCTCTATGCATGTGTCAATGCAGCCTCCTACTTTGACTGCTTCTGAGGACCAGTATCTTGTGAGCCATCCCTAGAGATGTCAAGATCTTTTTCCTGAGAGAATAAAATCTGATAGTCAAGAGAATAGGCAATCATTTACATATGGAGTACTTGTCTTGGCACCTACCATAGCCAGACATTTTAGGTGTACTTTTACCTGCAGCCAGGATGTATGTCCTGGAAAAGTCCCCTACAAACTTTGTAAGCCGTTTTAAAGGTTTTAGTCTACGTGTCTGTCTTAGGAAGGATATGATTATATTAGAGACCAGGCAGAGCCAGAAAGTTCAAACCAGAAGCTAAACTGCTCTGAAATCCTAGCTTTACTCCCCCTCCACGAACAGGGCATGCTACACTGTCCTTAACTACACATTGCAGTCACAACGTTACAAGTGATTGCGTTACTGCAGCTTAGTAAGTGACTGCCTGATTACTAAACTAAGGTCAGAAGTGGTTGAAGATGTGAAGGTCAATGGCAGCTTTGGCAGCAGTGACCAGAAGACAGTGGATTTTAGAAGCCTGAGAGCAGCAAGGAAGGCAAGCAGCAGACTAGAGACCATGGGCTTCAGGAGAGCAGATGTTGACTTGTTCAGGGAACTGGTAGGTGGGATCCTGCAGGAAGTTGTCTTGAAGGGGAAAGGAGCCCAGGAGACCTGATTGATTTTCATGGACAAGGCACAAGAACATAAGTAAGGACTTCCTGTTGTACAAGAAAATAAGCAGGTGTGGAAAGAGCCCAACTTGGCTGAGCAGGGAGCTCCTTAACTTGCAACTTAAATGTAAAAAGCGAATGTGTGGGAGGTGGAAAGGGACAGGCTCTCAAGGAAGATTACGGGAGCAGGACGTGGGCATGCAGGGATGGAGATAGGAAGGCCAAAGCTCACCTGGAGTTGAAACAAGTGAGAGATGTGAAGGTCAGCAAGAAGGACTTCTGTAGATACATCAGCAGCAAAGAAAGTTGAAGAAAGCTGTTGGCCTGCTGCTGAATGGGGTGGGCAACTTAGTGACACAGGGCACGGAAAAGACTGGTTACTCTATGCTTTCTTTGCTTTGGTCTTTTACTGGCAAGGTCTGCTCTCTACCTCCCAAGTCCCTAACCTAGTGGCAGAGTCAGAGAAATGCTTCACTCCCTCAGCATCCTGGAAGATTCAGTTATGGACCATTTAAATAAAATAAGAAGGTGGGACTAGGTGGGCTGCATCCAAGAGTGTTGAGCGTGTAGGCTGATACTGCTGTGAGGCTGCTTTCTACTGCTTAGCATCTTCTTCAGTGATCTGGATAATAGGACAGACTACACCTTCATCAAGTTAATGGGTGACACCAAGCTGATACACTGGAGGATGGTACTGTCATTCAGAGGGATCTTGACAAAGTGGAGGAGGATCAACAAAAACAAATGACGCGTCCTGCACCCCAAAAAATCCCATGCATCACTACAGGCAGGGGCCCAGCTGGCTGGGAGCAGCTCTGCAGGAGTACTTTGGGAGCCTGGTGGGCAGCTTGACCGTAAGTGAACAGTGAGGAAGGCTAGTTGCTCGCTTGGTTCCATTAGCATGAGGGAGCCATCAGGTTGAGGGAAGTGATTATTTCCCTCTGTTTGGGCCATATTTGAAGTATTGTGTCCAGTTTCCCTTCACTGCAAGATGAGAGAGGTATAGACAAATTGGAAAGAGTCTAGTGGAGGATCACCAAGATGGTTACAGGGCGGGAGCATAGGATGCACACGGTGAGGCTGCATTTGTTAAGTCTGGAGAGAGAAGAGAAGGCAAAGAGGGGACCTAATTGCAGTATTCCTCTGTCTGAAAAGGTGTTATGAAGAGAACAGAGCCTGAATCCGCTTGGAGGTACACAGCAAAAGGGCAAGAGGCAATGGACACAACCTGCCACAAGGCGAAGTACAACTGGAATTAAGGGGAAAAAAGTCACAATGGTGGTAGTCAAACACTTGAAAACAGGTGCCCAAAGAGGCTCTGAAATCTCCATCACTGGAGATGTTCAGAACTTGATTGGACTCAGCCCTGAGCAATCTGAGATAACTTTGGAGATAACTTTTTAGCAGGGTATCAGACTAGATGACCTCCAGAGGTCGCATCGCACCTCAGCTATTTTATGATTCTATTATTGTGCCCAAGTCTGTAGCCTGCTTCAACTGTGAAGTAAAACTTATTTATGTTTTACATCTGTATATGTGTGTATATGCACACATGCATGTGTGCAGATATATGCAAGTAATGGATTTAATATGCAAGTATGAATTTAGTAATTTTGCCTGTTTTCTGCCGCTCTAGCTTTTTTTACAACTAGAACTAGGTAGTACAGACCAGAATTCAGGATTAGTCAGCCACGAAGCTCACAAGCACTTAGGTCTTGGCTTTTAAGTGGCACCTGCTTCTAAATAACTGAATCACATCATGTCCAGAGGTAACATATTTCCATTGCCAGAACTATTAGCCAATACAAACACAGGATGTTTTAAAATGAAAAGAATATTTCAAATCCTGTTTATGTTCTATGATTCATATATTTTATTCCTAAATTTCACTGAAACTGGAGACTGGAATTAGAATGGTCAGCATAGGATTCCCGCTTGCAGTTGAAGAAACCAATGTGGTTTTTCTTTATGTCAGTACAAATCAGTGTTAATGGACGTGGGTGGAAGAAAAATTAACCTTGTGAATAGACTATCTTGGTCTTGTATTTCAGACCAGAGCTGGGCTGGATAATTTGAAGCTGCAAATCTTTCCTGCCATCCCCTCTGGGTTCATGGGGCAATGTCTGCGGCCACAAGAGTATCCGCTGGTCTCATTCATGTTGGTAGTTATGCTGAGATGATGTAGTAGCTCAGAAATACAATATTAACATGGTCATTTTAGGAAGTTACTGTGTATTGGCACTAACAAGCCATGCCAGTGCTCTTACCTTGTGATAAACACAGGAAAATGCAGTTTTATTTAACTCTTCCATTAAAGACCATGTAAATGGACACCTTTTATATGGTAGCTTGCAAAGTTATGCTAACTGAATCTGGTGTCTTCCAAACACTTCCTATTGCAATGGAAAGGTATTGTAAACGAAAATCTTGGCAGCTGCTCTGAAAACCTGAGCCTTCCTATTCAAACTTTCTTCCACAGCTAGAAAGGATGAAGTGATAAGCATTATTGTGTGTACTTCACAGTTCCCCTTTATAAGGAAAACTAAACTCTTTCTTATGCCTGGTGACATGGAAGAAAAGTGCTCAGCAGTTTTTTGAGGGTCC